>NC_050099.1:15512251-15815281 GCF_902167145.1 Zea mays
TAGTAATTAAGCTGGTACTCCTAAATTTTTAGACCATTTAATTCCACCAGATGCGATGGTTGCAGGTCCTCTCGAAAGAGCCGATGAGGTCGGCTTCAAAAAGAGCTTTGATTTGATCATACTTTGGTTGGTGTTCTGGAGGCAGCTCTTCGTATGTGATGGGCCAGTCTTGCACCGGTCTAGACGGGTTCGTTTGAGTGTTCACCATCTGGGCAACCGATGTGGCAGATGTTGGCGTAGATGGTCCCATTGGGCGTGCCAGAATGTGTCGCCACCTGAAACCCACTGGCGAGAGACGGTAGGCGACACGAGGAGCTGAGAGGCTTCTGGGACTGCTGGTGGGCCCCGCTCCCTCAGTCAACGGGCCAGATCCTGGCATACGACCGGGCTTCAAGGTTCGCCTAGCGTGCCACCTAACCTAAACCCGATCAGGAAGGTGTCGACGTGCTCCGAATAGGTTCCATGCATATACAAACACGTGCCAACATCAGTCCGAGTCGTGTTCGGCTCGTCGGGTCGTATCGACTGTAAGGAGATGATCGCTCCTCCCGAGCTTGCATCGGATCCATGCCTCGGTGGCTCACAGAGCTGATGGTCCTCGAAACCCCGCTCCGTCTGCACTACGCGGACTAGACCCACTACGACTAAAGTTTCCCCACAAAACCGGAACATCCTACATGTCGTTAGGCCTAGCGATCATGACGAGCACCTGGACACCGATTAGAACCAAAGGCCTAAGAACCGACACGAGCCGACTCCCCCTCCCAAACCAGCGCCAACCACCCAGCACCGAAACGTCCAACTCCCATGCAAGGCCTAGCCATGTGGATATTAGACTGATCTTTGATAAACCAAAGACTAATCGTGACAGATCGGATCCACCAAGTGGAGAGAGAACAAGACGCCGCCCTCGCGCTCACTATACACAGAAGCTCTATAGCGGCGGTCCAAGAGCTATTTGCACTGGCATTTTTCTGTGCCGCCAGTGCTAGGGGCCAGTGGAAATCTGAATTTCCACTGGTAGTTGTTTTGGAACCGCTAGTGAAAATTTGTTCGTACTGCTAGCTTAGAGATCTTTTCTACAAGTGGTTCGAGAACTCTCGCGAAGGTGGCAAAGCACTCACAATCGGCAGACAACATGCATGCATAACGATACTGTCGATGCATTCACCTAGATACTACGATAACTAGTGCATATCACCACAAAAAAACGCTTAAGTGCGAGAAAGCATAGAGATTTAACGAATAAGAACAACACCACCCTTATCGCAAGACGCGATCAGGGTCACGTGGCAGTTATCCGTGAAGAACCCTGAGAACAGGGGGCAGCGATGTACCAAAGCTTGTGGTCGCAAAACGTGTGAAGGTTTACTATTACCCTAGTGAGTACTTACAAATACATATTTATAGTCCAGGGGACTCTCTAACCCTAGTGTAACAGACGAACTATATCTTCATATTCTTAAGCTAATCTTACTATCGGTAACTTTGTGGCTGCTTATTCCGAGATATTCCCGCGCAGGGACACGCCCTTGTGCTCCTTTGGGCTGCTCTTCGCGGCACATCCTGCGTTGTGGCCTGTTTCGGGCCCGACTAAAATCCGATGATAACACTTGCACATCCTCCGGAGCCTGGAACGCGTACAATTAATTTACTTGTCGGAGCGAGGTTCGAAACACCGACAACTATATAAACGACGGAAAATGTGATAAATAGTTACTTTTTATAACTCCAAGTTGCATGTCAGATCTAGTGATTATAACTAAGCTAAATAAACTAGATCACATATCAGTTTTAGTAAAAAGTGGAAAAAATACTCTCTTCAATACTCCTTTGTATATCAATGTTTAACTCCATGAGTCCCTAGAACTACATATATCTTGTTCCAAAAAATATTTGTTTTTTTAGTTTCTTTTGTTTTTATTTGAGCTAGAGTTGTGCCTGACTCTTTTTGTCGTGGCATATTTGTCCATACAGATGCAAATAATTAGAATACGTTAAGATTTGTGACAAATAATACTATCCACCCAGGATTTTGCTACGGTATACCTTTTGCTTCAAGAAAGTAATGTCAATCACTGCTCTTAATTGGTTTTTGAAAATAATATTATTTAAGTGCACAATAAATTTATATAGTTAAAATTAGTGGGAAAAAACAGATAATGCCGACAATATTGGCTGACCACGTCTTCCTTTCCTTATCCTAACACCGCACATATGTAAGGATCAACAACAGAGAAACTAAAAGCAGTTAGATATTTAAGTTTATTATTATCTCATATGAAGTAATCTATCAATACCACTGTATAATTCACCCGTTTAAATTTTGCAAAACACACCCAACTAAACCACCCACACCCATAACCTCCATTAAATCCGCCAAACATATTATACCTAGATTTAACACACCATCAAATCAATGGTTCAAATCGCTGGATAAATCTCACTCTTACTCACTCAAATACAATAAACAATATTAATTAAGTCATCTCTCTTCCTCTCCCTCCTTGCGACCCCGCCGCTTAGCCTCCCCCTCCCCCATGTCCACATTGTCCTCTCCCCTCACTCGTACCGCAACTGCCGCTGTCAACCCCTCCCCTCATACCGCCATAGACATCTCCCCTCCTAGGGATCGTATCATTAGGCTGCCTTCAACAGCTCTCCTATCCCATCACCTATTTTATACCCTATTTCAAACTCCACTCTGCAATTAGTGTCATCTACAGTGTAAATCCCCTATTTTACACTATCTGATGCTTAACATATGCGCTATATGGTAGTGGTAAAAGTCATTCAGATCAATGGTCCATAATTTTATCAGGAGTATCACGACGAATTCCTTAGTACCTCTTCTATCTATTTCAAGAAAGTATTAAGAAGTAGTAAGAACCAATTCTCTTCTTGTTACGAGAGAGGGACCAGAAATACATAAATTACAAAAATAAAAAACAGTACCTGAATCTGACTGAACTATATGCTTGACTGGCGATGAATTACTTAATTATTGGATCGGTCATAACACATAGCTTCTCATGCATCAAAATCATCTAACTAGTTCAGTCACTTGTTCTCCAATGCAGCATCATCAGGATTCTCACGCAAGCAACGGATCGAACCAGACCTACATATGTGCATGGGCATCCGACTTTGTTTACCTTGTGTGAATCCTGATGATGCCGCGCAAGACAACAGTGACTTTCTTTCATGGTCGTCGAGCGGCTGGGGATCTGAATGAAGCACAGATCGATCCGAAAAGTAGGTCGGGAGAGCCGCTCGGGACCTCTAGCTGGATCTTAATGGAAACATGAAAAGGTACGGTTGAAGAAACTGGAGAAAAATTGAAGTATCCATTAGAGAGGCTAGCAAAGTGCAGCTTTGAGCAGCTCAATCTGTAGAAAGGATAGATCGAAATCGGAGAAGATCAGAGCTAGATGAGTGAATTGTCTGAGATGACTGTTTTGGCGCCTGTATATATAGAGGGAAATGGGAGAGTGGCAAGGCGGCTGCCAGCGTTTCATAGATTCTCACTAGCTATACTGGTAGGTCTAGAGTCTGTAGCTAGGGTTTTGTTGACAGACTAGTATAGTGAGGACATTGCACTAATCGGGACACGTACACCAGCTGGCATGTGAAGAATAATTTGGTTCCTATCTAATACTCCATCCGTTCAAAACTGTAATAAGGCGGCTTAGTACATAATAAGTCCAATTTTATATTTGAACAAGTCTATAGAAAATTATAGCAACATATCTATAATATTAGGTATACACTACCGGAATGCTGCTTTGCCGAGTGACTTAACCACTCGGCAAAGCCTGAAAAACACCCAGAAAACTCTTTGCCGAGTGTGACTCTCGATAAATAAGTCTTAGTGAACTGTATATCGACAACGGTTTCTTTGCCGAGTACTTTTTGTTGGGTTTTGCCGAGTGTCACCAGGTACTCGGTAAAGAAAAGTCGTCGTCACGGCGTCAAGTGACGGAGCCTTTGCCGGTAAAGGCTTCTTCTTTACCGAGTGCTTGCTGTACTAGCGCTCGGCAAAGAGAGCACCAGTGGGCCCCTTTGCCAAACCCTTTGCCGAGTGCTGACAGGAGGCACTCGGCAAAAGTTGCTTCTTTGCCGAGAGCCACGGCCACAACACTCGATAAATAAGCTTTACCGGTTTCCAGGAGTGCCTTCTTTTCCGTGTGCTATGGTCATGGCACTCGACAAAAGGCCTCTATATATGGAGGTCGTCTATGTTTCTACACATAGTGCGTGACAAATTTTACGAAACAATTTCAAATTTTTATTAGAGTCTCTACCTATGATATTATGACATCTGGGCAAGCTTCATGATTTTCTGACTTTGTTTGTGTTTTATACAATTTTAAAACCACTGGATCGCAAGTTCGCGGTCTTGTTTCGTGAGTATGATGTTCGAAAATTCTGGTCTGATCCTAAAATTGGCTGTAACTTGTGCTAAATAACATGAATATCATTTTTGTATTTACTGTTTTCCATTTTTCGAGTGACTTGCAGTTCAAATCTGAATTAACCAAAGAAATTCAATTAAACGAACTAAATCTAATAGGTATAGAAAACACTTTGATAATTGTGTCAAAATTGAACAAGTAGATATATATGTACTATAGAAAGACACTAGACAAAGTTTGCGGGGAAAAGAAAAAAAGCAAGTAAACTTTGCCGAGTTTCTGCTAGGGACACTCGACAAAGATGTTATTTTACCGAGTGTCTCCCTGGGACACTCGGCAAAGTTAACGGCCGTCAGCTATCGTCGGCAGCTGACGACGTTTTGCCGAGAGCCCTTATTTGCCTAGTGCTGGGTCTCGGCAAAGAAATCTTTGCTGAGAGCCTTTTTTATGCCGAGAGTTTGGCTCTCGACAGAGAATCTCTTTATTGAGTGTTGTCCTATACCGAAAGCAACACACGGGAAAGTAAGTTTTGCCGAGTGCACGATAAATAGCTCTCGACAAAGAGGCTAGGCACGACAAAGAGCCGGATTCTGGTAGTGATAGGTTGCATTATTTTGTTTCCCTTTGTAATGTTGTGTATCCCTGTACCTTTTCGTTCACGGGTTCACTCGAAAATATAGGACCTTTATATTAACAGAATCGATAGATGGAAACTAGCTACTCCTAGAACAATGATATGTTTCAGTGAACAGTTTCTTTTTGCAACAATATTTTGGGTCCAGAATACCATCATTCATTAATTAAGTGCTTTTCTTTATAGGCATATGATAACATAAAGAGGTTAGTTGAAAAGAATGCTTGCTTATTTAGAGCAAAGTATGCGTGTTATGATACTTAGTGTTCTTTTTTCTCATACATAACTAAAAAAGTCAAATACAATGACGCCCCGTTTGGATCATTAGAATTGAATTCCATTCTAATTTAGACATATATCAATTAAGCTAATTCAGTTTTATACAAAATATATTTGTATACTACTATTAGCAAGATGTCAGAGATATTTATGCGCTATATTTTTACTATAGAGGAGTGAGACGAAGAGTGTCACGTAAGTTACATAGTAGAAACAAATTCTATTACTGTATAAAATCATTTCTCATCCCCCACCCCATGAATTTGAGATAGACTAATATCTGAACTTTGGAAAGTGGTGGAATATCAAATTTCAAACTAAATAAGTTACTTTATTGAGTGAATTCTAATTCCTCTAAAATGAAGGGATCCAAACGTACCGTGATCGTAAATAATGCATGTAATGGCGATCTTATTTCTACTTGTACAACGTCGTTGTACCCTATTTGGCATTACCTAAGAGATGGTTTACACATTTACTGAAGTGCATAAAAGCAATTATCGGCCTGTCATCTGAAAGAAATTTTTATCTTTTATAACAGTTATCGAATATATGTATATTTATTTATTTATTTATTTGTTGGTGATAATGGAGTTAGAGGCGCGTGATTGTAATCTCTAGGGACAAACTTTACAAGTCAGAGAAAGGCATCAACCTTGTCGTCTCTACATGCTGCATGATCTAAAAGGACGAGTGATTCGGATTTTTGTATAGATTATTATCGTCGATTATCACAGGTAGCAAGTTGTCACTTCGCTAAACATCCAGATCATCTGTGACTGAACATCTGCATCTCAGTCACTAGACAACCATCTGCAGGTCACGTGGCACGGATCTCAACATATTTGTCCAGCCTGGCAAATCTTGACGATGATAGCCTTTCGGGCTAGTTTAAGGTTACATGGTCTAAATTCCTGTTCTGACCGGATCTTCAAAAGGTTCTTGGCGATGTCAAGGACACGAACATTAAGACAAGAAGTGAGGCGATCAAGCTCTACCTGAACAAATAGCTACATTAATCTGGCAAAGATACGTCCTCCATGCGCGCATGCATCGGAGGGATAAATGGGAGATCCCCACTACATCAAAAACATGAGTTTACTGACTCCTTTAGGTTGACGCGTATAAATCACGTCTCAGATTTTATATCTCTAATTAAATTATATCAGTGATACGTAGTAAAAAGACTTCACTCATAGCTCACGCAAAAAAAAAATATTTCCTAACTAATAAGAGCTCGTCTATCACTACATCACTAACTCATTTGTGTCTATATTACGTTTACTTCCTCAAATATTATAACAAACTGATTGTAAATTGATTATTTGAGGCAATAAATGAATTCAAATAAAAAACTTGTCAGCTACAAAGTTGCATAATGTTTTGAGATCCACAACTTTTATTTTGATAGTTTCATCGTCATCTGAGGTCATTAAAAAATTTTGATTTTCAAATTTGAAAACTTTAAACGTTTTTTTCTATGACAAGTGCTCTTCGTATTGATAAAAGAACGTAGAAATCAGCTGGAAGTATTCATTGTAGATGCATGCACATAGTATAACCGTAGTTAGACCATGTTTGATGGAGTTCTAGCTCAAACTACTGTCAATACGTGTATCCCAGATTTTTCTCAATGGTCTCTTAGTTAAAACGTAGAGTAGGGGGACTACTACTGCTTCCATAAAAAATATTGATCCTTTAGGGCTTGTTCGGTTAGCTCTCAATCCATGTGGATTGAGCGGGATTGGATGGGTTTGAATCCCAAACAAGTCAAACTTCTTCACAATTTTTTCCAATCCCATCCAATCCATGTGTATTGGGAATAACCGAACAAGCCCTTAGTTGGCTCTAAATTTGATAGAAATTAATTATCCTTTCACGCTGACTTGCTTTACTTGCAGCGACCCTAACCTGCGGTAGTGGGACGCTCACCGCATGGTTCCGTGTGCCCGGCCGGAGGGGGTGGTGTCCGACGCAGCTCAGCGGCTGTTGTGGCCCGGCGCGTCGATGCCCCTCTGGCAGATTTGTGCGGAATGTTAGGGCAGCGGCGATGGCGGAGGTAGCCTGCATTGTCTCGGGGTCTTGGCCTGACGTTTGTGCTGGAGGCTTCTTGGGCAAAAGCCTCGACAATGCTGACGCCCATGGGCGCCGCTTCCCATGTTGAGGGCTTCCCTCTCCCCAGCGCTGGCTTCGTTGAGCAAAAGCCTGGTCCTTCATGGACATGCGACGGTGGCGTCCCAATGTCACTATCTTCCTGAAGGCGTCGCTTTTGAAGTTCGTCTCGACAACGACATCGCCCTTCGGTTGTTGCTTTCGCTCCTCGGCATCTGGTGGAGGTGCGGTCTTACAGTGTGAAGTCAGAGCTGCTATGTCAGGGGATGTGGCTCGGCATCGATGACGCATGGCGTGCTGGCCTTCTTCGTGGGTTGGATTGTTTCGGAGGCTGGGCTTTTGCTGGGGGCGGAGCGGAGGATCAAGTTTGGAAGTCTCGTTGGTGAAGAATCAGAGGTACCTTGCATGGGTGTCTTGAGGCTTAGCGACGACGGCGCACCACGGTCTTCTTCCTTCTGTGTCGGTGTTTCGGTGTAAACGTCGTCGGTTTTTCTCCTTTGGCATTGTGTCGCACGTCTTGGGGAGTCGGAGCTGCTTGTATTTTGTGTTGAGCTTGGCAATGATGACCCTAGATGGCGTTTGTGTGTGGAGCTACTTGTCTAAGTTGCTTGTGCACCCTGTGTAGGTTTCGAGCCCGGTTTTCCTTAAAACTAGGTCAATTAATTTCTTCTTCTGAATTGAGAGGCAGAGTTCCTACCATTAAGTTAAAAAAATAAATTTGGATGTTTTGTCCGATAGGGTTTAAGGATCTTAAATTAAGTCCAACTTAGTCAATATGAGTACTTGAATAAAGATAGAGTATGGATCTAGTACATGCACACTATTGACATGTAAAACATAGGGGATTAAGGGTTACCTTCTTGCCCTTGATTAAGGGTGAGATTAGTTCCAGGGCTGGATCCTTGTAGAGGTGGTGGAGGAGCATCCTGGCGCGGTGGTGGTGTGTGGTCGCCATCGGTGTGGCCTCCATGTCCCTGTAAAGAGGGATCGAAGACGGATCCCGTTGGATCCACATTTCTCGTCACCATTGTCACGGAATTCTAGTCACTACAAGCACAAGTGATTGAGTTATGGGGCTAGGGTTTTGGTCGAGGCTAGAGCATTGGCTTAAGACTGCCAGCCTCTTAACCCCCTTTTATATAGCGCTTAGTGACTAGGTCCACAACCATTAGCGTTGCAAGGGGGAGGCACTAGCAGCCTGGAAGCTCTCTCGAGCTCTCCGTGGAGGACAAGCTCAGACTCATCCTCACACAAACTCGCTCACGCTTAAGCTCTTAGCAATACAACTCACAAGTGGAGTAGGATATTATGCTCTTGTGGCCCGAACCACTCTAAATCCTTATGTGTTCTTGTGTTTATTCATCTCATCAAGCGAACCCTAGGCAGACCCCTATTCTTAGGATTAGGCAGGTGCATTCTGCCACCCAGCTAGAGTTTACTCTCCGATAGTTGTCTTACACTCTGGTATAGCACCCATAATAGGGTCCTTGATGAGATTCCTGATGATGATCATGCAATTTGTGTTTGACCTCTACCACTTGATGAGGTGAGTCCATTATGGCTCTATGGGTTTCTAAAACCTCAGTGAGTAATCCATATCACTGACTATGGTTATCATCTCAATATCCTCCAGCCAAGAGTGGTAATTAGTACGATCTAGTTGTTTGATATTTGCTATCTGCCCAATCAGTAAGGCAGTGGATGCACCTTTGCAAAAATAAACATAAACTATTTAGGACATATGAAATAAAGTACTAACAACATAGAACTCGCATGAATTTAGTATTCAGCGTTAGTCAAATAATAACCTTGCAACATAAACGAATTATATCTGGTTCTGAAAATTCTAAATCATCGTTGAATGAGACAGAAAATCTAATCCTAGTATAAACGTTGGTCGAAAATTTAATACCATAAAAATTATTTCTGAATTTCTATGCAATCAATCAAAAATTAATCCATGTTGTCTTCATAATAAACAATAATGCACAGAAAAATAATTTGAAGTACGCAGCGAAAACAAAATAGTCCAAAATATTTCTGCTAAAATTCTACATCTCAGAAAAATATAGTTTCTAATTTTCTTAACTTATTTTCTTAACCCTTTTCTTTATTTATTCAATATGCAGAAAATTATAAAAGAAAAAGGTTTTCTGATTTTTCAAAAAAATTGGGACACTACGGCCTCTATTAGGCCTTTCGGTCTATCACTATGTCGGCCCAGTGGACTGTTATGGGGAGCACGCGTGCTCGGGCCGTGACCTGGGCTCAGGTTGCTAATCTGGCCCATGCGGACACCACTGCCCCTTGCTTTCTCTATGAACCGTTAGATGAAGATGAACGGCTAGGATCGAGCAGGTACTGTTCAATGGGTATAGAACCTCCAAAATTTGGCCACTACATGAAACCCTAGCTAACACTAACTTCTTCTTCACTTCACATGCAGTGCCGCACGTGTTCTTCGCCCTCTGCTCAATCGCTCGCCCCGCCTCACGTGGCACCTTCTTTGGTGAGGTGGAAGGCTAAGTCATGCCTTCTCCGGTGATGGAGAAGAATGTGAGGACAACAATGATGTGGAGTTCCCCGTCAGTGAGCACCTTCCTCGTGGGGCACCGCCATTGGTTAACTTCTCGGTGTCGCCTTGAGACTACTAGGGACGGTGGCGAACGGTGGTAAACCGCCATCGTACTATGGCCTAGGCCTTGGTACATCCTCACTTTCTTTACTCCTCCTAATCCCCTTCCACTGGGAATTGGATTTATGGATTAGATCATGCGACTAGGGTCTCGGTTCTTGGGATATAGGTTTGAATTACCCGATCCTCTAATTTTCTATGTTATGTCTCAGACCTTAGGGGACAGAACCCCTTCCTCAATCCAATTTGGTTTTTCTATTTCAAGGGTTAGGGTTTCATTACCCAATCCTGATTCTTTATTTTCTCTACAACAGGAATTTGTTAACCGTGGTGTCGAATAAACCCTCAGTACTGATTCTAGGATTTCTGGGAACAGATCCCTTTAATTACTTGATCTGATTCTATTTTATTTTCATTTTTTTGGCATGGATCAACTAAGAAGACAATCGGACCTCACTCTGATGCCATTGATAGGGTTTACAAATCTTAAACTGAGTCCAACTTAGTCAATCCATGTACTTGAATAAAGACAGAGTATGGATCTACTATGTGCACACTGTTGACATGTAAAACATAGGGGATTGGGGGTTACCATCTTGCCCTTGATTAAGGGTAAGATTAGTTCTAACGCTAGATCCTTGTAGAGGAGGTGGAGGAGCCTCCTAGCGCGATGGTGGTGTGTGGTTGCCATCGCCACCGGTGTGGCCTCCATGTCCATGCAGAGAGGAACCGGGGATAGATCTCGCTGGATATTCGTTTCCCGTCATCATTGTCACGGGATTCCAGTCACTACAAGCGCAAGCGATCGATTGGTGATCCTTGGGTTGTGGGGCTATGGTTTTTGGTTGAGGCTAATGCTTTGGCTTAGGAATGTCAGCCCCAAAACCCCCTTTATATTGCTCTTAGTGACCAGGGCCGCAACCATTATGGTTAAGTGGCACGCTCAATCTAGGCGTGAGTACAGTTATGGGTTTCCCCCTTTTTCTCCCTATGGAGGACACCCTAACATTGTCCACTTATACTATAGTGTGATACGATTGATCGATCTGAAGATATGAAAATTTTTGGGACTACAACTATAGTGTTATATTTCACTACTGTTGGGGACTTGTTCTCAAATGCTATGAATTAAGAACAAGGCAACATAAAATGTTAAATATTAATGCCCTTCGTCCGCTGAAGCATGATTTCCCCAAGGATTTAATGAACTTCGGATGAAGGCCTTGAGCAAAATATCACGAAGGACGCACCTTCGTGACTAGACTTACAAAATAATATAAAATAATAAATAAAACATGAAACATTAAAGATAAATATATCAGGGACAAATAACATCATTCACATATTTTATTATATGAATCTAAAATGTTAAAACATAACGCTTAGGTACATTTATACCTTTGCCTTGACAAGTAATAATTCCCGAGCAATGCGTTTGCAATTACAGGATTGCGTGAATAGTAAAGGAATACTGTTCACTATTTATAGGCACAGGACACAGCCTGTGAGGAATTACAATCATGCCCCTCATAAAAGTTTACAACAATGACTCAGACCCTTATGGACTAAAAGGTCATTCTATCTTTAAGTCGGTTTGACCCTTCATCTTCGGATATGCTATAATACCGAAGCTTCATGAATGGTACCTTCGGCATCACGTACGAGCAGCTTCAGCCGAAGCTGTTTCTTTCCGCGGGACCTTCGGCGACGAAGCATGGTCCCAACAGTAGCCCCTTCGCGGTGCTAGATCGTTTTTCGTAACGAGCTTGATCCGTGAAAAAAGTCTCTTAGGCTTCAGGAAGCCGAAGGTCCGAAAAACACCTTCCCTGAGCTCGTTGTCGAGAAACGATACAGTTTCCGAGCGCGGAGCGGTCCCACCATGCAGGTTCACTTTTTGGTTTTTGCGGCCCACCGTGCAGTGGGTGCGAGCGACTGTTTTCCCGGTGTAAAAATCCTGACGATTCACCTTCTTACCTGCAGCACTATATAAACAGACAGGTAGGTGTGAAGTTACCACAGCATTCATTGCTATTGCACTGTTTTGCTGCCAAAAATTTAACCATAGGCGAAGCTTGACTTTCGCATTCAAACGAAGCTCCAGTTTAGTCTCTGCTTCGTGAGAAGAAGAGCTTCGGAAAAAAGGTTATTAATTTCCAAGGAATTTTTAAGAAATTAAAAATCAAATGGCCAGAGTGCGCTCTACTGCTAGAGTTGAGCGTGATGGAGATGAGGCCGAAGCTGCTGAAACTGTTCCGATTTCTGAAGCGATGAGGCGCTCTGGGCTAGCTGCAGCAGAGGACACACCTGCTGCCGAAGCAACACAAGCTGATGTTGAAGAAGTTGGTTCTGAGGATGAGTTCCGCTGCGGGGCACCAACTAAACCTAGTCATTTGGACTTTGGAAAGTCCACCATCTCTGAAGCTGACCTTCCAAAAATGGTGAAGCTGGGCTACTTCAGCGAAGCAAAAAAGGAGCTGGTTCGTTTTGGCGGAGAGGAGACTACTCCGAAGCCGGAAAAGAATGAGGTAGTAGTGTTCAAAAGCTTCTTTAAAGCAGGATTAAGATTTCCTTTGAATGGGATGATTGCTGATGTTTTGAAGAAATTTGGGGTTTACCTTCATCAGCTGACCCCTAATGCCATTGTTAGATTAAGTGTTTATATTTGGGCCCTTCGTAGTCAAGGAGTGGAACCGTTCGGCGAAGGTTTCTGCCGAGTCCATGAACTACACTATCAGACTAAAGCCAGAGGAGATGGTCTTCATGAGAATTTTGGATGTTACAACTTTGCTTATCGCAAGACTACGAAGTTTCCAGTGATAAGCTACCGAAGCAAATGGCCAGCCAGATGGAAATCTGAGTGGTTTTATGTTAAAGTTGATAAAGATGAAGATAAATTGGTCCAGAGTCCACTGGAGCTAACCTTCGGAGAAACGAGGCCCTGATGCAACATGATAAGGGGGAGCCCGAGCCAAATTGCTATGGCTGAATTTCGCGTGATTTCAGATCACATTGGCACTAGAGACTTGGTGCAGGAATTTCTGGCTTTTAAAGTGTTCCCAACAATGAGGGATTGGGAGATGCCGAAGCTGGAGGGAGAAAGGAAAAAGGGAGAACTTATTCGATTGCCTTATTATTACAAGTTTAAGAAACACTTTAAAAAACCCTGCCAGGAGTGGTTGGACACAATCAAGATTATGTGCAACGATATCCTCGGAAATTATTCTAAGAAAGAAGATCAGTTGATGACAGCAGCCTTCGGTAGTCGCCCCAAACGAAGGTTGAATCGGGTGTTAGATGCCTTGAACTTTGACTATCCTGATTACGAGCAACTGGGCGGAGATGCCGAAGGCCCGAAGAGAAAAAGAATTGCCAGCGCCCTTGACAAGGAAAGCACCAAATTGGCCAAAAAGGAACAAGAAATTTCCAAAAAATTGAGCCCAGAGCCGAAGGTAGCTGCTCCAAGAAAAAGAAAAGCTGTATCTCCAAAACCTGCATCTCCAGAACCAAAGACATTGGTCCGAGAGGAGGAAGCTCCTGCGACACCTTCTGCTGCCGAAGTAGAAGAGATTCTGAAGGTAATGACTGAACCTTTGCTTGTCAAGCTAAGTCCGCTGGCGCCAGAACTGACGAAGTTTTTTCAGAAGGACAAAGAAGCTTCGGCAGCAGAAAGTCCTGCAAAGCCGAAAAAACGAAGAATTATCCAAGTGGCAGATGTGATTCATCAGACACCGCCACCGATATCGGTGTCAAAAATTGTCATTGTCGAGACCACCGGAGCCGAAGCCGCCGCAGCCGAAGCTACCGGAGCCGAAACCACTGACGCTGAAACCACCGGAGCCGAAGCTATCGGAGCCGAAGCCACTGGAACCGAAGTCGGGACCACCGAAGATTCTAACCTGGAAACCACACTTGATGTTATTGACAATATACTTCTGAAAATGGCTGAAGAAGAAGCTGCTGTGGCTGCGGTGAACACGGCTACTGAAAAAGGAAAAGAGCAGGTTGAAGACATTTTGGAGGAAGGAAATTTTAACTTTTAAGATTTACTTGTACAAGACTTAACAGGCGCTGAAAAAGAAGAGCTGAAGAAATAGGCCATATCCTGTGGATATAAACCAGGGTCTCTGCTATTTGGTGGGGTCAACGAAGGGAAGCTAAGATGCCTTCGGAATCGCACCGAGGCCAAAGTTGTTAGGACCTTCTCCAAAAGCGTTGGCCTGCCGAAGATAGAAGCGGACCTTTGCAGGTACCAGCGACAACATATCGCCGGTAGCTTGCTCTATGCTAATTTTAAGGTAAAAAATATTATTATTTTATCATTATTTTTATTTTTTAGGTCGTTTTCTGACGAAGGTTGTTTTGGCAGAGTATACTACTAAGTAAAATGCTAAAAATGCAACAAGATCTTGAAGAGGAGAAAAACAAAGGTATCATCAAAGATTTAGAAGACAAAGTTGAAAATTACGAAGCTGCTCTGAAGAAGGACTTCGTCATTCAAGATCTTGAAATCATAGCTAAAGAACACAAAGCTGCCTTAGAAAAGAAAGACTTCGTTATTCATTCTATGGAAGGCTCACTGGCTGAGGTCCAAGCCAAAAATGACAGGTTAAAGAATGAATTACTCAAAAAATCAGAAAAATCTGAGCAGGAAAAGAAGAACCTCGAAATAAGTCTCAAGACTGAGATTGAGAAAAATTCAAATTTGCAAAAATCATTGAAGGAACTTCAAGAGAAATGCCTAAATTTCGGCAGCCGATGCGTGCAACGGCTGAAGGATGTGTTTCACTCTATCGGAGCCAGCTCTGAAAAATTTACACCTTCAGCTGAAAACCTGCCCAGCACCTTGGAATACATTGAAGGCGAGGTTGATGCACTTGACGAAGTTATTGCTGGGCATGCTGACTTCTGCGCCCTGGTAGCTTCTCGAGGCACAACTGCCGCTTTCCTGAAGGCTGGCTATACGCATGGAAAAATTGTAAATAGGCCAAACTTCAGCTTGTCAGCAGCAGATTTGGTTGATATCCCAAGCCTAGCCCGAAGCATCGGAAACAGATTTATGACCCAGATTTGGGTAAATGACGGGCGAAAAATGGCTGGTGACGAAGCTCGGAGCCACCTTAAGCCGGTGCGAAACTTATATTTGTTACTTTTACCTTCTCCTTGAAATTTGCACCTTTCTTATTCTACTTTTTAATATGTGGGATGACGAAGCTGAAGAATGACGGGCTGAAGCTTAACAGTTGCTGTAAAAGACTTTCCTGCAAAAAAATTCTAGAGAAATCTTTGTAATAAAATTGTAGAAAAAACTTATGTAATTTTGTACATACCTTGTAATATATCTTGTCTCCTTTATCCGTGTACAATCTGCTTTGCTGTGAACGAAACTTCACTTTTGAGCCGAAGGCGAAAAACACCTTCCCTTCTTTTCGTACACAACGAAGCATGAAAATTTCTTCTTTCTTCGAAGTTTTTTCTCATAGCCGAAGCATCTGCCTTTTGTGGTATGATGATGATGATTCTATATATGTCTAAATGAATGTTTATGAATGCAAATGTCATGATGTAATGTATCGTGCAAATGAATATCGAAATATATTCCAAACCATAATTATAGCCTTCATTCCCTTGGGAATGACTCAAATCTTTTTGCCGTTTATTTTTCGGCTTCACTGTTTACTTTTCGGTGTATCAGCGCTGACTTTTCGCTGTAAGCCTCCCTTAGGAGCTTCTTCGCCTTTTACTTTCGGCGGAATCAGTGTTTATTTTTCGCTGTAAGCCTCCCTTAGGAGCTTCTTCGCCTTTTACTTTCGGTGGAATCAGCGTTTATTTTTCGCTGTAAGCTCTGCATTCCCTTAGGAACAACTTTTGAGCTTCTCCCTGTTTTCTTTTCTTTTTCCTTTGCATTTACATTTACATTTTTGGGGGATATCACTCTTATAGAATTGAAATAAGGAAAAGAAAAATTACATGTTGTGGCCCCATTAAAAACCTTTCTCCCCCTTTGGAAAGGAAAAGGGTGCCACAAAAAAGAATAGAAAAATTACATCAAGCTAAACATAATATCGCCGAAGCTCATCTGCATTCCATGATCTAGGAATGTCGTTGCCGTCCATATCCTTCAATCTGTATGAACCGGGTCTTGACGAAGATACTACCAAAAAAGGTCCTTCCCACTTCAGCTGTAATTTGCCTACTGTCTCAGGGTTGGCTACTCTTCGAAGCACCAAGTGTCCTGGTTCAATGTTCTTTAGCTTAACCTTTCTATCACGCCATTTTATTGTTTCAGCTTGGTATTTGTTGATGTTTTCCACAGCTTGAAGCCTGATCCCTTCTATAGCATCTTTTTCTATAGAGTAATCAGCTTCATCTTCGCCTTCTGCTGAAGCTACTATTCTTATTGATCCTGCTTTGGCCTCTTCCAGAGTTATTGCTTCGTCACCAAACAATAGTTTGAATGGCGTAAAGCCTGTTGATCTTGACATTGTTGTGTTGTGGCTCCATACCACTTTGATTAATTCTTCTGGCCACTTTCCCCTGGGCTAATTGAAGATTAACTTCATTATTCCTGTCATTATGATGTCATTTGCTCTTTCAACAAGTCCATTTGACTCCGGATGTCGAACTGATGCGAAATGGATCTTCATGCCAATTTGATCGCAAAATTCTCTAAAAGCTTCGGAATCAAACTGTGTCCCATTATCCACAGTAATGGCCTTCGGCACTCCGAAGCGACAAACAATATTTTGCCAGAAAAACTTTTGAATAGTGACCGAAGTTATTGTGGCTAAAGGCTTTGCCTCAATCCATTTAGAAAAATATTCCACTGCCACTACAACATATCTTAAGTTCCCTTGTGCTGGTGGTAACAGACCTAACAAATCAAGGCCCCACCTTTGCAACGGCCAAGTGGGTTGTATTAGCTGAGTTAAAGACGAAGGTTGTTTTTGATCTCTTGCACATTTCTGACAACCTTCACACTTTTGGACTAATTCCGCTGCATCCGAAGCTGCCTTTGGCCAATAAAATCCTTGGCGAAAAACTTTTCCATGCAAAGGCCTAGATCCAATGTGAGATCCACACAGGCCTGCATGTATTTCCTTCATCAGTTCTATACCTTCTGTTCTAGATAAACACTTGAGTAACGGAGAACAGACCCCACGCTTGTATAGCTCCCCTTCTATTATAATATATGGTCGAGCTCTTGCCTCTATCCTTTTGTTATAAGCTTCGTCATCTAAAAAAAATTACCCTTAAGGAAAGAGATGATCTCAGTTCTCCAGTCTTCACTATAGACAGGGGATATGTTAAGGACTGCTCTTTCAAGAAGCTCAACCGAAGGTGCTTTTATTGTTTCGAAAAATACTTCCGAAGGCAAGAGCAGCCCCTGTGCTGCTGACTTAGCTAATAAATCAGCATATTCATTTTCTCCACGAGGAATATTTTTAACAGAAAACCCTTCAAAGGAAGCCTCAATCCTTCGGACCGTGTCTAAATATTTTTCAAGCTTCGGATCTCTTGCTTTATAACTTTTATCAATATGACCAGAAATAACTTGGGAATCAGTTTTAAGAACTGCCCTTCTGATTCCCATCGCCTTTAACTTCCGAAGACCCAAAAGTAAAGCTTCGTACTCAGCAATATTATTTGTGCAACTAAAATCAAGTCTTGTTGCATAACAAGTTTTAACTTTGGAAGGTGCAACCAACACAGCAGCTACCCCTGCTCCGAAGGTTCCCCAAGATCCATCGCAAAATACTGTCCACACTTCAGCATCTTTATTCGTTTCTTCTTCCTGAGCCCCTGGCGTCCAGTCAGCAATGAAGTCTGCCAATGCTTGAGATTGAATCGAAGATCTATGCACATAATCAATACAGAATTCATTGAGCTCCGCAGCCCATTTTCCAACCCTTCCAGTAGCTTCTCTATTTCTCATAATATCCTTCAACGGTTGTGAAGAAGGAACAACTATATTGTATGCCTGAAAATAGTGCCGAAGCTTCCTGGAGGCCATTAAAACAGCATACAACACCTTCTCCAATTCTGTATAATTTTTCTTTGATAAACTAAGAACTTCGGATACAAAGTATGTTGGAGCTTGCTTTTTGACTTGGCCTTCAAGCTTCTCCTGGACAAGTGCTGCACTTACCGCTGAGTGCGAAGCTGTCACATATAACAACAGAGGAGCCCCTAGCATTGGTGGAGTTAGTGTTGTTAGGTCTATCAAATATTGCTTCAGCTCTTCGAAGGCTTTCTGCTGAACTGGTCCCCATTGAAAAACTTCATCTGATTTCAGTACTTCGAAAAATGGTAAATTTCTCTCTGCTGATCTAGATATAAATCTGTTGAGAGATGCCAGTCTTCCTGTCAATCTTTGAGCCCCCTTTTTTGTACTTGGTGGTTCCATTCGAAGGATAGCTTCAATTTTATTTGGATTAGCTTCAATCCCTTTTGTTGAAACTAGACAGCCAAGAAATTTCCCTTTCTTCACTCTGAAGACACATTTTTCTGGGTTCAACTTTAAACCAGCCTGTCTAAAATTAGCGAAGGTCTCCTGCAAATCAGCAATGTGATTATCTTGCTTTGTGCTTTTTACAATGATATCATCAACATAAGTTAGCACATTTCTGCCTATCTGAGAATGAAGAATCTTCGCTGTCATTCTGCTGAAGCTTCCTCCAGCATTCTTGAGCCCCTCAAGCATCCGAAGGTAACAATATGTTCCACTAGGGGTTATGAAGCTGGTTTTTGGCTCATCCTCCTTCTTCATCCAAATTTGATGATAGCCTGAATAACAATCCAACAAACTCATAAGCTCTGATGAAGCTGCTGCATCGACTAGAGAATCTATCCTTGGCAATGGAAACTCGTCCTTCGGACAGGCCTTGTTGAGATCAGTAAAATCAATACACATTCTCCATTTACCATTGGCCTTTTTTACCATAACAGTGTTAGCCAGCCATTCTAGGTATTTTACCTCTCTGATAACTCTGGCACTAAGGAGCCTTTTTACTTCATTCCGAGCACCTTCGGCCTTGTCATCAGACATCTTCCGAAGCCTCTGCTTTCTGGGTCTAAAGGATGGATCAACATTGAGCGAGTGTTCAATAACATCCCTGTTGACTCCACAAAGATCATTGGCTGACCATGCAAAAACATCTTTGTTGTTGAACAGAAACCTTATCAAGGTTTTCTCCTGTTCTTCAGACAGTTGGGATCCCAATAGCACCTTCTGCTCTGCTATGTCCTCACATAAAAGCATGGGCTTCGGCTGATCGGCCGAAGCAGCCTTCTCCCTTCTAAA
Organism: Zea mays; assembly: GCF_902167145.1. NCBI lineage: Eukaryota > Viridiplantae > Streptophyta > Magnoliopsida > Poales > Poaceae > Zea > Zea mays. The sequence goes on from NC_050099.1 coordinate 15,531,628, forward strand.
CTTGTACTGTTCACAAGCTTCAGCTCCATCTATGTTATGGATTGCCTTTGAGTTTGTCCAGTTTCCTTCGGCCCTTCTGGCAGCTTCCTGACTTCCATGAATGGCAATAGGTCCTTGGTCCGAAGGTATCTTCATGCAAAGATATGTTGGATGAAGAATTGCTTCGAAGGCATTGAGAGTACCACGACCAATGATTGCATTGTAAGGGTATTCCATGTCAACAATGTCGAACACAACTTGTTCAGTCCTTGTGTTGTTGATAAATCTGAAGGTTATTGGCATTGTGATTTTTCCAAGTGCTACAATCTGCCTTCCTCCGAAGCCACAATGGGGATGCGTGGCATCATGGATCTTGTCTTCGGGCTCTTACATCTGTCTGAAGGCCTTAGCAAGTATGATATCAGCTGCACTGCCTGTATCAACCAAAACATTATGGACCAGAAATCCTTTGATCACACAAGAGATAACCATAGCATCGTTGTGTGGGTAATCCTTGAGTTGAAGATCCTCTTGAGAGAAGGTAATTGGAATGTGAGACCATCTTGACTTGATGAAGGGTCCTTGTACGCCTACATGTTGTACTCTTCTCTGCGCCTCCTTCTTCTGTTTCTTGTTAGCCGGCTCTGAGCATGAACCGCCTGTTATCGGGAGAATCAGCTTCGGAGCCGAAGCAGTTCCAGCTTGGTTCTTGAACGAAGCCATTGTCTCAGGAAAGTGAAGTGAGTTCACCGGAGGTGGGCGCCAATGTTGGGGACTTGTTCTCAAATGCTATGAATTAAGAACAAGGCAACATAAAATGTTAAATATTAATGCCCTTCGTCCGCTGAAGCATTATTTCCCCAGGGATTTAATGAACTTCGGACGAAGGCCTTGAGCAAAATATCACGAAGGACGCACCTTCGTGACTAGACTTACAAAATAATATAAAATAATAAATAAAACATGAAATATTAAAGATAAATATATCAGGGACAAATAACATCATTCACATATTTTATTATATGAATCTAAAATGTTAAAACATAACGCTTAGGTACATTTATACCTTTGCCTTGACAACTAATAATTCCCGAGCAATGCGTTTGCAATTACAGGATTGCGTGAACAGTAAAGGAATACTGTTCACTATTTATAGGCACAGGACACAGCCTGTGAGGAATTACAATCATGCCCCTCATAAAAGTTTACAACAATGACTCAGACCCTTATGGACTAAAAGGTCATTCTATCTTTAAGTCGGTTCGACCCTTCATCTTCGGATATGCTATAATACCGAAGCTTCATGAATGGTACCTTCGGCATCACGTACGAGCAGCTTCAGCCGAAGCTGTTTCTTTCCGCGGGACCTTCGGCGACGAAGCATGGTCCCAACAACTACAATACTCTAGAAAATGCATCTAACGTGTTCCACAAAGTACCCTATGTGAACATATTGAGTAGGCCATAAAATAAGCTTTATTGTCTTGTTAAATGAAATGCCATGAATCACTTAACAAAACATGGACCTTATTAACATGTTAAATTAAATAGTGTGAAACTCTTAACAAACAAATGGACTCGGTACCATGTTAAATAAAATACCATGAATCTCATGTAAAAAGTAGACTTCATTATCCCACTAAATCAAATACCTAAAATATGTTATACCATTCTCAATGGAGAGTTTTGTAGTGTTGTTTACAACAATACGATGTAAGAAGGAACAAAATGATACAAGAATGAAATAATTACCCTTAATGCATTGGTTCATTCTATTATTTGATGATAATTAAATCCATGCATCAGAAGTGAACCAAATAAAAAAGTTTCATCTACATAAAAACTCAATTCTTCTTTCTTCTTGAAACATTACAAATCCATAAAAAATGCTTATGTAGCAACTTATTAAATGCAAGTAAAACTTGGATAAAGCTTCCATTTTTATACATTTCATCATCGATTAATATGACTAGAGTTCAACATTAAATACATAGGTGAACCCCAAGCAACGGATATGAAACTCCATGAAATCCCAAACATATCTTGGAATCATGATTATATTGTGTGATTTTATGACTTTACTATCTTAGTTTATCAAGGTGATTCTTTGTATTTTAAGTTGAGTCTATGATTTTACGATTCTAGTAGTTATCATCTTAATTTATGATCCTATCGTTTGAGTCCTAGCCTAGTCCAAGATCATGATTTGAATAACATTAATCACAAAAATAAGTACATTTAGACTTAGGCATAAGCATTTAGTTGAGGGGTATAACTTTTATGTTTCCAATGAAACTCACTACTACACTAACTATTTTAAAAAACAATAAAATCTTAAAAGAGACAAGTCTCTGTTAGTCCTATTTTCTAGAGAGTGAGTAATTGTGCCTCGGTTCATAAAAAATAGGTCATGTAAGGCTTCCATTTGAGCTACACTAAGCCTTGATCTAGATCCCAAATTGCCTACACCCAATTAACTTTTAAGGCTAAGTCCAGTAATGGAATGTAAAAAATGTTTGGTATTCTAAATATAGGAAAGATTCCATCCCCTATGCCCTCCAGCATCGTCCTCTAAATATAGAGGACGTTCCTCTGTCCTCTCTATATAAGGATTATCTTTCTCCATTTTAATATTTTAAAAACCAGATTTTGCAAAACTAAATATGTACAAAACATTTGAGAGTATGACAAATATGTACACACAAAAATAAAAGTAAAATATCTCTATAATATATTTATTTATATACAAAGCACAAGATATAGAAGACACTACTGAAGAGGAAGGAGATATAGAGGAGGGTATTTTTTAGAGAAGATTGTAAAGGAGAAATATAGAGAACGAGTATAGAGAATGCTACTGGAGACGGCCTAAGGAGGTACTAAACCACCACTCTACAACCATATGTAGGCTATATGGGTCAGCTATTCTACTTCAAAATTCTACTACTGGGCTTGGGTTTTACACCACTACAATTACAACAAAAACAATACCTAAATTAACAATTTCCACCGCCATAAATAATATCATATTGTGATCCCATCATCTTCAACTAAATTACAAAATTTTGTCATTCAAAAGTTATCCCATCATCTTCCATTGCTCTAGTGTGCACTCCAAATTTAGGTGCACTAGCTTTGTCCCAAGTTATACTTCTTTAATTAACTTTAATAAAGTTTAAAAAAATGTATTTTTTATTTCTATAAACCTGTTATAGTTATAGAAGTTTGCCTTATATTAGGACAAAGATAAAGTTAAGTATAATTTGTGACTCGTGAGGGAGTAGTATATAACTTTTGAACAAACATGATGTATTAGTTTTGTATTTGAGTGTACCACATATGAGTATACTTATATGATTATGCGAACACTTATGGTTCGGGTTGATGATGAGTGATTGTCAACGAGTCTAGGGTAGTTAGTAGACTGACCAGAGTGTGAGATTATGTATGTGCAACCATGTCGGCCGGCTTGTGGTGTGCAGGTGTGGAGCATAGGGACAGTGGTCGATGGCAAAGGTGAAGGTCATGTGGGTTTGTGTCGATGGACCGGGAGCGGTGAAGGATGAGCGTTGGGACTTGACCGAGGGACCAGAGTCACCGAGTGACCAACCATGGTGGCTAACCTGGGACACGCACTCGTGTGAGGACGTGGCGGAGCGGGACACGTACAGGGCGTGGGGGATGCGCACGAGGTGCCATACTCACAGCAGTTTGGTGGTTGAGCCTCAAAACTACCTAGCGCTACGGACTACGGGATTTCGACTGGGTTTGGCCTCAAAACCTGGCGGTGGCAGTTCCGGCAGGAACTAGATGTGGCACGTGGCGTGATCATAGAGGGTGCGTCAACGCGAAGCAACTCCGTGTGAAGAGCGTGGCCGTCAGATGAAAACTCCAGGAGTTGGTCTATTTCGCTCCTAGTGGAGTTGATAGGCTCTATGTAAATAGCGATAGACTAGAAAATAGAAATAACCCTCTACAAATAGAGGTGTAGAGCTGATTAGTTCATCATCTCTTTGGCTTAGTTTCATTTGGCTCTTGTTTTATAACTCCTAGTTTTCCTCTCTAGGTTTTCACTAGTTTAGCCGGGAGATCCACAACGATTTTGTTCTATCGTCTGTGCCTTGTAATCTGCAACGATTAATCCGAGGATTGGTCGCCGGGTTGGCCCACAGGTTTTAGTTGGCTTCAATCTCAGTTTATTCTGTTGCCGATTTTTTGAAATCTTGTGTTCTTGAGTTATTCCCTTCCCTTCTCTTGTTGATTTGAGAAGAATCATCGAGTTCTTGTGTTGTGGGTGTTGTGGGGATTTGTTGGTGGGTGAGCTATACTCCTAGGATCACTTTTTATGCCCTGTTGGTGCAGTTTGTGGTTGTGATCTTAGTTGATCTCGTTTTGAGTTCGTTCTAGAAAACCCCAACAAAACCCAATCATGTTCGTATTTTCATATTTGCGGTTGATTCACAATTTCGATTGAGCTCAAAACTCGTGGAGATCTTGGAAACATATCTGTCTAGATGTTTGTAAAATTTCAATTCAATTGAAGTTCGTTTGGTTCAATTTCGCATTTGAAAACAGAATTTCGTGATGCTGAAATCAACACTTGTTCGTGATACAGTTTTGGACCGATTCAAAATTTTCGGTGACCGATTTGCGATCCGTTTATTTTGCTAGTCTCATTTGAGTCTTGAGAATATTTTGTAATCATGAGGTCACCGCTTTACTGATGTGCTTTTGATTTTTCTTTTGATTTAATTGTTTACTTCGTCTCAATTAAATTGAAGTGCTCATTTTCATTGTTTGGCAGCAAAAATTGGATTGGCTTCCATTTACCTCCCTCAGATTATGTATCTACATAATTAAAATAAGTGCAAGTGACGAGCTGCATTTGTTTTACAACCGGCGGCACTGTAGTACATTTTAAGACAACCATTGAGCAGTAAAATTAAAGCAGAAGTGGGACAAAACCTGCGACACCTCAAAAGGAACATCATGTGCCTCAAGTTCCAAAGCCTAGTACAAAATATAGGCACGTTGGAGAAATAAAACAAAGTGCAGGTCCTTCTGTTATATAAATGCCAGTGTATTACAAACCCATTCGAATGCAGGATTGCATTCCATAATCATTATCGGCACAATGTGTTAAACCAAATTTACTTTGGCTGTGGAGAGTAGTAGTTCTAGCAGAGTTTTCAGTAATAAAAGAGTTGTAGCTTCAGCAAATGGGATAGAATACAGAGGAGCAGTACGAAGGGTCAAGACAGATGAATACTATAGGATGCAGCGCCTTCTTTGCACTACTGAGAAGCATCGGACTTGGTAACCGTCGAATATCAACACGATCTGTTGAGGTTTCCCAGCTGCAAATCATGGCACACCACGAAAGGTACTGCAAAAGATGTTTGAGTACGAGGAATCATATTGTACGATGACCTAAGCACCGTAGCTCTCAGCTAGATGCCGCCATGAACACTAGTATGCGTTTCCTCTCTAGAAAATTTGGACACCTGAAACGAGGGCACCATTGCAAGTATAATATAGGCTTCAAGTTCCAAGGCCACATATAGAATTGCTTTGTCCACTCCAAGTGCGTGATTGCTTAGCTCTTGCACAAGAAATCAGACCTCTACGGGACAGGCTGAGCCGTACGATGAGGCCGTGGCACTAAGCCCAGATTTCAATTGACCGAGTCGGAGAGGCGTATGCAGAGCACCTTCTTCGATGGTGGATCGGGGCACGAGCTGCCCATCGGTGAGCGAGGGCAAGTCGCATGTTAGGAGAGACGAGGCCAGACACTGTCAAGGTCGCCGCTGCACGGAATTGTGGTGAGACACCATCTCGCAATATTAGTGATGAAGGTTGAGCAAAATTGAGAAGGACACATTTGGCCTAGTGGATGCATAAGGGTCTTATTTTTAAGGTGCATATATAGTGAAATTTTAAATACATCTATAGAATTTATAATACAGGCTTCAAGTTCCAAGGCCATATATAGAATTGCTCTGTTCACTACTACAAGGGCGTGATTGCTTAGGCTATCTGCAACGTTATCCCCTAAATTTTCTCCCTATACCGCACTATGCATCCACCTCACCCAAGATTCTACCCCCTACTTTTCTTTCTCGCAGCGGTTCTCTCTAAATTCTCCCACTATATCCCAATACAATCATAAAATATCATTTTACAACCCTATTTTTCATCCAACATTAATTTTTTCACAACTAATAAATACCAGCGTGCACATCATATGAGGAGAGGGGCATGCACACTTTACCCTAATTGTGGCGCGCGCTCATGTGCAGCAAGAGGATGGGATAGCACGCAACGATGCGGCACAAGTAGCACGCTAAACATCTACAGGAGTAGGGGAGCGCGAGGCTGGCGGTAGGCGCCGCGGATAGCCTTAGCTCTTGCACAAGGAACCGGACCTCTACGAGACAGGCTGAGCCATACGATGAGGTCGTGGCACTGAGTCCAGATTTCAGTTGGCTAAGTCGGAGAGGCGCATGGAGAGCACCTTCTTGGTGGATCAGGGCATGAGCTGCCCGTCGGTGAGCGAGGGCAAGTCGCATGTCAAGGCCGCGGCCGCACGAAATTGTGGTGAGACACCATCTCGCAACACGAGCAAAGTTGAGGAGGACACATTTGGCCTAGTGGATGCATAAGGATTTTTTTAGAGGTGCATATATAGTGAAATTTTAACTACATCTATAGGATTTATAATATAGGCTTCAAGTTCCAAGGCCACATATAGAATTGCTTTGTTCACTAGTACAAGGGCGTGACTGCTTAGGCTGTCTGCAACGTTATCCCCTAAATTCCCTCCCCCTATACCGCACTATGCATCCACCTGACCCTAGATTCTACCCAATACTTTTTCTTTCTCGCAGCAGTTCTCTCTAAATTCTACCCCTATACCCCACTACAACCATAAAATATCATTTTACATCCCTATTTTTCATCCAACGTTAATTTTTTCACAACTAATAAATACCAGCGTGCACATAATACGAGGAGAGGGGGCCTGCACACTTTACCCTGGTTGTGGGGCGCGCTCGTGTGCAGCAAGAGGCAAGAGGATGGGATAGCGCGCAGCGATGCGGCACAAGGGGCATGCTAAGCATCTATAGGAGTAGGGGAGCGTGAGGCTAGCGGTAGGCACTGCAGATAGCCTTAGCTCTTGCACAAGGTACCAGACCTCTATGAGACACACTGAGCTGTACGATGAGGTCATGGCACTGAGGCCATATTTCAGTTGGCCGAGTCGGAGAGGCGAATGCAGAGCACCATCTTGGTGGATCAGGGCACGAGCTGCCCATCGGTGAGCGAGGGCAAGTTGCATGTCAAGGCCACGGCCGCACGAAATTGTGGTGAGACACCATCTCTCAACAGGAGTAGAGTTGAGGAGGACACATTTGGCCTAGTGGATGTATGAGTATTTTTAGAGGTACATATATAGTGAAATTTTAACTACATCTATATGATTTATAATATAGGCTTCAAGTAGGGGAGTGCGAGGCTGGAGGTAGGCGCTACGGATAGCCTTAGCTCTTGCACAAGGAACCAGACCTCTACAGGCGGCTGAGCCGTTCAAAGTCGCCTAGAGGCGGGTGAATATGCGAAATCTGAAAATTATAAACTTAAGCACACACTACAAGCTGGGTTAGCGTTAGAAATGAATCCGAGTCCAAAAGAGAGGGGAAAACAAATCAACCAAGAAATAAAGCGGATGAACATGGTGATTTGTTTTACTGAGGTTCAGTTCTAAAGAACCTAGTCCCCGTTGAGGTGGTCACCAAGACCGGGTCTCTTTCAACCCTTTCTCTCTCTCAAACGGTCAGCTAGACCGAGTGAGCTTGCTCCTTAATCAAACGGGTCACTTAGACCCCGCAAGGACCACCACACACTTGGTGTCTCTTGCCTTGATTATAAGTCACTTGAGAACAAGAATGAGGAAGAAAGAAAGCGATCCAAGTAACAAGAGCGCAAAGAACACGAACAAACTCTCTCTCAAGTCACTAGGTGAGTGGAATGTATTTGGGACTTGGAGAGGCTTTGATTCTATTGAAAATGTGTCTTGGAATGAATGCACTAGCTCTTGTATTGAATGTGAAGTGCTGGAAACTTGGATGCTTAGAGTGGTGGTGGTTGGGAGGTATTTATAGCCCTCAACCACCAACAAGCCGTTGGGGGTGGCTGCTGTCGATGGGCGCACCAGACAGTCTGGTGCGCCACCGGACACTATCCGGTGCGCCACCGGACACTATCCGGTGCGCCAGCCACGTCACCCAATCGTTAGGGTCCGGGCGCTTCTGACCGTTGAAGGCTTTGTCCTTTAGTGGCACCGGACAGTCCGGTGCCGCACCGGATAGGCACTGTTCACTGTCCGGTGCGTTCCTGATGACTGCTCTGACTTCTGTGCGCACTATTCGCGCAATGTAGCGTTGCAGGGTGCCGTTGCAGTTGACCGTTGCGCTGGATAGCCGTTACTCCGCTGGTGCACCGGACAGTCCGGTAAATTATAGCGCAGCGCGCTGGCGAAAACCCGAGAGTGGCTGGTTTTGTGATTGTACGGTCCTGGTGCACCGGACAGTCCGGTGCGCCAGACCAGGGCACACTCGGTTTCATGTTCCTTTGTATTTAAACCCTATCTTCAATCTTTTATTGGTTTGTGTTGAACCTTTATGCACCTGTAGATCATATAATCTAGAGCAAACTAGTTAGTCCAATATTTGTGTTGGGCATTCAACCACCAAAATTAATACTGCGAAAAGGTTAACCCTATTTCCCTTTCAGCCGTACGATGAGGTCGTGGCACTGAGGCCAGATTTCAGTTGGCTGAGTCGGAGAGGCACATGAAGAGCACCTTCTTGGACGGTGGATCAGGACACGAGCTGCTCGTCGGTAAGCGAGGGCAAGTCACATGTTAGGAGAGGCGGGGCCACATACTGTCAAGGCCGCCGCAGCACAGAATTGTGGTGAGAGACCATCTCGCAACACTAGTGATGAAGCTAGAGCAAAGTTGAGGAGGACACATTTGGCTAGTGGATGCATACATATTATTTTTAGAGGTGCATATATAGTGAAAATTAAACTACATATATAGGATTTATATTTTTTGGGGTGCATTTGCACCTGCTAGGAATAGCTTCGCTCCTGCGCAACACCAATAGGCATCCCACGATGCGATCAAAGTGTGTAGCACCGACCATAGGCCATCACACAATAGGTGGGAGTTGTGCCATCATTGAATCCAATGATCCATTGATTGTTCGACACTTGGTTGATTCCATTAGTGTAAGGGGACTTCAGAGGGACAGGGGATCAAAGAATGGCGTATATGTTCTCACAAATATATTTTCTCTCTCCTTATTTCAAGTGATTCTATGAACGCAATTGGCAACGTCAAGATGTTTGTGACATTCAAGTGATGTTGATTTTATTTTCCATATGGGCCTTAAGAGGCCAAATTTTACTTTCATGGTCAACCACAACGAGTAAATTTCATTGAGACATGGAGTCGCCCCCCTCATCTCTCCCCGCCCCTTGCTGTTGTCGCTACCACCGGGACCACCCAAGCCCCCTCGCTCAGCCGACTCTGCCCCCCTGTCCTCCAAGCCAGCGCCGCATCCGCCATATCCCCTCACCTCTCTCCACACCCCCTCCCCACCCCACCCACCGATCCACCCCTCGTCGTCATCTCTGCCACTGGGATCCCCCATGCCCCTCACATCGGTCCACCCCCATCCTCCAAGCCAGCGACGCCTCTCCCATTCCCACCAGAATCCATCCCCGCCATTGCTCCAGATCTGATTCGCCTGGGCTCCGTCCCTACAACCCTTCTCCTTCCCAACTTCCCGCCCATCACTAGATTTGTGCCCCTTGCAAGGTCTCCCCCCTCTTTGTGTGATGCGATGAGTGACGTCTGCCAGAGGTTTCGTGGAAAAGATCTCCCTACCTCGTGGGCCTTCGGCGGTGACTCATTTCGTCGAGCACCTTCAGTGTGTGGATACACGTCTACGACGAACGTTGCTATGAGTCCTCCCCTTCTTGGGGGGAACCACCGGCCCATTATTGCGGCCCTTCGCAATTCCTCGTGCCCCTGGCTAGTCGACTTCGGTGATCGACGCAAGACGCCCACCATCTATGCGGGACTCGCCAGCCTCGGCTCCATCGACAACAAAAAATTCTGCATCCTGAGGTCCCCCCACAGCCTCGCGCGTATGTAAATCAATGAAAGAAATGTGTTGTAAAGCTACCTTCTGTAGGCCCCGGGTAAGCTGTCACACATGGTTTTGGAAGGCAAACCGAATGCGAACCATGTACGTGCCAGGATCAAAACTCTCGTACACAGCGATTACATAATTGGACATCATCACACAATGCTTAAAGTTAATAGTGGAAAGGTACTTTAATTACATCAAGATGTCCAGACATCCATAGAGTCTAATACATAACCATAGTCTTCAACATTAATATCAAAGTGCGGAGAAACAAAACGTTGAAGATAAGCCTACACAGGCAGCTGACTGGGGGTTTGCCACTAAGATAAACTAGAACTCATCGTAGTCCTAGAACTCCTCAAAGTCCTCCATGTTGCCAACATCTCCTCCTGAGCACTGAGTACAGTGGGGACAACGTGGGGTGGGGTGGTTTGTAAAGCAAGGGTGAGTACACATCAACGTACTCAGCAAATGTCCCGTTTGGCTAAAGCGGACTAGTTGTATGTGGAGTTAAGGTTAAGCAGTTGCTTTTAGTTGGTCAAGTTTTTATTACTATAAGTAGAGCCAAATTTTAGTAATAAACCCAGTTATTACCTTGAAGCACTCCCACCAAGAGGAAATACCAGAGATCAGAATTATAACCGTCATTGCTAACCATCATCATAAAAGTAACCAAAGTTCTTCTAATCAAAGAGGATACCAAGGCCGCTCATAACCGTGAGCACGGCTGATATACCAGTTTCTAACACTCTGCAGAGGTCGCACACTTTACCCACAATTCGTGATTGCCTTTCTACCCGGGGTTCTAGCCTCCCCATTGATCACTACCAAGGTGACCTAGCAGGGTCTCACTAGCCAAGTACCCTGAGCTCTTTTCTAGCCAGCCCTGAATCTCGAGGGCGAGATTCTTTTAAGGGGGATAGGTCTGTAACACCCTGATTTTGGGGGTATAAAATTTCTTTCTAATTATCACCCAAAATCATGTGTTACTCTTCTTTTTCTCACTCTAGGTTTTCTCTCTCTCTAGATTCATTCTCCCTTTTTTCTTTTTTGATTAGAGATAGCCTAAACTAGTGGAGGTTAATTATTTATTTTTGCCAAAACCTTATGAGTCATGACATGTTGCATCATGTTGAGTTTAAAATATTCTTTGAAGTGTTGCACAAGTTTGAATTTATTTGAATTTGAAACCTAGTTTGAATTTGGATTTGAAAAACCCTATAGAAAAATAAATAGAAAAGGAATTAGAAAATTTAGGGAAAAAGAAAAGGAGAAAGCAGCCCAAACCAGCCCAGTCGCCCCAGCCAGGCCGCGCGCCCGCACGCCCGCGCTGTCTGACACGCGGACCCCGCTTGTCAGCGGCAGTTCTCTCTCACGCGCACCCTCCCTCCCTCGCTCGCTGCCCAGTGGGGCCAGCCTGTCGGTGCCAGTTTTCTTCCCCGTGCGCTCCCTGTCTCTCTTTCTCGCGGGCCCAGTCCGCCAGTCGCTGAGCCGTTGCCCCGCACGCCCCTTTCTCTTCTCTCTGCGTCGAGGACCCTACCTATCAGTTTCGCCCCCTCCGCGCTTGTCGTGGACCGGCGCGTGCGCACTCGCGCACGTCGCCGGATTTCTCGGCCACGACGCCCGCCCACGCGCCCAGCTCCCTTCTTAGAGCCCCACCAGTGCCTCGTGCACACCCCTCGCCTCATTTCGCACACCTTCACCCTCTCTCGTGCTCTGCCCACGCAGCCAGCCCCCGACGGAGACCCGCGCCTGCGTTCCCGGCCATCCGGCTCGCCGGAGACCACTCCAAGCCTCCCCGAGCACCGCCCCGAGGTGAGACACCCGTCCCCGTGCCCAATTTCCCCTATTGCGCCCTGTGTCCGGCCAATTTCGCCTTCGTCGGTGCTCGGCCGCGGTGGTCCGCCGTGCTCGCGAGGTGGCCGGCCGATTTAGCCCGGTCTAGTTCACCGGTGTAGGTCCCTGTGTCACCCCTGCCTCTGCTGAAGTTAGCCAAGGCCTTAGCGCGCCTTAAGCCCTCTCCCCGTGGCCGGAATGGCTCACCGGAGTTCCTCCGGCCCGCCCGATGCCTTCTCACTGCCGTTCTCCCCTCTCTGCCCGTGGATTCATGGTCCCTTCCCCGCCATTGAGTTCGCCATGGCGCCCTCTTCTTCTCTGCCCAATCCCGGCGACCCCGGACCCCCCTAGCTCACGCTTGCCTCAACTCCAGTGACCTCACCGCCGCGGAGAGGAGCAGCGCCGCCCGCAGCCGTCCGTCCCCCCTGGTCTGATCCTCTCCGTCCGATCCCGATCGCACGGCTCGGACCACAGATAATGCTTCGCGCACGCGTGCCCTGACGCCTTGGCCCGCCTGTCAGCGCCCAAACCCCCTGGCGCTGGGCCCGCTCGGTCAGCACGCTCTCCCCCTCTGTCGCTGACACTCCCTGGCTCGCCTGTCAGTGCTCACCTGCTCACGCGCGCGCGCCCTCGGCCGCAGATCTAATCTCTACTGTTGGTTTTAGATCTGACGGTTAGATTCACTCGTTACCCCTTCGCGTGGCTGTTTTGCTTAAGAAACCCCCTAGTTTTAGGAAATCAACCCGTCGTCCTCTGTTTTAGCGCATAGGTCCCTAGTTTGTTTTAATTAGACCCCTGGACTTTTATTTAATTATAGATTTAGCCCTAATTTCATATTTCAAACTTCAAAACTTGTTTATTTCATATCTTTTTCATATGAACTCCAAATTTCGTGGTTCAAATTGCAAAATGTTCACCAAATTATTCTCTGTTCAAAAGAATATGACCAACTATAATCTGTACACTTTAATTTTTACACTTAGAATATAGAATTAAAGTATATGTTGATTTATTTATTTAATGAAATAAATAAAAGGAGAACCCTAGGAATAAAGTATATTCAATCTTGTGAGATTAGTGTTATGCATTACTTGGATTTATTTTTGGCTTAACCTCTAGGCCTTAATGACATAAATAGAATTAGGAATGTAATTATGGATAATACTTAAAAGATAATCAAATTTCTAAATTAGAGTAGTTTATCTTATAATTCTAGCTTTCATTTGTTTTAATCACTACTTAACCTTTTTTGAGCTATGTTCCAAACATTTAGAGAGTAATCAATTCCCCAATTAGGATTAGTCCATTTTTATAACTTGACCTCATTCCTCTGTACTTAATATTGTACCTTCTTGAGTTATGTGCCAATATTTGTACATGTGTGATGTGATGTTTATTTTTACCTTCCAAATGTATTGAATGTATGCTCGCTTTACTTAGACAACGAGCAGCTCGTGATTCCTGAGTGTGTTGCCGAAGATCCCTCTGAGCAACAACCTGGTGAAGGCAAGTGTCCTCAGACCTATCATGTCCTACTTTACTTTATAATTCATTGCCCCGCATTACTTTATTGAAACCTAAAGATTGACTAGTTTGTATTTCCCTTGTTTACCTTTTTGGGTTAATCATGGTTAGCTTATGCTATTGCTTAAACTTAATCAATGAACATGATGTGATCTTTTATGATACGATGATTTTATCACGATGGGGTCCTTGTGATTACTTTAGGGGGCTCAGGCTCTTTCCTGAGTACCTCTCCGTAAGGACCTGTTTGGGGAGTGACAACCCGGGATAACAGTGCAAACATGAGGGTGGAATGGGATGCCCTTAGCTGATTAATTAGAGGAACCAGAGGAGTAGTTGGCTTCGCCGTAGGGCCGTCAATGGGGTCCGGGCATAGTACTTGCTCTGCCGAGGTTGGTTGCAGAGGTTCTTTGATTTGGTTTTGTTAGTCACCCTTCCTTTGGGGAGATGTACTGTGTTTATCAAACTGGAGAAACCTAACGGACGGTTATGACCTCTGGGAAATCTTTGTAAAGGCTACGTAGTGAGACCCTGCTAGGTCACCTTGGTAGTGATCAATGGGGAGGCTAGAACCTCGGGCAGAATGGGAATCACGACTTGTGGGTAAAGTGTGCAACCTCTGCAGAGTGTTAGAAACTGGTATATCAGTCGTGCTCACGGTTATGAGCAGCCTTGGGATCCTCTTCGATTAGAAGAACAATGGTTACTTTTATGATGATGATTAACAATGGTGATTATAATCCTGATCTCTGGTATTTCCTCTTGGAGGGAGTGCCTCTAGGTAATAACTGGGTTATTACTAAAACTTGGCTCTACTTATAAGTAATAAAACTTGACCAACTAAAAGCAACTGCTTAACTTTAAACTCCACATACAGCTAGTCCACTTTAGCCAAACGGGATATTTGCTGAGTACGTTGAAGTGTACTCACCCTTGCTTTACAAACCACCCCACCCCAGGTTGTCCCCATTGTTCTCAGTGCTCAGGAGGTGAAGCTGGCAACATGGATGACTTCGAGGAGTTCCTGGAATACGACGAGTTCTAGTTTACTTTAGTGGCAAACCCCCAGTTAGCTGCATGTGTAGGCTTATCTTCTATGTTTCGATACTCCGCGCTTTGATTTAATGTTGAACACTATGGTTATGTAACAGACTCTGTGGATGTCTTGGACATCTTTATGTAATCAAGTACCTTTCCGCTATTTATTTCGAGCATTGTGTGATGATGTCCAATTATGTAATCATGTGTACGTGAGTTTCTTATCCTGGCACGTACATGATTCGCATTCGGTTTGCCTTCCAAAACCGGGTGTGACACATATATGTACAACTGAACGACCAAGTGGTCATTTTGTGTGACCGAATCCGCGAGCTACTGGAAATATGAATACTGAGACACGGTCTCATAAAATGCGCATTTGAGGCCCTTTCCGCATGCTATTGGACATAGCCTTACTCCTAAAAAGTTGAGAAAGATTGAACTGTAACTTTTGTAATACTAGGAAGCAAAGAATAGGACACAAGTTGCACTCATGAAACAAGCAAAATGTCACAACCTTACTTAGGCTAGGGGGCTATGGGCATGGCCGTTGGCATAGGGAGGGGCAAGGGTGGTGGTGGATGTTGCTAGTGTCGACAGCAGCAATGGCCACTAGGGCAGTTGGGCGTAGGCACATGGGGAGGCAGTGATAGAGAGAGAAACAGACACAAAGAGGGATAGGAGGGATAGGGGAAGAGCTAACACTAGTCTTTACTAAAATTGAAGCAATAACATCTCCTATTTTTATAGTCTTCATTGGACTTGAACCCTAAAAAAAACTCGAGGAGGCCTTACAGATTTGGACTCTCCTTTACTAACAAGCCAATCCTATTTCTAAAAAAAACTAATCTCATGTATTCTAGTTTTATCCAAACCTTCATTTAATCCTCCTTTTTATTTTGAACCCTTGTGATGCGACCATTTAGCAGCATTGGGGGACAAAGCACGGCCGGCTTGGGCTGCCTCCTAAAGCCATCTTGGCCCGGTAATTAAGGCCCGTGATATTCCCCTTCTCCACTCATTGCATCCTCATGTTGAATGATTATCCAATTATCGATGTCGTCCATGCATGGGAAGGCTGCCCCTCATAGGGTACCTTCCGATCTATGCTGATGACTATGCTCCCTAATGTGTCATCTCTTGGGGTGATGCTGTCATGAGTTTCATTAACAGGGAACTCGAATCGATACTGGCATCTGCTAACATAGCCAAACATGTAGTTGTTGTAAGTGCTCGAATCCAGTTGTTGGTCGATCTATGTGCTTCTTGTGCTATGGTGTGATGATGGACTGTGGAGGAGCGTCCATGTTGAGAGGGTGCCTACTTGACCCTCCCCTAGGGGGGGGGGGGGGGGGGGGGGTCCCTGTAAGTTGTATACCGGTTTGTCAGTTCCCGGAAGGAGATTCGATGTAGCCAGCTATCCATACCATAGTGTCGAAGAGCATGATGGTGAGATGCAAGGATTGTCCGGAGTTGTGATGCAGATATCCTGGATGGATAGGAGTTGACAGCCAACGTCGTCGTCCAAGAAGATCACCGTTGCTGACGGTAGAATGCGTTGTGACCACTCGCGTGTCATCAATATACTAGTGAGGAAGGTGTGGATGACTGTCGCGGATGCCTATACTTGGTGTGTGGAAGCCGACCACAAGCAGCCGTAGCTCTGTTATCTGTAGCGATACCATCAAATCTGCTAGGAGCGATGACCACCCATCGAAGGAAAAGGATCCCTTGCTCGCGAGGGACCAAAGCGGGCGCGGCCGCCTCTTGCTGACGATGGTGGTGGCAATCGTCAGAAGTTCGGGCTCCTCTCCAGCGGCATAGTAGGACTAGCTTCGTGTGTGAGGAACCGAGGGTGGTGTTGGCCTCGATGATTGTGGATGCCGCATGGCTGCTATCGGCGGGTGGCGTCATGGGAGGGAGCTGACGACATGTCTCATGTCTGAACCTAAATATTTGAAGCCATGGTAAACTGCTTTGTTGTTGCTTCACTTGTTGTTCTCGACAGCTGCTGCGCTTTTGTCGTCATGCAAAAGATGAAAGCCAAAGCCAAGCTCGAGCTTGCTGTGCAAAGCAATAGAATCGAAACAAAAGGAAGGGGCGTTGCTAGAACACCTCAAAAACAAGCGACGAGCTCTCAGGATGGACCAAATCAAGATAGATTGGCAAGAAATCAGAGCCACAACACAGTATGACAGTACCACCTCCACAACGAATTTAATCCGACAAAAAAATATCACAAAAGGGTTCAGATTCGAGCATAAAATTCACAGAAATTCGGGAACCCTATTGAATGCAGCCAAAACATTGTTGGGAATAGTCACACATTGTGTGGTGAGGGTTAGAAAGTATGGTTTATATGGTTGAGGGTGCAACCTCCTAATAGGCTAGCTTTTTGGGAGTGTTGGCTCAAGAGACCTAAAGCCCGCTGCTATACGTGCGGGCGCGTGTGTCACGGCCTGACAGCCTGGGTGGGCGCGCCATGTGCACGGGTGCCGGGGGGAGTTCGGTCTCCATGTCATACCTGGTGCTGTCGCCGGCAAGCTACACGGCGTGGGCGATCAAGGTGGAGTCGATCCTCGACGCGCAAGGTCTCTGGGAGGCCGTGTCTCCACCAGATGATGGCGAGGTGAACGCGGTGAAGAGCAAGACGGCGCGGGCACAGCTTTTCCAAGCTCTACCCGATGACATCTTGATGCAGGTCTCCACCAAGAAAACGGCGGCGAAAGTGTGGGCGAGCCTCAAGACTCGTTTCGTCGGGGCGGATCGGGTTAAGACGGCACGCCTCGCCACGCTCAAGGGGGAGTTCGACAAGCTGTACATGGAGGACGGGGAGGCATTGGACGACTACGCCGGCAAAATCAGCGGTATGGCGGCGCGTTACGCCGGGCTTGGCGCGACGCTCGACGACGCTGCCATGGTGAAAAAGCTCCTCGACACCGTCCCAGATCGGCTCTTCCCCGCCGTCGCGGGCTTTGAGCGCGTTCGAGGAGGCGCTCGGCAGACTGAAGGCATTCGACGAGCGTTCCCGACGGCGCACTCGTGCTAGCGGCGAACGACGCGACGACCAGCTCCTTCTCACGGAGGCCAAGTGGAAGGCTCAACAAAAGAAAAAGTCGTCGATCGGGAAGTGCTTCAACTGCGGCAACCGCAGCCACTTCGCATGGGACTGCCCTAAGCCGAAAAAGGAGGGGCACTACTCGCCGATGCCGGAGAGGAGGCGACGCTCCTGTGAGTGCAGGAAGCAGTGCCGTGTTTAGGGGGAGATTGTTAGAATAAACACGTCGTCATGTTCGTGCGTGGTGGCTCAGTCTTTGCATGTGTGTCTGCATGTTGTTTGTCGTGTATGTGTTGTAGCCGTAGAGGCAGCTGCTAGCGCGTGAGTGCATCGTCTCTATTAGTTGCAGGTGGTAGTGATCCATCCAGAGGCATGCCGAGTCAAGTGTGCGTGGTGTGCGTGCGTGAGTTGATTTGGTCTGTGCCTTGGCGCGTCCGTCGCGAGGAGCGTGTAGGAACTGCTAGCAGAAGTCGTCGTGATCAGGTCTTGGAAGCAACCGTGTTGTGCGCGTGGTCGTGCCTGATCCAACGGATCATTGCATGCATGCACATGAGTATCGGAGTGTGGAGTTAGTGGCTCCTAAGCACCGGCTATAAAAAGGTAGCACTCTGTATAATCACAGTCTACAAGGAATAGAAAAGCTGGTGTTTGGGCACCAGGCGTTCGGGTGCCATTGCCTTGTCTCTGAGTTGCTGTTCTTTCGTCTTCCTCCTCCCAACGTCCATTGTTCTTGAGTGCTAGTGAGTTCCAACAATTGGTATCAGAGGCAGGTTGGCCTAGTGCATTCTCAGACAAATCTCGGCTCACAATGTGTGAGAGGGAGATTGTTGAGAATAGTCCCACATTGTGTGGTGATGGTTAGAAAGCATGATTTATATGGTTGAGGGTGCAACCCTCTAATAGGCTAGCTTTTTGGGGAGTGTTGGCCCAAGAGACCTAAAGCCCGCTGCTATACGTGCGGGCGCGTGTGTCGCGGCCCGACAGCCTGGGTGGACGCGCCGTGTGTGCGGATGGCCCCGACGGATACCCATGTGTCGGCGGTCCAGTTCCAACAAACATTGCCAAAATCTCAAATGCAAGGTGCTCATGAGATGATACGATAAATTAATTTATCACCAAGATGTGTTCTCTCAAGTCTCAACTCATAGAACCAATATCCCAAAACAAATCCGGCCTGATTCGTAGCCAAAACACAAGAATGAAAAGTTCCCCATAAAGGCTTCGAAATTACAGGAAACAAAAAAACTGGTGCTATATTCCTGTCGAAATTTAAACTATCTCAAGGAACCGTGGAATATAAATTCCATTATCTGTTCCCACGTATACAAACTAACAAAATCTAGTTACAATGGTTACGAAGAACAATTGATGATGAATCTGCCAGTATAATTTTAACTGCCCCAACCTTTGTTAATGCCGCAAGGCACTCACTATCATTAGTTGCTATGCTTAGGTTTTCTCCATGTCTTTAGGTTGGGGCACTTAATTTAATTGGATTTGGAAGTCCTGATGATTGCCTCCGCACTTTTGTTTTCCTGGGTTTATTTAGTAATCTTGTATTTTACTGATCATAAAATGTCATTAGAGGATTTTTTTTTAGACTAGGTTTTCTTGTTCGTTCATTTGTCATATGTCCCATTATCCTATTGCTTTTTACTTTGTTTAGGGTGATAAAAAGATAATACTCCATTGAGTTGTGTATCTACAGAACAACTCATGTTCTAATAGTTCCCAATGGCTTCCGTTTATGGCCTTGTTTGGCACAGTTGCTGCTTGTTGAAAAAGCAGGCTGGTAAAAAACAGCTTCTGCTTGTTAGATGCTTTTAGTTCATTTTGAGAAGAAGCTGAACTGATAAGCTGCTGCAGAAGCTGTCTGTTTGGCAGAACTTCTGCTTAAATTTGTGAAGAAGCTATAAATAAGTTGTGCCAAACAAGACCTATGTCAACCACAAAGGTCTGCTAACAGTCTAACACTAGTGCCGCTGCTGCTAATGTCAAATGTTTTTATCTTGCAGATGTTAAGAATTAGACATTTTCTAGATTAAATTTCGAATATAAATCACGATCAACATTAAATAGTCTAGTTGTCTATTCCACCATAAGCAACCTAACATATTACCTAACAGTCTAATCATAAAAAAACAGCACATCTCTACCATAATAGATAAACTGAAGTATAGTGTTAAATCAGATAATGTGTACTGATCAGACATACTGGTAGATGACACAGGTGGAAGCAGCAGGGTCGACGATAAGATCGCGAGCAGTCGCGTGAGGACGCTTCCAAAAACCTTATTCGTCCTTTCCAGGTGTAGGATCTCGAAGGCAACTGCTTCCGGAGACCTGCCCTCCCGATCGCAGTGGCAGTCAGGATGAAGAGAACCACGATGGCGACCCAGTTGTGAACAGAGGCGAAAACCTAACTTGTGTTGGGATGGGTTCGGCGCTGGCTGTAAGGCGCCTTATATAGGGTCGTGACCGCGAACCGATAAGGACATGCGATCCAATCTACATGTTATCCACGAACTGATAGACTCGCGCTCTGATAACGGCTCAGATCCTTATCGCGGTTGGATAGAGCTCTAGACTTAACAACCAAACAAATAAAAAACAAACAACTAAAAAACAAAACGATAAAAGGAAGTTGCGCCCCCGCAAGGGGGGCTGGATTTTGGCAGACCATTCATGCACATGTCGTGTGCCGTGCGTCCTTCGCCCCGCCCAGGCGAGGCGAGCGAGTGAGCACGCACGTGTGGTTCTTCGCATTCTCTCCTCTTATCCATAACTTGGTGAGTGAGTGTATCCTACATATTTAAACTAGTTCCACTCCACTTCGACTAGCAATATGAGACTATTTGTTCCACCATTTCCTAGCCACAACCATACATGAGTTTTTTTAGATTTTTCTAGGATTTAATTGAAATTTACAATTAGGCCTAACACATAAATCCAACGACGGATTATCGCTAGCTCACTGCTGAAAGGGAAATGTGCCCTTTGGCCATTTCTAGTATATTTTGGTGATTAAGTGCCCAACACATATTGAGTGAGTAATTATGTGCTAAATGATGGATGAAGTGCAAATCGATAAGAAGGTATGGTTCTAGACTTAGTATATTGGTTTTTGTGTACTAATATATTTGTTTAAGTGCTAGAATCAGGAAAAGAAAAGGATTGGAAAAGAGTTGGCTGTGTACAGCCAACTGCTGCTCAGTCTGGGTGTACCGGACTGTCCGGTGGTGCACCGGACAGTGTTCGATGGTGCAGGCTGGGCTCTGGCGAACTGGCCACTCTCGGGAATTCGTCGACGGCGTACGGCTATAATTCACCGGACTGTCCGGTGGTGCACCGGACTGTCCGGTGAGCCAACGGCCGCCAGCGCAACGGTCGGCCGCCAAATCCGCGGGCGATGCATGGCCCACGCCAACGGTCGGCTGGCACTACCGGAATCGCAGGCTTTGCCGAGTGCCGGCGGCTTTGCCGAGTACTTTTTATCGGGCACTCGGCAAAGAAAGCTTTGCCGAGTGCCGCACTCGGTAAATTTAGGCTCTCGGCAAAGAGCCCCTTTACCGAGTGTTGAACACTCGGCACAGGACGCACTCGGCAAAGACAAGTTTGCCGAGGGTCAAACACTCGGCAAAGCGCCGTCAGCGGCCGTCCCAAAGCTAACGGCCGTCAGTCTTTGCCGAGAGCCAACGGCTGGCACTCGGCAAAGAGGCTTCTTTGTCGAGTGTTACACAGTAGGCACTCGGCAAAGCATACTTTTCCGAGTGTCATCTCTAGACACTCGGCAAAGTATATTTTTATTTTTTTTATTTTGTCTCTCAAAATTTTTGTGGTATGTTCCTACACTATGTAGACCTACATGTATCATTTGTGGACAATTTTAACAGAGTTTTCAATCGTTAGTAGATTTAGTTCGTTTATTTGAATTTCTTCGGAAAATTTAGATTTGAACTGCAGGTCACTCGAAACTTGGAAAACCGTGCATGCAAAAATGATATTCATGTTACTTAGCATAAGTTACGACCGATTCCAGGAGCGGACCGGAAACTTCGAGCAACATGCTCACTAAACATGGTCGTGAACTTGTCATCCACATGTTTAAAAATTGTATAAAACACAAACAAAGTCAGAAAATCCTGAAACTTGTCCACGTGTCATGATATCATATGTACAGGCTGCGATAAAAATTTTAGAATGTTTGAAGAAAGTTGTGGGACACTATGTGTAGAAACCTAAGAGAACTACACATGAAATCATAGAGTTTCAATGTAGTTCTCTTAGGTTTCTACACATAGTGTCCCACAACTTTCTCCAAACATTCTAAAATTTTTATCGCAGCCTGTACATATGATTTCATGACACGTGGACAAGTTTCAGAATTTTCTGACTTTGTTTGTGTTTTATACAATTTTTAAATATGTGGATAGCAAGTTCACGGCCATGTTTAGTGAGCATGTTGCTCGAAGTTTCCGGTCCGCTCCTGGAATCGGTCGTAACTTATGCTAAGTAACATGAATATCATTTTTGCATGCACGGTTTTCCAAGTTTCGAGTGACCTGCAGTTCAAATCTAAATTTTCCGAAGAAATTCAAATAAACGAACTAAATCTAATAGTTATAAAAACACTTTTATAATTGTACCAAAATGGTACTTGTAGGTCTACATAGTGTAGGAACACACCACAAAAAGTTTGGTTGCCAAAAATAAAAAAAATAAAATATACTTTGCCGTGTGCTGTCCAGTTAGCACTTGGCAAAGGCGGCTTTGCCGAGTGCCTGTCTGTTGGCGCTCGGCAAAGTATAAAGAACACATCTTTGCCGAGTGCTCTACAGCTAGCACTCGGCAAAGACGCCTTTGCCGAGTGCCCGAGATCCGGCACTCGGCAAAGTTTATTTTTTAATTTTAAAAAAATCTTTGCCGAGTGCCGGATCGCGGGCACTCGGCAAAGAACGTTTTAATAGCTGTTACGGCGCCCTCACTCACTATCTCTCTCTCACTCTCACTCACTCACCCGCTCGCTCGCCGCCGTCGCGCCGCCCCGCCGTCGCGCCCGCGGCGAGCACCGCCAGCCGCTCGCGCCCGCCGCGCCCACCGCCGTCGTCGCGCACGGCGAGCACCGCCGTTGTCGCGCGCCCGTGGCAACCACCGCCGCCGTCGTCGCGCCGCCGGCCTCCCAGCCGGTATATTCCCCTTTGTTTCTTGTTCTATTTTATTTTCTGTTTTTATTTCTTTTTTATTTCAAATTATAAATTCGAATTCAATTCAAATTTCACATACTAATGCTTAATTCATGAGAGAAAGGAGAAACAAAACAATTCACTCATATCAACATTTGAAAATCTTTATGTTTATTAATTGATTTCAAATTTTAACTTCTAGTTTTGAGATCCAAATCTAATTATGACAACTCACAATATAATATTGCCTTATTTTAAGAAATAATTGTTGAAATATAGGCCTCATGTATAGAGTTGTATAGAGTATAGTCCTTATAAATATATGAGCAATGCACATGCATAGGACACCTTTCGGCGATTCACGTACTCTCACTACCTTCAAAGTGCTTAGTCTTTGATGTTTTTTTGGTAACCTACCTTTGGACTTAGATGTGACTTGCATTCATCGTGTCGTTTGTATATGTGCGTGTCAGCCATCGTGCTGTTAGATCTATTTTTGCAGGTTTTGGAAACCTCCCCGTACAGGGGAAGTGCTGCCGATTTTTTTGACATGCTTGTTTATTTTTTACAGAGAAGATACTTGTCTTCCTAGCCACTGCGGGTCTGCCTGCACCGCGTCGCGTCGCCACTGCACCAACCCGCCACAGCCCCGCTAGCCTGATTCCACCGTCACCCTAGGTATAACCTCAATTTCCGCATCATGGTCGTAGATCATGTAACCCAGTTAGGCGTCTCCCGTTCGAAAGAGATACAGTGTAGATATGCAGAAGAGGATGGCGGAGATGTTCGCGTACATGCAGAGCCTTGGCGCCGCACAGGGTCATGCTCCACCACCTCCGTTGTTCCCTGCAACTGACCCTGCTGAGTTCACTACTCCTGTGAGTATCAAAATTTTAGTACTGCATGATATATATTCATATGTTCTCACACATACAATCTCTTCTCTGTGCAGGGTCAATCGGCGGCGTCGAACAACCCTCATGCTTCGTCCAGCCCTTCGCCGAACCAGTCCAGATGCCCACCTCATTGATGATCCAGACTTGGTCTTGTGAGTGTTGGTGATGTTTGGCTAGACTTGGTCTTGTGAGATACTTGGTGATGTTAGTGATGATCCAGACTTATATCTGTTTTGTGATGATCCTGACTTATATTTGTGAGACTTATATTAGTGAGACTTTGTGATATATATGGTGTTGATGATAAATGTGTTCATTCTGTGATGCGATTGATATATAATGTGATGTGAATGATATATATCTTTTGTTTGTTCGGATGGAACAGCAAAAACAAATAAAAAAGGGACATCCTGGTCACTTTGCCGAGTGTAACACTCGGCAAAGGGTTGCTTTGCCGAGTGCTATGACCATGGCACTCGGCAAAGAAGAAAACCTGGGAACCGGTAAAGCCATCTTTGCCGAGTGCTGACCATGGCACTCGGCAAAGAAGGAAACCTGGGAACCGGCAAAGCCATCTTTGCCGAGTGCTGTTGCCAAGGCACTCGGCAAAGGGACTGGCAAAGGGACCCACTGGAGGACTCTTTGCCGAGTGCCGGTCCACTAGACACTCGGCAAAGAGTCCTCCTTTGTCGAGTGCCTACGAGAGCTCTCGGCACAGGGACTGGCGGTGGGGCCCACTGGACCCGTCTTTGCCGAGGGCCCCGATAGCAGGCACTCGGCAAAATTGGCCTCTTTGCCGAGTGCCAAAAAGACACTCGGCAAAGGATCCGTCACCGTCACTTGGCGTCGTGACGGTGACTTTTCTTTGCCGAGTGTCAAGTGGCACTCGGCAAATTCTTTGCCGAGTGCCCGACATAAAGTACTCGGCAAAGAGACCGCTGCCGATGTACAGTTCGCCGAGCGTTCTTTGCCGAGTGTTACACTCGGCAAAGGCTTTGCCGAGTGTAAAATAGTCGTTGCCGAGTGTCTGAGACACACGGCAAAGGAGCTGATTCCGGTAGTGTGGGGGCACCAGACTGTCCGGTGTGCCAACCAGCCCGAAGATCCAACGGTCGGCTGCGTCAGGAATGGAAGGATATCCACACCGGACATGCTACAGTGGCTGTCCGGTGGTGCACCGGACTGTCCGGTGCGCCACCCGACAAAAGGCAAGAATTCCCTTCCTTGTTGGGTTCCAACAGCTCCTAGCTGCCTTGGGGCTATAAAACGGACCCCTAGGCGCATGGAGGAGTTACCCAAGCATTCCTTGATCATTCCTAAGCACCAAGACTTCATTCCCGCGCATTCGATTCTTTGAGATAGTGACTTGAGCACCATTTGAGTAGAGAACTCCTCGAGTTGTGTTGTGAGCTCAAGTTGTGGCTTTGTGTGCGTGATTGTGCTCTTGCTTTGAGTCTTGTGTGTGTTGCTCTCCCCTCCCTTACTTCCGTGCTTCTTTGCGATCATCAATTGTAAGGGCAAGAGGCTCCAAGTTGTGGAGATTCCTCGCAAACGGGAGAAAGTATAAGAAAGGAAAACACCATGGTATTCAAGCTGATCATTGGATCACTTAAAAGGGGTTGAGTGCAACCCTCGTCCATTGGGATGCCACAACGTGGAGTAGGCAAGTGTTATACTTTGCCGAACCACGGGATAAATCACCGTGTCTTTTGTGTGTTCTTCTCTATGATCATTGTGTTTCACAAAAGCTCGGTTTTAGCCACTTGGTCCTATTGCACTAACTCTTAACCAAGTCTTGTGGCTACAAGTATTTGATTTTTACAGGATCACCTATTCACCCCCCTCTAGGTGCTCTCAATTGGTATCGGAGCCGTTCTCTTCACAAAAGGGACTAATCGCCCGAAGAGATGGATCCTAAGGGAAAGGGATTGGTGGTCAACGACAAGACAAAGGAGTCCATCGTCAATGAGCCAAGAGATGATAAGCCCTCAGACTCTAGCTCGAGTCATAAGAAAAGAGACGGGAAGAAGAAGAGGCACATCAAAAAGATCATCTACTACGACAGCAACGAGTCTTCTTCTTCCCCAAGAGACAACGACAACGAGAAAAAGAAATCGGTTAACTCAAACTTTTCTTTTGATTATTCTCGTATTCCGTTTAACTCCAATGCTCATTTACTTTCAATTCCACTTGGGAAACCTCCGCACTTTGATGGAGAAGACTACTCATTTTGGAGTCACAAAATGTGTAGTCACCTATTCTCTCTTCATCCAAGTATTTGGGAGATTGTTGAAAACGGAATGCTTTTGATAGTACTGATAACCCCGTTTTCATTAATGAGCAAATCCATAAAAATGCACAAGCTACCACTGTTTTGCTAGCATCCTTGTGCAGGGACGAGTACCACAAGGTGAGCGGCTTGGATAATACCAAGCAAATTTGGGACACCCTCAAGACCTCTCATGAGGGGAACGACGCCACCATGATCACCAAGATGGAGTTGGTGGAAGGCGAACTGGGAAGGTTCGCAATGATCAAGGGAGAGGAGCCAACGCAAACGTACAACAGGCTCAAGACCCTGGTCAACAAAATCAGGAGCTATGGAAGCACGAGATGGACGGACCACGACGTCGTCCGACTTATGCTCAGGTCCTTCACTGTTCTTAATCCTCATCTTGTGAACTCAATCCGTGAGAATCCTAGGTACACAAAGATGATGCCCGAAGAAATACTCAGAAAGTTTGTAAGCGGGCGTATGATGATCAAGGAAGCAAGATACGTTGATGAGGCATTGAATGGCCCAATGCCTGTCTACGAGCCTCAAACCGTTGCTCTCAAAGAAACAAGCAGCAGGGAGGCGCTACCTAGCAAGGTGGCACAAGTTGAGGCGGCCGGACTAAACGAGGATGAGATGGCTCTAATCATAAAGCGCTTCAAGACCGCATTGAAAGGACGCAAGGAGTACTCAAACAAGAACAAGGCAAAGGGAAAGCGCTCCTGCTTCAAATGCGGTAAGACTGGTCATTTTATAGCAAATTGTCCCGATAACTCTAGTGACCAGGAACAAGGAAAGGGAGGGAAGAAAGAGAAGCAAAAGAGCTATAGGAAGGCAAAGGGTGAGGCACACATCGTAAAGGAATGGGACTCGAACTGCTCATCTTCTGATTCAGACGACGAAGGTCTCGTTGCCTCAGCCTTCAACAAGTCTTTTCTCTTCCCCAACGAACGCCATACCTGCCTCATGGCAAAGGAGAAAAAGGTAAGCATTCGTGAGACCCCTAAGTATAATACATCAAGTGATGATGAATCTAGTGATGATGAAGTAGACTATACTGAATTATTTAAGGGCT
Source organism: Zea mays (assembly GCF_902167145.1). Taxonomy (NCBI): domain Eukaryota; kingdom Viridiplantae; phylum Streptophyta; class Magnoliopsida; order Poales; family Poaceae; genus Zea; species Zea mays. The sequence goes on from NC_050099.1 coordinate 15,558,712, forward strand.
TAGAAAGATCAAAAGTAGATAAAATTAATGAATTAATTGATGCCTTAAATGAGAAAGATAGATTACTAGAGAGGCAAGAAGACATTTTGTATGAGGAACATGACAAGTTTGTTAGTGTTCAAAAGTCTCTTGCCTTAGAAATAAAGAGAAATGAATTACTATCTTCTCAGTTATCTACTTGCAATGAAACTATGGCTAGCTTGAAGAGTATTAATAATGATTTAAATGCCAAGCTAGGAGTAGTTAACAAATATAGTTCTTGTGTAAAGAATGTTGTAATTTGCAATAGATGCAAGGATTTTAATGTTGATGCTTGTGATGAACATTTAATTACCATTTCTAAATTAAATGATGAAGTAGCAAGTCTTAATGCTCAACTTAAGACTTGCAAAAGTGATTTTGATAAATTAAAATTTGCTAGGGATGCCTACACTGTTGGTAGACACCCCTCAATTAAGGATGGGCTTGGCTTTAAGAAGGAAGCCAAGAACTTAACAAGCCAAAGGGCTCCCATTTTCAACAAGGAAAAAGGGAAGGCCCCTATGGCTAGTTGTATTCAAAAGAATCATGCATTCATTTATGATAGAAAAGTTTCTAGGAATACTCATTATAACAAGAGTTATGGTGCTTATGATTCACATGCTATGATTGCTTCAAGTTCCACTTTTGTGCATGGTAGAAGTAGGCCTAGGAAGGGAAATGTTATTCATCATGTGCCTAAGAAAATGCCTAATGAATCTGCTACTGTTTTTCATGCCTGCAACACTAATTTTGTACTTTCATGTAAAAATAAGAAAGTGGTTGCTAGGAAGTTGGGGGCCAAATGCAAGGGAGACAAGACTTGCATTTGGGTCCCAAAGGATATTGTAACTAACCTTGTAGGACCCAACAAGAGTTGGGTACCTAAGACCCAAGCCTAATTTGCCTTGCAGGTTTATGCATCCGGGGGCTCAAGCTGGATTATCGACAGCGGATGCACAAACCACATGACGGGGGAGAAGAAGATGTTCACTTCCTACGTCAAGAGCAAAGATTCCCAAGATTCGATCATCTTTGGAGATGGAAACCAAGGCAAGGTTAAAGGTCTAGGGAAGATAGCTATTTCTTCCGAGCATTCCATATCTAATGTGTTCTTAGTTGAATCGCTCGGGTATAACTTGTTGTCCGTTAGTCAATTATGTAATATGGGTTACAATTTCTTATTTACCAATGTAGATGTGTCTGTCTTTAGAAGGATTGATGGTTCATTAGCTTTTAAGGGTGTACTAGACGACAAACTCTATTTAGTTGATTTTTCGAAGGAGGAGACCGATCTAGATGCATGCTTAATTGCTAAGACTAGCATGGACTGGCTGTGGAGGAGACCACCAGCAAAAGGGAGATATCGAAGTGTTTTATGTTAACACCGAGAACCAGCTCGCCGATATCTTTACCAAGCCTGTAGATGAGAAGACCTTTTGCAGGCTGTGTAGTGAGCTAAATGTCTTAGATTCGCATAACTTGGATTGATCTATAGCATACATGTGTTTTATGTTTTTGATCATGTTCCTTTATGCATTTTGTGGTTTATTTATGGTTGTGCAAGCAATCCCCGGACATCAAAAGTCCATGTGTGAGTGATGCACATATTGAGGGGGAGATGTGCTACAACTTGACCCTTTGAAACTAACCGTGTGCTTGAGTTTACTCAATCTAGTCTCAAAGGTGGATTGAAAGGGAAAGGTGAACTTGGACCATGCAAGACTTCCACTGCACTCCGATGAGAGGGTAATTTACTCCAAGTTCATCTCCATGCTCTTATTGCCTTTTTACTCGTAATTGATGATTTTGGTAAGGCAATGGGGTTTAAGGGCCAAGTTTGATCCCGTTTTGGTGCTTAATGCCAAAGGGGGAGAAAATAAGGCCAAAGCAAATGGATCAGCTACCACTTGTGAAATTTTTGAAAAAGAGTAGAGTAGAACTTTTGATTTGTCAAAATAACTCTTACTATCAAAATTTGGTCTCTTGTGGGGAGAATGTTTGATTATGGGAAAAAGGGGGAGTTTTTGGCTTACTATCAAAATTTGGTCTCTTGTGGGGAGAATGTTTGATTATGGGAAAAAGGGCGAGTTTTTGGCTCTTAATCATTTTTACTCTTGGATTATCTCTCCTTGTGTCTAAACATGTGTGTTTAACTCAGAGATAGGAAAATGAATTTGATTTGCAAAAACAAACCAAGTGGTGGTGAAGAACGATCCAAATATATCAAATCTTGTCAAAGACTATTTTTGTTCTCAATTGCATTGATGTTGCACTTCTATTTGTTGCTTTTTGATGTGTTGGCATAAATCGCCAAAAAAGGGGAGATTGAAAGGGAAATGTGCCCTTGGGCCATTTCTAGTATATTTTGGTGATTAAGTGCCCAACACATATTGAGTGAGTAATTATATGCCGAATGATGGATGAAGTGCAAATCGATAAGAAGGTATGGTTCTAGACTTAGTACATTGGTTTTTGTGTACTAATATATTTGTCTAAGTGCTAGAATCAGGAAAAGAAAAGGATTGGAAAAGAGTTGGTTGTGTACAGCCAACTGCTGCTCAGTCTGGGTGCACCGGACTGTCCGGTGGTGCACCAGACAGTGTCCAGTGCGCCAGGCTGGGCTCTGGCGAACTGGCCACTCTCGGGAATTCGGCGGCGGCGTACGGCTATAATTCACCGGACTGTCCGGTGGTGCATCGGACTGTCCGGTGAGCCAACGGCCGCCAGCGCAACGGTCGGCCGCCAAATCCGTGGGCGACACATGGCCCACGCCAACGGTCGGCTGGGGGCACCGGACAGTGTCCGGTGCGCCAACCAACCCGAAGATCCAACGGTCGGCTACGCCGGGAATGGAAGGAGATCCGCACCGGACATGCTACAGTGGTTGTCCGATGGTGCACCGGACTGTCTGGTGCGCCATCCGACAGAAGGCAAGAATTGCCTTCCTTGTTGGGTTCCAACGGCTCCTAGCTGCCTTGGGGCTATAAAACGGACCCCTAGGCGCATGGAGGAGTTACCCAAGCATTCCTTGATCATTCCTAAGCACCAAGACTTTATTCCCGCGCATTCGATTCTTTGAGATAGTGACTTGAGCACCATTTGAGTAGAGAACTCCTCGAGTTGTGTTGTGAGCTCAAGTTGTGGCTTTGTGTGCGTGATTGTGCTCTTGCTTTGAGTCTTGTGTGTGTTGCTCTCCCCTCCCTTACTTTCGTGCTTCTTTGTGATCATCAATTGTAAGGGCGAGAGACTCCAAGTTGTAGAGATTCCTCGCAAACGGGAGAAAGTATAAGAAAGGAAAACACCGTAGTATTCTAGCTGATCATTGGATCACTTGAAAGGGATGAGTGCAACCCTCGTCCATTGGGACGCCACAACGTGGAGTAGGCAAGTGTTATACTTGGCCGAACCACGAGATAAATCACCGTGTCTTTTGTGTGTTCTTCTCTGTGATCATTGTGTTTCACAAAAGCTCGGTTTTTAGCCACTTGGTCCTATTGCACTAACTCTTAACCAAGTCTTGTGGCTACAAGTATTTGATTTTTACAGGATCACCTATTCACCCCCCTCTAGGTGCTCTCAACTGTAGCTTATGCTTATTTTTATATAAGTGGGGTGTTTACTATCCCATTGGTATGCAGTTGTTCATGTCATTGTACAAGTTTACTGATCTCGCGCAGGTTGCTTTTGCCCGGGTTTAGATAGAGTTGTCTAATTGAGTTCTTGTTGTATTTAATGCAGAGATTTTGCGCGCATCTTCTATTACACGCTAATTGGGTCTTTCTTTCTCAAATTTGTGGTGAGATCTTGTGTATTTAGTATTTGATCATGCTATTAATTTTACCTTAAATCCCACAAATTGTGACTAGTCTTGTCTACCTCTAGAATATATAGTGAATTGTAATAACATGAGATAAAATGAAGATTACTTTTCAATGTCAGAATTTATTCCTAGCAATCATGAAACGTCTTGTACTGTTCATAGATGCTTGTTGTTGAATTATTCATATTGAATTAATAGGAAAAAATGAGGATTTGGTAGTTATGGTGATTGGAAGGAAGATGATATTTTATGGTGTTGGAGGGTTTTATGGGGATGGGATTGGGGGAACCGTTGTGAGAGGTAGTGAAATAGGAGGATAGAGCAATGCTGACGTGGCGGGAAAGTGAGATATAGGGATAATTTACAAGGAGCGAATAGGCTTAAGAACAAGAGTCTCTCCTCTTCACTTAATGATATGGTGTTGGAGGGTTTTATGTATGCATGCATGTATATGTGTTACTTTAAATTATCTTGCTTAATGATAGAGGTGGATAATAAATGCAAAGTTAGCATGTTATTTTATATGTTTTTATATTGGCAGAGTTGATAATTGGTTTTGAGTTAATGCACCTACAACTACAAACCCTCAAACTTGTAAGGTGTGTCACTTAGATCCACAAACACCAAAAATATGTTTCTAGGTCTCTAAACTTGTTTAAGTGGTGCACCACAGACCATACTACCTAGAGGGATGTTTTTTTTGAAGATGTGGAATTGCCAACATGACATGCTTTTTACATTTAACATCCCTCTTCCCAATATTCGTATAAATGGATCCTTGTTTTCCTCATCTCTAACGCTGACCTCATCGTGTCCAATGCCATGACTATCTAGAGGTTGTAATCGTCGTGAGAGAAAAGGGAAGCAAGGAAAAGAAAGGATCTATTCATGAGAGAAAATAAAAGAGATGCACTAAACTTCAAATTACTTTCCTCATCTATGGACAATGTTTACATAGCCCCTAAAGTATTTTTTTCGTTCATTTTACTCCACTCCTTTGATTTGGTTCAATTTACCCTTTAACAAAATTTTACTTTTTTATTTATTTGTGTACAAACTGAGTTTTCATATTAAATTTTGCTGGTTAGTATCTAATAGCATAATTTATTCTAGAAATATTATTATGATTTTTATAATTATTTTGATAGGTTAGGGATAAGATAAGATAATAATTTTAATGGTACAAAACTAAATATAAAATAATGATGAAAAATTCTTAGCATATTTTTCCAACATCAGTTTTGATGTCCTTAATCACCTTAGAAAATATCAACTTGAAATTCGACTTTTACACTGTGAATCAAAAAAGACAAATCCCTCTAATAAGATTTGTCTTTTTCATTTTTCCATGTAAAAGTTGACTTTCAAGTTCATATTTTTAAGGTGATTAAGGACATCATAAATTATGTTAGAAAAAATATGCTAAGAATTTTTAATCATTATTTCGTATTTAGTTTTAGAGCATTAAAGTTATTATCTTATCTGATAGCTAACCTAGCAAAATAATTATTAAAAATCATAATATGTATTTTCTAGGCTAAATTATGTTATTAGGTACTAACCAACACAATTTGAACTGAAATTCAATTTGTACATAAAGAAATGAAAATGACAAATTTTTGTTAAGAGGTAAATTGAATCAACTCAAAAAAGTAGAGATGTAAAATGAACTAAAAATATTTTAGGGGTTACCGGGTTTTGTGAACATTGTCCATAGATGATGGGCGTGATTTGGATTTTTTTCCTATGAAAAAAATATGACGCGCTGATATGCTAGATTAGCTAAAAATTTCCACATGCCTGACATATAGATTTGTGGTGCACTACTAGACTAGAAAGACATTTTTAAAATTCATAAACCTAAGTGACACATACTTACATGTTTGAAGGCCGCTGTTATATTTAACTATAATATTCTTCTATAAATTACAATAAATCTAATAATGGTTATTATTATCAGCGATGATTATATTATTTGAGTCTACCAGATTAAAAGCTGAATATATCTGATTATTCTAAAAAATTCTATATTTTTTAGCGTGTCTCATAGGAATTGATGTGATGTTTCCGTTGTTTTTCACAATTAATATTAGTAGTAAAATTGTTTAGAAAGGGCACGTGCGATTTACGTTGTTTGCACGCTGGTACTGGTTGAACGATGACTCGCCGGAGACGGCGGTTTAGCCGTCCGCGGCCGATCGAGTGTAAAAGCAAGCAGGAACAGTCAAGTCGGCAAGTCTGACGCGGTTGAGCTTTATTCCCGCAGCCGGCTCGAGACGATCGGGCCGTCGTTGCCGACGTCTCTATCGTGGAATTTATGTGACGGTGAGCGGACCGGCAAAATCTAACGATAAGTCGGAAAGCGACGACGATCCGATGCGGCGTCGTCGGCGACGACGGCGACGGAGGCCACTACCGGCTGCCAGGCCGGTCGACCGCAGATAAAGCACCACCGGTCCGAGTCCGTCTGGCTGCCCAGCCGTGCGCATCGTCATGTACCGGACAAAAAGGAGTCGTCGTCGCCGGAGTTCGATCGGAACCACCGGGATCTTGTGGGCCGGCCGACCCACTTCGTATTCTGTAGTAGGGAGTGCTAGTGTGTTCCTCCTTTTAGTAAAAGACCCGAGGGGTTTACATCAGCATCACTACGGCAAATTCATTAAAAGGAAAAAAGTTGCAAGAAAAAGTAAAATACGAGCTTATGAGACAAAAAAAGGTCTGATAGAAAATTATGAAAACAGCAGAGATAGTTACAAATAGCAATTCTACATGATTTCTAATCTTCATCCGTGGTTTTAGATGCACATTTAAAAGTGTATTTTTAATTATATTTCATAATTAAGGGGCATTTTTTATACTTTTTAGCTAAAGAACGAATTTACTCTTAAAACATGATCTATCGTGCATCAAACATAAAAAACACGTTATTCTTGCTAAAAAGAAACTAAATTTTACTTCGGCAGCTATACATGATTTCTAGTCTTCATTCGTGATTGTTTTCCGTTGTCTTCTAGAAAAAATAGCACGCAATTAAGGTTGTGCCATGTGAAAAACACGTCGAACGGAGTGATGATGACATGTTAGTTTACTGCTTATGCGTTATAACGTGCCACGTTTGTATGTATATCTTGAGCAAATCTGCTGGGCTACAACATACTCCCTCCATCCAAAATAAATGAAATTCTAAGATTTGAAATTTATCTCATAAAAATAACACCTTATAGAAGCATGGGACACTACCTTCTAACGAGCACTACCGGACAAAGCTACTTTGTCGAGTGACTGAAGCACTCAGCAAAGCCAGAAAACACTCGGTGAAGTTTTTGCCGAGTATAACACTCGACAAAGAAGTCTTGGTGAATTGTACATCGTCAACGACTTCTTTGCCGAGTGTTTTTTGTCGGGCACTAGGCAAAGACGTTGCCGAGTTCCACGACGACACTCGGCAAAGAAAAGCCGCCATCACGGCGCCAGGTGACGGCGACGGAGACGTTGCTGAGTGCCACCGCGACACTCAGCAGAGGCACACTATTTGTCGAGTGTCTACTATACAGGCACTCGGCAAAGAAGTTCCTTTGCCGAGTGTATTAGAAAGCACTCGGCAAAGGCTTTCTCTTTGCCGAGTGTCTACTGTACAGGTGATCGGCAAAGAAGCTCTCTATGGGCCCTTTTGCCAGTTCCTTTGTCGAATGCTTTAGGAGGCACTCGGCAAAGGTTGTTTCTTTGCCGAGTGTCCTGGCCACAACACTCGGCAAAGAAGCTTTATCGGTTCTCAGGTGTGCTTTCTTTGCCGAGTGCTATGTCTATGACACTCGGCAAAGTGACACGCCGGAGGTGGTGCGGGTCGGCACGACGACGATCGAGGCGGCGACGCTCTGGTGTGTGCTGGCGATGAGTGAGAGAGTGAAAGGAGAGGGCCAGCGATCTAGCACCCCAACAGACACTCGACAAAGAATACTTTGTCGAGTGTCTTCCTTTGACACTCGGCAAAGTATGTTTTTATTTTTTTTCTTTTTTCACTAAATTTTTGTGGTGTGTTCCTACACTATGTAGACCTACATGTTCGATTTTGGCACAATTATAAAATTGTTTGCTATTACTATTACATTTTGTTCGTTTAATTGAATTTTTTCGGCTAATTCAGATTTGAACTGCAAGTCCCTCGAAAAATGGAAAATTGTGAATGCAAAAATGATATTCATGTTATTTAGCATAAGTTACGACCTATTTGAGGAACATTTTGAAATCATGAGATCATTGGTTGACTGATGTGCTTTTGATTTCAGTGATTTCTTCATCTCGATTGAAGTTAAGAGCCCACTTTCCAGTTCTTAGTAACAAAATTTGATTGTCTCCCATTCACCCCTCTCTGGTCGCCTCACTGGTCATTCAATTGGTATCAGAGCTGGTTAAGAATTTTCATACCCTAATCGGTCTGAAATCCATGAAGGCGACATAAAATGAGGAGTTGGCAAATCTCCATTTTTCGATGGGACGAATTACCCATACTAAAAGATCCATATGTCGACATATCTTCAGAGTATTGAGTATTGCGTTTAGAAGATTTGTCCTATATGTAGAAGTTGCACTGGTTGGACATCAAAATTTTGTTGCAAGACGAGCCCGAGGACTATGGATATGGCCATGACTTTGTTTACAATGTCCTATAGTAGTTCTTTGTCAGATGGCAGTGGAAGTCTATCAATCACCATTTTGATAGCTACCATACATTGGTATGGAACTCAATTTCTTTGGTTGCGGTATTGATCTAAAACAAGAGATTCCTTTGTCTCACCAGCTAACCTTGACATCCATTATCTTCAGCTTGAGCTTGGTGTCTTCTCTCCTTGTCATGATTGCGGTCTAGGCGTTGGTTCCTGTGCCGAACAGTTTCATTAGATCATGTATGCACGTCTTATGAGATGACTTGTTGCAATCTTGCCCTTACTGCTCATTGGTGCCTCTATTCCACCCTTGCTAAATTGCGAGGAACATGAACTGCTTTAGCTATTGGGGTTTCACCTTGAAAAGATGTCGAATCCTCGTTAAATATGGTTGTTTCCTATACGACCCTCCATGACTCCTACCAGGAAGACCTCCCTTGAACCGAGGGATCATGAGCGTCGGAGTGGAATGCTCCCTTAGGCCTTGTTCGTTTGTGCCGGATTGATGGGTTGGAACGATTCCTAACCGGATTGCTTCTCTAATTTATATAAACTTTGATTAGCTGGAACGATTCCGGGTGCAATCAGACACAAACGAACAAGGCCTTAGGTGGATTGTCACCGGAGTGGTCTCGCATGAAAGGCTTACCATTCAGATCTAAAAGTGTTGTGCCATCTAGCCAGTCGCCTCACTAGGGTGACGACGATGTCGATCCCTAGCTGGAGACCATTTACTGGCATTGAATCTCTAGTAATGTCCAAGTCATTTCTATTATGCACTATTTCTTATATTATGTTCATTTGGTATCACAAACATTTTTGTTTTTAACTAATCAGTTAAACTTTTAAGAAGATTGACTTAAGACAACTTTAGGAATTAATTTATCGGACCCATACAATATCTGGCAAAAATAGTATGACAGAAACTGAAGCTCTTTAATACGTACCTGAACCTGTAGACTTGTACATAATCCAGAAATTATTTCAGTTGGGATATTGAAAGTCGGCTACTTATTGGCTTGGGAAATAAGAACTGTAGAACTACTGCAATTGGTCTATTACACTGGGATATCAAATGCTACTGAACCACCAGCTGTTTGGTCAAGTGGTAACCAAGTAAATGTACTCCTAAAACTAGTTTATTCCATCCACGTAGAATCCAACCGATCGACGTTCTTCGTTGGTCACCCCTATTCAGCCGTTGCTTCAAATATAGGAGGCTTTTAAGCTTTGACCTCTGCTGTCCAGCTAAACCTAATTCAGCATCCCCACTCCCACTAAGCACTAATACTGATACAGGCACCCGGTAGATATTTGACAGTTGTTGTGCCTGTTCGTTCCAGATCTTTTTCTTTCTTTTCTTTTTTCCAAGGTCAAGAAAACTTCAGCTTCCTACGCCACCACTACTGCGAACGCAAGGATGAAAGAAGCGGAAAAAAAGGTGGAAGCCGAAAGCAACACGGCAGAATCGTTTTTTTCCCCTGCGCCTCTTTCTGCCTGCGGCTCTCTTTGACGCGCAGCCCCTCGCTCTTTTTCAGAAATTTGTATGGATTCTAGTGCCTTTCATTTAAGGCCCCGTTTGTTTCCTTTCATTTCGAGGAATTGGAATCTTACTAATGGAGTAGGCTATTTTTTTAGAATATGACATTCCACCACTTTCCAAAGTTATCATATAAGCCTACCTCAAATTCATGGGGTGAGAGATGGAAATTGATTCTATAGATTTACATGTTATTTTTCCGATGTACAACTTATAGCACATTCTTCTACTTGCGCCTCTATAACATAAATGTAGTATATAACTATCTCTCTCATATGATTTTGGATAATATACAAATATATTACATATATAAATATATAAACTTAATTAGTTTTGTCTAAATTATAATTATTAAAATGGAATTCAATTCCAACTAAACAAACAGGCCCTAAGAATAATAGAATTGACCCAGTTTTAAGGAAACCGGGCCCGAAACCTATACAGAGCACACAAACAGCCTAGAGAACAACAACCCTACACACACAACCTAAATAGAGTTATCGTTGTCGAGCTCGACACAAGGGACAAGCAGCTCCAACTCCGCAAGATGGGCTGATAGGCAACAGGCGGTTGGATTGGGACATCAACACGTCGACACCATACCAAACTCAGCACAACGACGACAGAGTAACACGCCGAAGCGAACACCACCACCACGCAAACAACACACCCAACAAAACACTACACCACCACAAACTCGGAGAGGAAGCGAAAGAAGCCACCACGAACTGCGCCGTCGTCGCCAACGATGTGCCACGCCAAAAGCTGCAGCCCGGTGCAAGCCTGAGCGACACCTGGAATTCCTCCACCATGGGAAATCACCCTCAAGCCACACGCACGGTCGTCGATCACCCGGCTCACACTCCTCTGCCAAGGACTTAGAAATCTCCGCACAACGGCACTCCTCTACCGCTGTGCACGAGCAACACCACCCACCAACCACCGTCACTACCTGACCAAGATGGGCCTCAGATGCGACGTCTCCAAGGAGGGCACGACGCCAATGACGCCGCCGTCACATGTCCAAGGATGGACAGGGTTCACACCCTCGAGAACCCGAGACATGATGTCTCCCAATGGTGCCCCAACAGATAGAGTGATGCCACAAGGGCGCCGCCACCATCACCACTGACATAGACGTCAGTGAAGACTTACGCCCGACTCAGCACCATGTCTTATATTGCGGTTTAACTTTGTCCGTGGGGTTCGACTATAGATGGCCAATAAGCACGAGGCCCGCGAGCCCTGCACGACCCGTTTACCTCTAAGCTCGTTAAGCCCGCTTTTTTACACTAAAACGTGCTTCCCGGCTCGCATAGTCTGCTTTTCGGCCCGCTTTTTCGTGCTAAACGGGCCAGCGCTACGGGCCGGGCTCGGACAGGAAATTGAGCCTGCGTGTTTAGACGGCCCGGCCCGATTTTCTAACCGTGTCTGGCGTGCCGTGCCGGGTCGGGCCGGGCGGCCCGTTTGGCCATCTCTAGGTTCGAGCAAGCTGCGCAGCCTCTGTGTTTTCAGAAAAAACCACATAGTACTTCGAACATATATATTGGTTTCAGACTTTTCAGTGTACCATGGTCGAACGATTTCTATGCAGGCGATACTGTAAAACACGTTCAGGAATTTTATGCATCGTCCCAGACACCCCGAGGTCGATTCTGCAAAACGGCACCGGTCTACAACTTTGTCCGTTATCTCCCTGCTCCGGCGCCCCCGGCTCCTGCCGACCTCCACCACGCACACAAACACGCGGACGCGGCTTTGTTGAAGGAAGCTGCACGGCAGAAAGGAAGGAGAAGAAAGACGGTAACTGATAAAACGAATACTAAACAAGAGGAGAAACTGAAACAAATCCATGGGGTTTGAATCGACAATAGCTGTTCCACGGACTCCATTCCAGCTCAAACCCTTTCCTACTCTCTCTCTCTCTCTCTCTCTCTCTCTTTCTATCCGTCGTCATCGATCGCCTGCTGCTTTAACATTCGTTCCTTGGCTCGGGGGATTTGGTGGTGCGAGCCAGCAGCGAGCGAGCGAGCGTGCGTGCGTGCCTGCGCCGGGTGCAGCGCATCGCATCCTACCAGTTCCTCCATGGACAAGGAAAGCGCGCCGCTTTATTAGATTTCAGACTCCCTTGCTTGCTCCCGTCCGCGTCCGCGTCCACGTCGACCGCCTCCTCCTGCTTTTGCTGCTCACCGTCGTCACCGAGTATATAAGCAAGCAAGCGCGCACGGCATGCCTTGGAAAGGGAAGCCATCGCCCATTGCAGGTGCCCGCGTTTGACACGGAGAGGTGGCCGCGTGTTGGACTCGTAGAGAAGAAGAGGAGGACCGGGAGTCGGATGCGTGCCTGTACGACGACGCGTGCGTGACTAGGTGAATGGCGAGAGGGACCCGAGGAGGAGGAGGAGGAAGGTGGTAGCTGGGCGGCTGGGCGACGGCGCGCGGCAACGACCGCGCTCTTGGGTTGGGGCTCGTTCGTCCTCTGCGTCGGCTACAAGAGCAGAGCCCAGAGCAGAGCAGAGGAGAGGAGCTTCAGCGTTTGCATGGGAGCAGGGGAGAATTCTGCGCCAGGTGAGTGAGCTTCAGCGCTTGCGATTCCTTCGATCCATGCATTCCTTCCTGCTCAGGGCTTTGCATTTAGAATTCGTGGTGCCCTGGCTGTTCTCCAGTTTGAGACTACTGCCAGGTTTCTTGTATTTTTTCGACGAAGCGTGGAAGAACTGGAGATTACGTTTCCGCTCTGCTAGGGGGTTTTCTGTTGATTTTAGTAGTTGCAAGTCGGCCAAAAGAAAGTTTTTTTTTCCCTCTATCGCTCTGTTTTCATGTGCATGTTGATACTGCGCTTTGTTTCCCGTTTTTTTCTCTACATATTGATAGTTAGCTGGTGTCTGAATATCCATAGCCCTGTTCTGAGGCTACGTTTGAATGCACTGTAGTTAATAGTTATTAACTAAAATTAGGTGGAGATATCCAAAAACCATAGATAATGATTTAGCTATTAGCTATTTTTAATATATTAGTTAATAGGTAGCTAGCTATTTGCTAGCCAGTTAATTATACCTGTAATTTTTTAGCTAACTAATTATTAGCTTCAGTGTATTTAAACACCCCTAAATTTCAGACGTTCACATGTTAGTAGTCATATGTCTGGAACTCGGTTTTTTCCTTGAAATTGCTCCAGAATCCAGTCTTCTTGGTGTGAAAACACTCAACCAGCACTACTGCCAATCTTACCGTATTCAACGGAGTGACATTCCCGCCATGACTATTGTTTGACTCGCACCTGTCCGTTAAAGTTAGGCACGGAAGGAAGGAAGCCGATTGAGCAGCCCAGCCCAAACTGCGACAGGAGGGTCATCATCCAACAACAATTCAATCAGTCTGAACTGAAACCTGCGTCCGTACGTTAGAATTGTTACGTTCTGACGACTGACTGACTTATTAGACAGCCAGTGCCATGGTTTATCTATTTAGCACATGCGGAAAGGAGTTGCGCTTGTTTGCAGATCTGTTGCATCGTTTCTTTTGGTTCTATATACCTGAATCGAGATCGGAGTGTAATTCTTGGAGCTTTGCTGAGGTCAGCTTGCTAGCATGGAACCGAGGAGCAGGAGGTTAGAGCAGTTGGTGTTCCTGCTCTGCTTCATCGCGGCGATCACATGCAGGCTACACGCACAAGCCCAGGCCCAAACGACTCTGCAACGCCCCAAAAGCTCAGCTCACAATGGAGCAGGTGACTAACTCTCTCTCTCTCTCTCTCATGTGTTTTGTATATCATATCATAGATAAACCTCGCAAAATCTATTCATCGCCTTTGCTGGTAAGTGGCAGTAACATGCAAGATAGGTTTGTTTGTAATAATAATAAAATAATAATCTTTGAAGAGGTAAAAGTATCATGCCAGCAGGACAGCAAAACTGCCCTGGTTAACTGTTCCACTAGTTGACATTCTACAGCTACATATATCCGACATTTTTCTTGTTGGAAGCATATGTGAATAGGGCATCTGATCTTTGTTGCCTCTGGGTGTGAGTGTGATCAGCGCGTAGGGATTTGTCAGAGATGGGAAACGGATCGGAGAGCGTGCTGTCAAGGAGAACGAGGAGGGTCGATCCTCTTGATGGACTGAGGAAATACGAGGGAGGCTACAACATCACTGACAGGCACTACTGGAGTGTAAGCTCCCTACATGTCTGAACTGTTGTTAGCATACTTTCTCTCTCTCTCTCTTTCTCTCTCTCTCTGAAGTCTGAACATACTGTGCAGCATTTTAGATACTGAGCATGTTATGATCAGGATTCAGGACATAAATCGTTCACTAACGAAATCATAATACCAAATATGTATTAAAACTATATATAATCATGGTACCTGTTCTTTGATGTGCAGAAATCACTTTCTATATCCATAGACATATAACATCAAATCCATGCCATGTCATGCCAATGCCAGGGTTAAAACTGATCGTTGCCTTGCTTACTTTTTTTTTCTTCCAGTCGGCCATATTTACAGGTAGATTTGGATATCTGATGTCAGGACTATGGATTACCGGTGGCATCGTTTTCGCTGCTGTCCTTCTCGTCTCCAAGATCTTCTTCCCGAGAAAGAAAGAAAGATACACTGACCTCGACTATTTCCTCGAGAGATATCAAGTTTTGACCGTGGTACTCTGTGTCCTCCTCACAGCACTCGTCATGTAAGCTGCTCCTCCTCTACGAGCAACTATGAATCAATGCGCGCTGTTACCAATACCAGTTAGTAATCTACTCGGTCTGGCGTTTCTACTCGCAGGGTTTCTTCAGCGGCGGCGCTTCGCGGCACGGTACAGTTCCACTCAGCGGCAGAATCCGTGAAGGAGAAGATCGGGACGACCGCACTCGAGGCTACAGCGGCAATCTACAACGTAACAGGTGCCATCGAGAGGATGCAGAACACGTCGAAGCTATACAACTACACCAGCCAGGCTTGGGGCCATCTCAACTCCACGGTCGAGGCGCTCGACTCCGAAGCCGTGGAGATCGAGGCGAAGGCGGAGACGAACATGCGCTTGGTTAGCGAGGGAATCAGGGCTCTGTAAGAGCTTTACTAGCTACACATCATCAGCTAGATCTCAGTAGCCTATGATGTTGTTTTTCTTGATCAGCACTGGAACTAAGATATGCATGTAATGGTTTTCAGGGAACTTGTGACGATTTCATGTGTGACGCTGAATCTTGTCGCACTACTGGTGTTGCTGGGTAAGTGAATGTGATGCAGTATTTTTTTTTCAGTTTGCAACATTTACCTTGCAGCCCTTGCTAGTAATCAATCTAACACACTGCTTCTCTGAACATTGCAGTAGGGAGGCCTCTAAGGCTGCAAAAGCTCTGTTGCTTGTGAGTATACCTTGAGGTTTCAGACAAACGGACCCGTCTGAAGATGGAAACTGAAACCTTGTTACCTTGTGTGCATCAGGTGCATGGCCTTCTGCTGGATACTGACAGCACTGTTCTGGATGTACTTCGGCCTGTACTACTTCTTCGACAAGTTTGCCGGCGACACGTGCGTTGCCCTGGACGAGTACCAGCTGAACCCTCAGAACAGCACGCTGGCCGCCATCATACCCTGCAGCAGGAAGCTCTCCGCTGACGTGATCCTGCACGACGTCGGCGCGGGCATCCATGACATCATTGACCAGGTGAACTCAAACATCTACACGATAAAGTCAGAGTACCCGGTGAAGCAGCTGGACTACATCTGCAACCCCTTCACCGGGCCGCCGCAGTACCAGTACCGGCCGGAGAACTGCCCCTCCGGCGCCGCCACCATCGGTGACATCCCGCAGGTGAACACTGCAGCCTTAGCTACTGTTTCTCACTGCAGAACAGATGTGTATCTATGAATTACGATCGATTGCTGTTGATCGCGTTGCCTCCCTGCCGTAATAAAGATCCTGAAGAGGCTGACGTGCTCGGACTTCGGCGGCGGCGCCAACTGCCGCCCGGCCGACCTCTCGTCGGCGATCGACTACGACAAGGTGCAGTCGTACACGAGCTCCATCCAGAACGTGCTGGACATCTTCCCGGGCACGGAGCGCCTGGTGAGCTGTGAGCTGGTGAAGGCCGGCTTCGCGGACATCGTGGACAACCAGTGCGCCCCGCTGCGGCGCGGCGCGCGCGGGGCGTGGGCCGCGCTCGCCGCGCTGTCCGCCTCCATGGTGCTGCTGATCCTGCTCGTGCTCGTGGCGACCAACGCGCGCCACCCCGGCGACGACCGCCTGTCCGTGCGCCACCTGACGTCGTCGACCAACTCGGAGATCTCGGAGGCGGAGTTCGCCGAGATGCACGCCAAGAAAGTGCGGGTCAGGGTCGGGCCATGAGCTGACCGCCTGACCCCGACAAAGCTGACATCGGATTCTTTTTTGTTGTTCTTTAATTTGCCATTTGGAGAGGAGGGAGAGTTGAAGTCTTGAGGATACATATACTGCCGGCGGTAGAGACCGATCCGGGAGAGATCGTCCACCGCCGGTACGTCATTGCTGGCTGCTCAGATGTTTGGTTTTGTTCTCTCAGATGGTCTGGAGAATCCAGCCATTGTGTTGGTGCCTTGCTGGTATAGGAAAAAACAATTGGTTTCTGTATATGAAGAACATCAATCTGCAATTGCAAAAGCATTGAAACATAGCTGCTGCACAATTTGGTGTTTACATAAACAGTACAGGTCCATCAATGACCTGTGGCGCAGATTTTTTTTAGTTCATTATGCCAAGGATCTAATCTGCGCAGAAGTTCGTTAGATTTCGTATTACGCTTTTCACAGCGGCAGGACTGAAGAAAGCGTGGCATATTTGGAGTAATCACGCCTTGAATTGATTAGACAACCAAGCTTACAATATATGGCAATAGAAAGGAAATCAATCCTACAGTAATAGATAAAACCAATCACTTGCTAACACCTACGGCGGTAGAAACATCGGTGAAACAAACGTTCATACTAGATCGAAACTCTGTGAACACGATGGACAACAGGCCTTTGGTGTGTCGATGAACTGCGACGTAGTGGGAACTTGAATAACACTGACAACACCTCCAGCAACACGCTCATGGACAAAGTGAAGGTCAATTTCAACGTGTTTGGTCCGTTGGTGTTGAACCGAATTCATTGTCACACCTAGATTCAAGAACAAATCTAAATGTATGTCATATGTGTTAATACCTGGCCCGTGGTTTAATAGAATACTCATACCAACAAGGTGATCATTCTTTTTTGGAAGCTTCTCTTTAAAGAACCTCCAAGTTAAGTGTGTATTGCTTGGAGAAATTTGGGGATGGATGACCAAACGAGAAGTGCTTCTCGGATGCGTATGAGTAAGGACAAAGTACTCAGAAAAAGACTAGTGTTGGTCTCTGCATATAGTCTAAAAACCTATAAAGCTACCATGAGTGACGATTGTCAGGCCCGGGTGGCTGAGGTATTACAATTGGTATCAGAGCCGATCCTCGCGGATTCATGGGCGTGTGTTGGCTAGGTGTGCGAACATAGTGTGTATGGCGCATGTGGGGCCAGAGTAGTCACATGACATGACATATGTGCTGACACTAGACGCGCATACGTGGCCAAGAGGGGAGGATCTTGTCTTGGGGTTGATCGACGAGGACGTCGATTTGGAAGGAGGATTGTGATGACCCGACCCATGGATTAATAGAATTAATAGAATACTCATACCAACAAGATGATCCTTCTTTTATGGAAGCTCCTCTCCAATGAACCTCCAAGTTAAGTGTGCTTTGCTTGAAGCAATTTGGGGATGGGTGACCAACCGGAAGTGCTTCCTGGTGCATGTGAGTGAGGATAAATTGCGTAGAAAATAATAATGTTGGTATGTGGGGACAATCTAAACCTATAAAGCTACTAGGAGTGACGACCGCTAGGCCCGGGTGGCTGAGGTGTTACAATATGTGTGTCAGGATCAAGTTTCACACATATGATGACTCAGTGTATAGAAACTAGTGTCACAATCTTTATTATATTAATGAAATGTTTTTACAAAATAACCCAATAATAGAAAATAAATGACGACGATGACAATCCCGATAACGAGCCATAGGCAGGTTGACCAGAGCCACGACATCCAAGACCTCCTCGAACTCTTCATCGTAGTCTTCCTCCTGTTGACTTGATTCTCAATAAAATCCCATATCAATTGAGATCACTTATGATGGGGGCTCAGCAAGTGTGTAGGAAAAAGTGTAGTGTAAGGATTACCAAGAATATGTCTGAGGTTGAGCATTAGCTTTTTAACTTTGTTAATCAAAACTTTATTAACAGTTATTATATATAAGTAAATACCATCGCAATTAAATAAATTAAGTACCCACAATGTGATGCATTATGCTTTAATTTAATTCTATAATTTACTCATGTGAGGGTCCAAGTCGCTCGTAACCTTGAACACGACTGATATATCAGTTTTACACTCTACAGAGGTTACACATCTTTACCCACAAGTCGTGTATCCCTTCTATCCTAGTTTAGCTAGACCATTAGAAACTTCCAAGGTGAATGGCTAGGGACCCAATACGAGGTCTTTACAAAGATCCACTAGTATGAAAAAAACCATTACGGTTTCAGGTAGAGGTGGTATAGGAATCCCTCGTCTGAAAAGCTATCACAGATAGATCAGCCTAAGAACCTCCCTATACTTGAGCAACTCCTCCCCGCTTGCCCCTTTTAGGTAAGATTCTCACATACTAGCTTCCCTAATTAATTAGACATGAACAGAGCCATAATAGTCTTATGGTAGCACTGTTTTCTCGATTTGTTCTCCATGTTCCAATTAAACAAAATAATTTTATCATGCTCAATAAATCCACAATAATAAATCATGATCAATGTTCATGTTTAACATTATCCCATAACCAAGTATAGAAATAGTAAATCTACCTAATAAGTGAACCAAGTATAAATGAGGTATATGGAAAGCAATTCTAGGTAACCTATTAGGTCCCGTCAATTTGACCTAACTGTGCATGCATAGGTAAGAATGTAACAGTAATATTATTAGGTCATAAAAAGACGTGATCAAAGACACAACTTGCCTTATTTGATAAACTCCAACTGCTTAGATGCTTCCCCAAAGTTTGGCTTCAGGTTCCTTGTAACCTCTCTTTTCTATTGACAACAATACATACAAATATACAAACCATAAATAAAAATAACTTATAGTTATCTAAGGGGGTGAATAAGTGCCACATGAAATTCACAACTTTAAAACAAACTTGATCTAAATTAGATGTTAGCACAAAAATATAGATCAATTCAGAGTGAGAAGGAGGAGAGGTTCTTGCACTTGATTGTTCTTACTTAGATGTAGAATTATAACTAGAGAAATATCACAAGTGTAATCAAGAACTTTAGAATAAGCGAGGAAGAGAAAATCACAAAAGATCAAACACACAAGATACGTCGATTATTATAGTGGTTTGGTCAAGTCTCAAATGCTTGCCTACTCCACGTGGTGGTTTCCAAGACGAGGTTTGCACACAACCCTTCTCAAGTAATCTAATGATGAGGCCACAGTTCTTCCTTATAGTTTTTCCTCACAAGGATCTCCACATATTAGAGTCTCTTGCAACCGTACACAGTTGATGGAAGTGTAAATCTACCCAATAAGTGAACCAAATATATATGAGGTATAGGGAAAGCAATTCTAGGTAACCTATTAGGTCCCGTCAATTTGACCTAACTGTGCATGCATAGGTAAGAACATAACAGTAAATATTATTAGGTCATAAAAATATGTGATCAAGGACACAACTTGCCTTATTTGATAAACTCCAACTGCTTAGATGCTTCCCCAAAGTCTGGCTTCAGGTTCCTTGTAACCTCTCTTTTTTATTGACAACAATACATACAAATATAAAAACATAAATAAAAATAGCTGATAGTTATCTAGAGGGGGTGAATAGGTACCACCTAAAATTGACAACTTAAAAACAAACTTGATCTAAATTAGATGTTAGCACAAAAATATAGATCAATTCAGAGTGAGAAGGAAGAGAGGTTCTTGCACTTGATTGTTCTTTCTTAGATGTGGAATTATAACTAGAGAAATATCACAAGTGTAGTCAAGAACTTTAGAATAAGCGAGGAAGAGAAAATCGCAAAAGATCAACACACAAGATACGTCGATTATTACAGTGGTTTGGTCAAACCTCAAATGCTTGCCTACTCCACGTTGTCGTTTCCAAGGACGAGGGTTGCACACAACCCTTCTCAAGTAATCTAATGATGAGGCCACAGTTCTTCCTTGTAGTTTTTCCTCATAAGGATCTCCACAGATCAGAGTCTCTTGCAACCGTACACAGTTGATGGAAGTGTAAATCTACCCAATAAGTGAACCAAGTATAAATGAGGTATAGGGAAAGCAATTCTAGGTAACCTATTAGGTCCCGTCAATTTGACCTAACTGTGCATGCATAGGTAAGAACATAACAGTAATTATTATTAGGTCATAAAAAGACGTGATCAAGGACACAACTTGCCTTATTTGATAAACTCCAACTGCTTAGATGCTTCCCCAAAGTCTGGCTTCAGGTTCCTTGTAACCTCTCTTTTCTATTGACAACAATACATACAAATATACAAACCATAAATAAAAATAACTGATAGTTATCTAGAGGGGGTGAATAGGTGCCACCTGAAATTCACAACTTAAAAACAAACTTGATCTAAATTAGATGTTAGCACAAAAATATAGATCAATTCAGAGTGAGAAGGAAGAGAGGTTCTTGCACTTGATTGTTATTTCTTAGATGTGGAATTATAACTAGAGAAATATCACAAGTGTAATCAAGAACTTTAGAATAAGCGAGGAAGAGAAAATCGTAAAAGATCAAACACACAAGATATGTCGATTATTACAATGGTTTGGTCAAGCCTCAAATGCTTGCCTACTCCACGTTGTGGTTTCTAAGGATGAGGGTTGCACACAACCCTTCTCAAGTAATCTAATGATGAGGCCACGGTTCTTGCTTATAGTTTTTCCTCACAAGGATATCCACAAATCAGAGTCTCTTGCAACCGTACACAGTTGATGGAAGTTACAACTCCAAAGAACAACAAAATAGAGGAGTATAACACACACAAGACCAAAATGCAACAACACAACACAAGAGAGCATATCTCAATAGCACAAGCACACTAGAATGACTGACACAACTCATAACGGTGCTCAGATCTCTCTAGAATGAAACTGAGGTGTTGCATAAGAGTATAAGAATGATCATTGGAGTGCTTGGGTACCAGTTGTGGCCGGCTAGGGGCTCTATTTATAGCCCAAATGGCCAAAAGAGTCGGTGACCGCCAAAGAGCTGAACTTGAATGTTTTTCAACCAAAACTTCTTATCTTCAAATTGGCTTAACTTGGGAGCTTTTATATGACTTAGACAAACATATTTAGAGAATGTTTGACATGCCTAAGTCATAGGTTCATACCTTTTAGCTCATCTCTCTTTTAGGTTTCCTGTTTCAACTCAAACACAAGTCCAGAAACACTTTTTGCTAGAAAAACTTCCTGGCCTTCTTTGAGCTCATTTGGACTTGAGTTCTTCAATTTGCGCTAAAGTGGACCTGCACTCATAGATTTAGCAAACCAGTTAGTCCAAGATGTTTTGTTAGTCATTCAATCACCAAAACTTATAGAAATGGCTTAATTTCCCATTTCTCTTTCACCCCCTTGGCGATTTATGCCAACACAACCAAAGCAAATAAAGTATGACTAACCATAAGTCAGTTCGCTATGAAATAAGAAATAAAAGTTGTAGATTTAAGTTCACACTGAGTTGAATGAAAAATTCTAAGTTTTTCAAATATTTGGCATATTTGGACCATTGAGCCACCACTTGTTTTTGTTTTTTTGCAAGACAAGGCATTTTCAAAATTTTCTACCTTATAAGTCAAATAAACTTTGAGTTTTGCTAATAAAAATAGTTTTTACATAAAAACAACTCTCTTTGATCAAAGACTCGGCCTTTTAGAAATTTTCACAATAAGAGAGCTTCTCTTTGCTATCAAGAGGGTTTTGGATGAAAAGGTAAGTTGAAAACACAAAATACTTTTGAAAACTCAAGTGATGGTCGGTCTAGTTGCTTTGGCCTCTAATTTCTCTGCCTTTGGCATTAAGCACCAAAATGGGGAAACCCACTTGGCATTGCATCACAAAATTTATGAATGAAGAACTTGAAGAAATGAAAATCTAATGATTTAAGAAAAAAGAATCTTTGATACCGAAGTGTAGTGGAAGTGTCCATCTTTGTCCAAATTCAACATTCCCTTTCAAATTAAACCTTGAGACTACATACATGATCAACTCAAAAGCATTGTTAGTGTTGGGGGTCTGCTTCGTCCTCTAAGGTCCTTTGAGAAGAAACACCTTCGGAAGATCAGCATAGAAGCAAACATAGCGCGAAGGTACATGCCGAAGCTACCTTCCAGGGAGCTTTGGCATAGCGACATGCCTCGATACGAAGGGCTGCACCGACTTAAAGAGGAAAAGACCAATTGGCCCATGGTAATTTGTGTCATGATTGTAACTAGTTGTACAGGACATAAATGTAATTTTAACTGGGCTGCGTCCCATGCATATAAATAGGTGAACAGTACCCCTGTACTGTTCATGCTGACTTGTACTCGCTCGTGCGTCACGCTTGTACCTTTGCCTTCTGTCAAGCCGAAGGTACAAATGTAATTCAATATTATTATTATTCATTCATGATTATATAATAAAAAGATATATTAACGGTGTCATATGATTATTTATGTTATTTCTCATGTTTCATATGCTTCGTCTTTCATTAATATATGTTGTGACGATGAAGGTATGTCCTTCATGACCTCCGTTCGAAGATCGTTATATCCTAAGGGAAATAATGCTTTGAAGGACGAAGGCCATTAACCATTAACTTCTTTCTGTGTTGCCTTGTTCTTAATTCATAGCATTTGAGAACAAGTCCCCAACATTGACGCCCACCTCTGGTGAACTCACTTCCACTCTTGAGCTGATGGCTTCGTTCAACAACCAAGTCATAGCACCTTCGGCTACGAAGCTGGTGCTCCCGATAATAGGCGGCTCAAGTTCAGAGCCGGCTAACAAGAAGCAGAAGAAGGAAGCGCAGAGAAGGGTGTACCATGTTGGGGTGCAGGGACCCTTCATCAAG
Organism: Zea mays; assembly: GCF_902167145.1. Taxonomy (NCBI): domain Eukaryota; kingdom Viridiplantae; phylum Streptophyta; class Magnoliopsida; order Poales; family Poaceae; genus Zea; species Zea mays. The sequence continues at coordinate 15,581,949 of NC_050099.1, forward strand.
TCAAAATGGTCCCACATCCCAATCACCTTCTCCCAGGAGGATCTTTAGCTTAAAGATTACCCTTATAATGATGCTATGGTCATATCTTGTGCCATCAAGGGATTTCTGGTCCATAATGTTCTGGTTGATACAGGCAGTGCAACGGATATCATATTCGCTAAGGCCTTCAAACAGATGCAAGAGCCAGAAGACAAGATTCATGATGCTATACACCCTCTTTGTGGCTTCGGAGGAAGGCAGATTGTAGCACTCGGCAAAATCACAATGCCAGTGACCTTTGGCTTCGTCCACAACACAAGGACTGAACAAGTTGTCTTTGACATTATGGACATGGAGTACCCTTATAATGCGATCATTGGTCGAGGGACACTTAATGCTTTCGAAGCAATACTTCATCCAGCATATTTATGCATGAAGATACCTTCGGAACAAGGGCCCATTGTTGTCCATGGAAGTCAAGAAGCTGCTAGAAGGGCTGAAGGAAACTAGACAGATTCAAAGGCAATTCATAATATAGATGGAGCCGAAGCCTGTCAAGAGTATAAATACAAAAGAGAGAAGGTTGCTTCGGCAGATCAGCCGAAGCCTATGCTCTTATGTGAAGACATAGCAGAACAAAGGGTGTTGTTGGGGTCTCAGCTATCCGAAGAGCAAGAGAAGACTTTGCTAAGATTTCTATTCAACAACAAAGATGTCTTTGCTTGGTCAGCTAATGATCTCTGTGGTGTCAACAGAGATGTCATTGAACATTCACTCAATGTGGATCCATCCTTCAGGCCAAGAAAACAAAGGCTTCGGAAAATGTATGAAGATAAAGTTGAAGGTGCTCGGAATGAAGTGAAGAGACTTCTTAGTGCTGGTGTTATCAGAGAGGTGAAATACCCAGAATGGCTAGCCAACATTGTCATGGTGAAGAAGGCTAATGGCAAATGGAGAATGTGCATTGATTTTACAGATCTCAACAAGGCTTGTCCAAAGGACGAGTTCCCATTGCCAAGAATAGACTCTCTAGTAGATGCAACAACTTCTTCAGAGCTCATGAGTCTACTGGACTGTTACTCAGGTTATCATGAAATATGGATGAAGAAGGAAGATGAGTCGAAGACTAGCTTCATAACCCCCAGCGGCACATATTGCTATCTTCGGATGCCTAAGGGGCTTAAAAATGCTGGAGGAAGCTTCAGCAGAATGACAGCCAGGGTTCTTCATTCTCAAATAGGCAGGAATGTGCTGACCTATGTTGATGATATCATAGTCAAAAGCATGAAGCAAGAAAATCACATTGCTGATTTGCAAGAGACATTTGCCAATTTCAGGCAAGCTGGCCTGAAGTTAAATCCAGAAAAGTGTGTTTTTGGGGTGAAGAAGGGCAAGTTCCTTGGTTGTCTAGTATCAACAAAGGGAATTGAAGCCAACCCAAGCAAGATTGAAGCTATCCTTCGAATGGAGCCGCTAAGCACAAAGAAAGGGGCTCAACGGCTAGCAGGTAGATTAGCGTCATTAAACAGATTCATATCCAGATCAGCAGAAAGAAATCTGCCATTTTTTGAAATACTGAAGTCAGCCGAAGTTTTCCAATGGGGTCCGCCTCAGCAAAAAGCTTTCGAAGAGTTGAAGCAATACTTGATCGATCTAACAACACTAACCCCACCTTCGCCAGAGGCTCTGTTACTCTTGTATGTGGCAGCTTCGCACTCAGCAGTGAGTGCGACACTTGTACAAGAGAACCTAGATGGCCAACTCAAAAAATAGGCTCTAGTATACTTCATCTCTGAAGTCTTAAGTTTATCAAAGAAAAATTATACAGAATTAGAGAAGGTCTTGTATGCTGTATTAATGGCCTCCAGGAAGCTTCGACATTATTTCCAAGCATATCACATAATTGTTCCTTCATCACAGCCTCTGAAGGACATAATGAGGAACAGAGAAGCTACCAGAAGGATTGGAAAATGGGCTATGGAGCTTAACGAGTTCAGTATTGATTATGTGCATAGATCTTCAATTCAATCCCAGGTGTTAGCAGACTTCATCGCTGATTGGACGCCAGGGGCTCAGGAAGAAGAAACCAATAAAGATGCCGAAGCTTGGACTGTGTTCTGCGATGGTTCCTGGGGAACCTTCGGTGCAGGAGCAGTTGCTATCTTAATTGCGCCTTCAAAAGTCAAAACATGTTATGCAGCAAGACTTGAGTTTAGTTGTACAAATAATATTACTGAATACGAAGCACTTCTGTTGGGGCTTCGGAAGTTAAGGGCAATGGGAATTAGAAGGGTCATCCTGAAAACTGATTCTCAAGTCATTTCTGGCCATATAGACAAAAGTAGCAAGGCAAGAGACCCGAAGCTTGAAAAATATCTAGATACAGTTCGAACATTGGAGGCGTCTTTCGAAGGTTTTTCTGTCAAGAACATTCCAAGAGGAGAGAATGAACATGCAGATATGTTAGCCAAATCAGCAGCACAGGGGCTCCCTCTACCTTCGGAAGTATTTTTTGAAACAATAAAAGCACCTTCAGTTGAACTTATGGAGAGAGCAGTGCTTGCAATTTCCCCAGTACATAGTGAGGATTGGAGGACTGAAATTATATCTTTCCTCCAAGGTAATTGTCTTTCGGATGACGAAGCTTATAATAAGAGAATGGAAGCAAGGACAAGACCGTATGTGATAATAGAAGGGGAATTATATAAACATGGAGTTTGTTCCCCACTCCTCAAGTGTTTATCCAGAGCTGAAGGTATTGAATTGATGAAGGAGATACACGCAGGTTTGTGTGGATCTCATATTGGATCAAGGCCCTTACTGGGAAAAGTGTTTAGACAAGGATTCTATTGGCCGAAGGCAGCTTCGGATGCAGCAGAGCTAGTTCAAAAATGTGAAAATTGTCAAAAGCGTGCAAGAGACCAGAAACAACCTTCATCTCTCACTCAGCTAATACAGCCCGCTTGGCCATTGCAAAGATGGGGCCTGGATTTGTTAGGCCCACTTCCACCAGCGCAAGGTAATTTGAAATACGTTGTGGTGGCTGTAGAATATTTTTCTAAGTGGATTGAAGCAAAGCCTTTGGCTACAATAACTTTGGTTACAGTCCAGAAATTCTTCTGGCAAAATATTGTTTGTCGCTTCGGCGTGCCGAAGGCTATAACTATGGACAATGGAACACAGTTTGATGTCGAAACGTTCAAGGATTTCTATGACCAAATTGGCACGAAGATTCATTTTGCATCAGTTAGGCATCCGGAATCAAATGGGCTGGTAGAAAGAGCAAATGACATTATAATGACGGGAATAATGAAGCTAATCTTCAATCAGCCTAGAGGAAAGTGGTCAGATGAGTTGATTAAAGTGGTGTGGAGTCACAATACAACCACATCAAGATCAACAGGTTTTACACCTTTCAAATTATTATTTGGTGACGAAGCTATAACTCCAGAAGAAGCTAGAGCAGGGTCAATAAGAACAACAACTTTGGTAGAAGACGAAGCTGATTACCACGTAACAAAAGATACTATAGAAGGGACCAAACTTCAGGCTGTGGAGAATATCAATAAATATCAAGCTAAAACAATAAAATGGCATGATAGAAAAGTTCGGCTGAAAAATATTAAGCCAGGGCATTTGGTGCTTCGGAGAGTGGCCAATCCGGACACAGTAGGCAAATTGCAACTAAAGTGGGAAGGACCTTTTCTTGTGATATCTTCGTCGAGGCCCGGTTCTTACAGATTGAAGGACATGGACGGCAGCGACATTCCTAGATCTTGGAACGCGGATGAGCTTCGGCGATATTATGTGTAATTTGATGTAATCTTTTTTTCATTTTTTCTATGGCACCCTTTTCCTTTCTAAAGGGGGAGAAAGGTTTTTAACGAGGCCATAGCTTGTAATTTTTCCTTTCTTATTTAGCTCCATGAGAGCTAAATCCCCCAAAAGAATGTAAAATGTAAAATCTGAGCATGCACCATCGAGTGTAGAAAAAGAAAAAAAAGCAGGGAGAAGCTCAAAAGTCGTCCCCAAGGGGATGCAGAGCACGACGAAGCTATAAAAAGTCGTTCCTAAGGGAGCGCAGCGTAAGTTTTCTGCTCAAAAGTCGTTCCTAAGGGAATGCAGAGCCAAATACCGCCGAAATATAAGGCGAAGAAGTTCAAAAGTCATTCCTAAGGGGATGCAAAACTTATACCGCCGAAAGAAGGCGAAGAAGTTCAAAAGACGTTCTTAAGGGGATGCAGAACTTATACCACCAAAATAGAAGGTGAAGAAGCTCAAAAGACGTTCCTAAGGGGATGCAAAGCTTAAGACTCAAAAGATGTTCCTAAGGGGATGCAGAGTCTGGGTGTGGTTTTGTATGCGTGTGTTTGGGCATTCATTAGCATATTACATCACATCATTCATTGCATTCATACACATCCATTTAGACATTCGTAGGATCATCATCATCATCATAACATAGAGTCCAAACAGATGCTTCGACTCTGATGACAAGGCTTCGATGAGAATAAAAGAAGCAAACTTATGCTTCGTTGTGTACGAAAAGAAGGGAAGGTGTTTTTCTCCTTCGGCTCAAAAAATACAAGTTTCGTCCACACCAAAGAAATTCATACATAGAGGAAAAGGTAAAAATATATTACAAGGTATGGACAAATTTACAAGAGCAATGTTTCATTCCTAAATTACAATATCTTCTACAAAGATAATTCAAATTTCTCTAGAGTTTTTTTGCAGCGGCTTCATCAGTATCCATCAAGTTTTGAATCATTCACCTTTAGCTTCGTCATCCTGTATATAGCAAAGCGGTGTAAGGTAAATATAAATCTCAGGAGAAGGTAAGCAACAGGTACAAGTTTAATACCAGCTTGAGGTGACTTCGAGCTTCGTCACCAGCTAAGTTTCGCCCACCCTTCGTCCAAATTTGTGTTATAAATCTATTTCCAATGCTTCGGGCCAGGTTGGGGATGTCAGTCAAGTCTGCTGGTGATAGGCTGAAGTTTGGCCTGTTTACGATCTTCCTGTGCGTGCAACCAGTCTTCATGAAAGCTATAGCTATGCCGCGAGAAGCTAGCAGGGCACAGAAGTCACCATGCCCAGCTATAACTTCATCAAGTGCCTCAACCTCGCCCTCAATATGTTCGAAGGTGCTTGACAGGTCTTCAACCGAAGGTTCAAATTTTTCAGAACTGGCTCCCACCGAGTTGAAGACCTGCTTCAGCCGTTGCACGCACCGGTTGCCGAAGTTTAGGCATTTGTCCTGAAGCTCCTTCAAGGTTTTTTGTAAATTCGAACTTTTTCAACTTCGGCCGCGAGCTTCATATCAAGATTCTTCTTTTCTTGCTCGAAGCTTTCTGACTTTAGGAGGAGTTCATTGTTTAATCTGGCAATTTCTGCTTGGGCCTCTGCCAATGAACCCTCCATTGTTTGAAGAACAAAATCTTTCTTTTCAAGAGCAGCTTCATGATCTTTGATTTTACTTTCCAAGCCTTCAATTATAACCTCATTTTTCTTATCTTCGAGGTCCTACTGCATCCTCAAGGCTTTACTTAATAGCATACTCTGTGCAAAATAACCTTCATCAGAAATCACCTTCATCGCAAAACAATAAAAAGTTGAGGGAAAAACTTTACCTTAAAATTAGAATAGAATAAGCTGTCGACGATGTACTGTCGTCGGTAGCAACTGATGTCGGTTTCAAGCTTCGGAAAACCAACACTCTTCGACAGAGTGCTGATAATCTTTGCTCCAGTCCGATCTCGAATACATCCTAGGGTTTCTTCGTTAATTCCGCCGAAGAGCATCGCTCCAGGCTGGTAGCCACAGGATATAGCGTACTCATGCAGCTCCTCTTTCTCAGCCTTGGATAATTCTTGGCCAATTATATTTTGAAAATTGAAGTCTTTTTCTTCCGAAGTATCTTCGGCAATTTCCTTCCTTTTTTTCAGGCACCGTGGCCAGGACTTCTTCTGCAGAAGCAGCAGCCTCCTCCGCAGCCAAATCCAAGAGCACTTTATCAATATCAGATAATGTGCTTTCTAGGTTGGTAGCTTCGGCAGAAGCAGCAACTTCGACAACTGGTGTTATTTTTGACGCTGAGGCTGGCGGTGGCGTCTCCTCAATAGCTTGCATACCAGTAACAATCCTTCGCTTTTTTGGCCCAACCGCCTTCTTCACTGCCGAAGGCTCGTCCTTCTTCTGTAAAAGCTTTGTCAGTTGTGGCCCCAATAGACTTAGCAGATTGATAGGTAGGGATTCGGTCATTACCTTTAAATTTTCTTCTACTTTGGCAGCAGAAGGTGTCGAAGGAGCTCCCTCTTCTATCTCAGCCATCTTTGGCTCTGGAGTTGTAGTTTTTCTTTTCTTCGAAGTAGCCACCTTCGACTCAGGACTGGATTTTCTCTTTTTCAGAGCTTTTTCATCCTCCTTTACCATCCTAGCAGCTTGTCTGCTCATAACACTAACAACCCTCTTTCTCTTTGGTCCTTCAGCACCCTTGCTCAGTCGTTCATAGTCAGGTTATTCAATGTTTAAAGCATCCATTACCCGATTCAACCTTCTTTTTGGTCGGGTGCCGAAGGCTGCAGTCATCAGTTGATCTTCCTTTTTCGTATAATTGCCCAAAATTTCGTTGCACATGGCTTCAATCATTTCTAGCCATTCTTCACAAGGCTCTTTGAATTGTTTCTCAAATTTGAAGCGATAGGGCAGTCGGACAAGTTCATCCTTCTTCTTCGTTCCTTTCAGCTTTGAAAGGGAAATGTGCCCTTGGGCCATTTCTAAGTATTTTGATGATTTAGTGTCAAACATAAGTGCCTAAGTGTAAAAAGGTGGACAATGTACAAATCAAGAATAAAGGTATGTTTCTCAGACTTAGTACATTGTTTTATGGACTAATGTATTGTGTCTAAGTGCTGGAAACAGGAAAAATCCAATTGAAAATGCCTTGGCTCGAGCAGCCAAGACTTTGCCGAGTCTGGGAGCACCGGACTGTCTGGTGGTGCACCGGACAGTGTCCGGTGCGCCAGGTTGGCTCGAGCGAAGTGGCCGCTCTCGGGAATTCACCGGCGACGTACGGCTATAATTCACCGGACTGTCCGGTGTGCACCGGACTGTCCGGTGAGCCAACGGTCGGCCGGGCCAACGGTCGGCCGCGCAATCTGCGCGGGACACGTGGCCGAGCCAACGGCTAGAAGGGGGCACCGGACTGTCCGGTGTGCACTGGACATGTCCGGTGCGCCAACGGCTCTCAGGCTGCCAACGGTCGACTGCGCCATTTTTGGAAGGAAATCGGGCACCGGACAGTGTCCGGTGCGCCAGTCAACAGAAGGCAAGATCAGCCTTCCTAGAATGCTCTCAACGGCTCCTAGCTGCCTTGGGGCTATAAAAGGGACCCCTAGGCGCATGGAGGAAAATACCAAGCATTCCTACAACATTCCTAAGCACCAAGACCTCGATTTCACGCATTCGTTTCATTGTGATAGCATATAGAGCTCTAGTGGAGTTGTGAACTCATTGGGTTGTGTTGCGAGCTCTTGTTGCGACTTGTGTGCGTGTTGACACTTTGATTCTTGTGTCTTGTGTGCGTTGCTAATTCCCCCTTGTTTGTGAACTTCAAGTGTAAGGGCGAGAGGCTCCAAGTTGTGGAGATTCCTCGCAAACGGGATTGAGAAAAGCAAGCAAAACACCGTGGTATTCAAGTGGGTCTTTGGACCGCTTGAGAGGGGTTGATTGCAACCCTCGTCCATTGGGACGCCACAACGTGGAGTAGGCAAGCGTTGATCTTGGCCGAACCACGGGATAACCACCGTGCCATCTCTGTGATTGATCTTGTTGGTTATTGTGTTTTGTTGAAGATTTCTCTCTAGCCACTTGGCGGTTATTGTGCTAACACTTAACCAAGTTTTTGTGGCTTAAGTTTTTAAGTGTTACAGGATCACCTATTCACCCCCCCTCTAGGTGCTCTCAATTGGTATCGGAGCTGTTCTCTTCACAAAGGGACTAATCGCCCGAAGAGATGGATCCTAAGGGGAAGGGAATCGTGATCAACGACAAAGAGAAGGAGTCTTTCGTCAACGAGCCGAAGGATGACAAGCCTACCGACTCGGGCTCTGGCCATAGACGGAAAGATGGGAAGAAGAAGAAGACGAGGTGCATTAAGGAGATCGTCTACTACGACGACAGCGATGAGTCTACTTCTTCCCAAAAGGACGACGACCACAACGACTACGAGAGGAGGAAACTGGTTAATTCGAACTTTTCTTTTGACTACTCTCGTATTCCGCAAAGTTCAAATTCACATTTGCTCTCCATTCCTCTCGGCAAGCCTCCACACTTTGATGGGGAGGACTACGGATTTTGGAGCCACAAAATGCGTAGTCACCTATTCTCTCTCCATCCTAGTATATGGGAGATTGTAGAGAGTGGAATGCACTTTGATAGTACGGATAGTCCCATGTTCATTAATGAGCAAATACATAAGAATGCACAAGCTACTACTGTTCTTCTAGCTTCATTGTGCAGGGATGAATACCACAAAGTGAGCGGCTTGGATAACGCCAAGCAAATATGGGACACCCTCAAGATTTCTCATGAGGGGAACGACGTCACCTTGCTCACCAAGATGGAGTTGGTGGAGGGTGAGCTTGGACGATTCGCGATGATAAGGGGCGAGGAGCCAACCCAAACATACAACCAGCTCAAGACCCTTATCAACAAAATAAGGAGCTACGGAAGCACGCGATGGACGGACCACGACGTCGTCCGACTGATGCTAAGGTCCTTTACCATTCTTGATCCTCATTTGGTGAATAATATTCGTGAGAATCCCAGGTACACCAAAATGTCGCCCGAAGAAGTCCTTGGAAAATTCGTAAGCGGGCGAATGATGATCAAGGAGGCGAGGTACGTGGACGACGCATTGAATGGTCCAATCAACGAGCCTCAACCCCTTGCTCTCAAGGCAACAAGAAGCAAGGAGGCGCTACCTAGCAAGGTGGCACAAATTGAGGCGGCCGGACTTAATGATGAAGAGATGGCCCTCATCATCAAGAGATTCAAGACGGCGCTAAAGGGACGCAAGGGGCAGCCAAGCAAGACCAAGACAAAGGGGAAGCGCTCATGCTTCAAATGTGGTAAGCTTGGTCATTTTATTGCTAACTGTCCCGACAATGATAGTGATCAGGATCAAGGGAACAAGAGGGAGAAGAAGAAGGACTATAAGAAGGCAAAAGGCGAGGCACATCTTGGCAAGGAGTGGGATTCAGATTGCTCCTCGTCCGACTCCGATAATGAAGGACTCGCCGCCACCGCCTTCAACAAGACATCTCTCTTCCCCAACGAGCGTCATACATGCCTCATGGCAAGGGAGAAGAAGGTATGTACTCGAAACTCTACTTATGCTTCTTCAAGTGAGGACGAATCTAGTGATGAGGATGAAATAGATTATTCATGTTTATTTAAGGGCCTAGATAGAACCAAGGTAGATAAAATCAATGAATTGATTGATGCCTTGAATGATAAGAATAGGCTTTTAGAAAAACAAGAGGACTTGTTGTATGAAGAACATGACAAATTTGTAGAAGCACAAAAATCTCATGCCTTAGAAGTTAAGAGAAATGAAATGCTTTCTTGTGAATTATCTTCTTGCCATGAGACAATTTCTAGCTTAAGGAGCATTAATGATGACTTGAATGCTAAGTTAGAAATAGCTAGTAAATCAACAACTTGTGTAGAAAATGTTGTTATTTGCAATAGATGTAAAGACTTTGATATTGATGCTTGTAGTGAACACATAGCTTCTATTGCAAAGTTAAATGATGAAATGGCTAGTCTTTATGCCCAACTTAAGGCTAGCAAAAGTGATTTTGATAAACTAAAATTTGCTAGGGATGCCTACACGATTGGTAGACACCCCTCAATTAAGGATGGGCTTGGCTTCAAGAGGGAAGCCAAGAACTTAACAAGCCATAAGGCTCCCATCTCCGCCAAGGAGAAAGGGAAGGCCCCTATGGCAAGTAGTACTAAAAAGAACCATGCTTTTATGTACAATGATAGAAGACAGTCTCATAGGAATTATAATGCTTTTGATTCACATGCCTATGATTCTTATGCTATGTTTGCTCCCAGTTCTTCCTATATGCATGGTAGAGATATGCCTAGAAAGAATATTGTTCATGTTCCTAGGAAAGTTATAAATGGACCCTCTACAATCTATCATGCTTTAAATGCTTCCTTTGCTATTTGTAGAAAGGATAGGAAGATAATTGCTAGAAAATTAGGGGCAAAATGCAAGGGTGATAAAACTTGCATTTGGGTCCCTAAAACAATTGTAACTAACCTTGTAGGACCCAACAAGAGTTGGGTACCTAAGACCCAAGCCTAAATTTGCCTTGCAGGTTTATGCATCCGGGGGTTCAAGCTGGATTATCAACAGCGGATGCACGAACCATATGACGGGGGAAAAGAAGATGTTCACCTCCTACGTCAAGAATAAGGATTCCCAAGATTCAATCATATTCGGTGATGGGAACCAAGGCAAGGTGAAAGGTTTAGGCAAGATTGCAATATCTAATGAGCACTCTATCTCTAATGTGTTTTTAGTTGAGTCTCTTGGATATAATTTACTATCTGTCAGTCAATTATGTAATATGGGATATAATTGTCTATTTACAAATGTAGATGTGTCTGTCTTTAGAAGATGTGATGGTTCACTAGCTTTTAAGGGTGTACTAGACGGCAAACTTTATTTAGTTGATTTTGCAAAAGAAGAGGCCGGTCTAGATGCATGCTTAATTGCTAAGACTAGCATGGGCTGGTTGTGGCATCGCCGCTTAGCGCATGTGGGGATGAAGAACCTTCACAAGCTTCTAAAGGGAGAACACGTGATAGGTTTAACTAACGTGCAATTCGAAAAAGATAGACCTTGTGCAGCTTGTCAAGCAGGTAAACAAGTGGGAGGAGCACATCACAGCAAGAATGTGATGACTACTTCAAGACCTCTGGAGCTGCTGCATATGGACCTCTTCGGACCCGTCGCCTATCTGAGTATAGGAGGAAGTAAGTATGGTCTAGTTATTGTTGATAACTTTTCCCGCTTCACTTGGGTGTTCTTTTTGCAGGATAAGTCTGAAACCCAAGGGACCCTCAAGCGCTTCCTAAGGAGAGCTCAAAATGAGTTTGAGCTCAAAGTGAAGAAGATAAGAAGCGACAACGGGTCCAAATTCAAGAATCTTCAAGTGGAGGAGTTCCTTGAGGAGGAGGGGATCAAGCACGAGTTCTCTGCTCCCTACACACCTCAGCAAAATGGTGTGGTAGAGAGGAAGAACAGGACCCTCATCGATATGGCGAGGACTATGCTTGGAGAATTCAAGACCCCCGAGCGTTTTTGGTCGGAAGCCGTGAACACGGCTTGCCACGCCATCAACAGGGTCTACCTTCACCGCCTCCTCAAAAAGACTTCATATGAGCTGCTAACTGGTAACAAACTCAATGTATCTTATTTTCGTGTATTTGGGAGCAAGTGTTATATTCTTGTAAAGAAAGGTAGATCTTCTAAATTTGCTCCCAAAGCTGTAGAAGGATTTTTATTAGGTCATGATTCAAATACAAAGGCGTATAGGGTCTTCAACAAATCATCGGGTTTGGTTGAAGTCTCTAGCGACGTTGTATTTGATGAGACTAATGGCTCTCCAAGAGAGCAAGTTGTTGATCTTGATGATGTAGATGAAGAAGACGTTCCAACGGCCGCGATACGCACCATGGCGATTGGAGATGTACGGCCTCAGGAACAATTGGAGCAAGATCAACCGTCTTCCTCAACTGAGGTACATCCCCCAACTCAAAATGACGAACAGGTACCTCAAGTGGAGGCGCATGATCAAGGGGGAGCACAGGATGATCAAGTTGAAGAGGAAGAAGCACCTCAGGCACCTCCAACCCAAGTTCGAGCGACGATTCAAAGGGATCATCCCGTCGACCAAATATTGGGTGATATTAGCAAGGGAGTAACTACTCGCTCGAGATTAGTTAATTTTTGTGAGCATTACTCCTTTGTCTCTTCTATTGAGCCTTTCAGGGTAGAAGAGGCCTTGCTAGATCCGGACTGGGTGTTGGCCATGCAGGAGGAACTCAACAACTTCAAGCGCAATGAAGTTTGGACACTGGTGCCTCGTCCCAAGCAAAATGTTGTGGGAACCAAGTGGGTGTTCCGCAACAAACAGGACGAGCACGGGGTGGTGACGAGGAACAAGGATCGACTTGTGGCAAAAGGTTATGCCCAAGTCGCAGGTTTGGACTTTGAGGAGACTTTCACTCCTGTGGCTAGGCTAGAATCAATTCGTATTTTGCTAGCATATGCCGCTCACCATTCTTTCAGGTTGTACCAAATGGATGTGAAGAGCGCTTTCCTCAACGGGCCGATCAAGGAGGAGGTGTACGTAGAGCAACCCCCTGGCTTCGAGGATGAACGGTACCCCGACCACGTGTGTAAGCTCTCTAAGGCGCTCTATGGACTTAAGCAAGCCCCAAGAGCATGGTATGAATGCCTTAGAGACTTTTTAATTGCTAATGCTTTCAAGGTTGGGAAAGCCGATCCAACTCTTTTTACTAAGACTTGCAATGGTGATCTTTTTGTGTGCCAAATTTATGTCGATGACATAATATTTGGTTCTACTAACCAAAAGTCTTGTGAGGAGTTTAGCAGGGTAATGACGCAAAAATTCGAGATGTCGATGATGGGCGAGTTGAACTACTTCCTTGGGTTCCAAGTGAAGCAACTCAAGGATGGCACCTTCATCTCCCAAACAAAGTACACGCAAGATTTGCTAAAGCGGTTTGGGATGAAGGACGCCAAGCCCACAAAGACGCCGATGGGAACCGACGGACACACCGACCTCAACAAAGGTGCTAAGTCCGTTGATCAAAAAGCATACCGGTCCATGATAGGTTCTTTGCTTTATTTATGTGCTAGTCGACCGGATATTATGCTTACCGTATGCATGTGTGCTAGATTTCAATTCGATCCTAAGGAGTGTCACTTAGTGGCTGTGAAGCGAATTCTTAGATATTTAGTCGCTACGCCTTGCTTCGGGATCTGGTATCCAAAGGGGTCTAACTTTGACTTGATTGGATATTCAGATTCCGACTATGCTGGATGTAAGGTCGATAGGAAGAGTACATCGGGGACGTGACAATTCTTAGGAAGGTCCCTGGTGTCGTGGAACTCTAAGAAACAAACTTCCGTTGCCCTATCCACCGCTGAGGCCGAGTATGTTGCCGCAGGACAGTGTTGCGCGCAACTACTCTGGTTGAGGCAAACCCTCCGGGACTTTGGCTACAATCTGAGCAAAGTCCCACTCCTATGTGATAATGAGAGTGCTATCCGAATAGCGGAAAATCCTGTTGAGCACAGCCGCACAAAGCACATTGACATCCGGCATCACTTTTTGAGAGACCACCAGCAAAAGGGAGATATCGAAGTGTTTCATGTTAGCACCGAGAACCAGCTCGCCGATATCTTCACTAAGCCTTTAGATGAAAAGACCTTTTGCAGGCTGCGGAGTGAGCTAAATGTCCTAGATTCGCGGAACTTGGATTGAATTGTAGCATACATGTGTTTATGCCTTTGATCATGTTCATTCTGCATTTTGTTGCTTATTGTGGTGCTCAAGTTGTACAATCTCTCCCCGGACCTCACAAGTCCTTGTGCAAGTGATGCACATATTTAGGGGGAGTTGTGTTACAACTTGACCCTTTGAGACTAACCATATGCTTGAGTTTGCTTGTCTTAGTCTCAAAGGAGGTTTGAAAGGGAAAAGGTGGACTTGGACCATGAAAGACTTCCACTGCACTCCGATGAGAGGGTAACTTATTCCAAGTTCATCTCATGTACTCTTATTGCCTTTGTGTTCTTATTTGAAGATTTTGGTGAGGCAATGGGGTTTAAGGGCCAAGATTGTTCCCGTTTTGGTGCTTGATGCCAAAGGGGGAGAAAATAAAGGCCAAAGCAATAGATGGATCAGCTACCACTTGAGAAATTTTGAAAATAGTAGATTAGAGCTTTTGGTTTGTCAAAACTCTTTTATTGTCTCTTATGTCAAAAGTTGGCCTCTTGTGGGGAGAAGTATTGATTATGGAAAAAAGGGGAGTTTTTGAAATCTTGAATCAATTTCTCTTGGAATGACTCTCTTTATGTCTTAACATGTGTGTTTGACTTAGAGATAGAAATTTGAGTTTGATTTGCAAAAACAAACCAAGTGGTGGCATAGAGTGATCCATATATGTTAAATTTGAATCAAAACAATTTTGAGTTCTTAGTTGAATTGTTTTTGCACTTGTTCTACTTGCTTTATGTTGTGTTGGCATAAATCACCAAAAAGGGGGAGATTGAAAGGGAAATGTGCCCTTGGGCCATTTCTAAGTATTTTGGTGATTTAGTGTCAAACATAAGTGCCTAAGTGTAAAAAGGTGGACAATGTACAAATCAAGAATAAAGGTATGTTTCTCAGACTTAGTACATTGTTTTATGGACTAATGTATTGTGTCTAAGTGCTGGAAACAGGAAAAATCCAATTGAAAATGCCTTGGCTCGAGCAGCCAAGACTTTGCCGAGTCTGGGAGCACCGGACTGTCTGGTGGTGCACCGGACAGTGTCCGGTGCGCCAGGTTGGCTCGAGCGAAGTGGCCGCTCTCGGGAATTCACCGGCGACGTACGGCTATAATTCACCGGACTGTCCGGTGTGCACCGGACTGTCCGGTGAGCCAACGGTCGGCCGGGCCAACGGTCGGCCGCGCAATCTGCGCGGGACACGTGGCCGAGCCAACGGGTAGAAGGGGGCACCGAACTGTCCGGTGTGCACCGGACATGTCCGGTGCGCCAACGGCTCTCAGGCTGCCAACGGTCGACTGCGCCATTTTTGGAAGGAAATCGGGCACCGGACAGTGTCCGGTGTGCACCGGACTGTCCGGTGCGCCAGTCGACAGAAGGCAAGATCAGCCTTCCTAGAATGCTCTCAACGGCTCCTAGCTGCCTTGGGGCTATAAAAGGGACCCCTAGGCGCATGGAGGAAAATACCAAGCATTCCTACAACATTCCTAAGCACCAAGACCTCGATTTCACACATTCGTTTCATTGTGATAGCATATAGAGCTCTAGTGGAGTTGTGAACTCATTGGGTTGTGTTGCGAGCTCTTGTTGCGACTTGTGTGCATGTTGACACTTTGATTCTTGTGTCTTGTGTGCGTTGCTAATTCCCCCTTGCTCTGTGCTTCTTTGTGAACTTCAAGTGTAAGGGCGAGAGGCTCCAAGTTGTGGAGATTCCTCGCAAACGGGATTGAGAAAAGCAAGCAAAACACCGTGGTATTCAAGTGGGTCTTTGGACCGCTTGAGAGGGCCACAACGTGGAGTAGGCAAGCGTTGATCTTGGCCGAACCACGGGATAACCACCATGCCATCTCTGTGATTGATCTTGTTGGTTATTGTGTTTTGTTGAAGATTTCTCTCTAGCCACTTGGCGGTTATTGTGCTAACACTTAACCATGTTTTTGTGGCTTAAGTTTTTAAGTGTTACAGGATCACCTATTCACCCCCCCTCTAGGTGCTCTCAAGCTTCGGCATACTCCAATCACTTAATGTTGGAGATACCCTGTTTGCCAAGTATTCTTGCACTAGATCTCTGGTGCTGATATATTCAGCCACCACTCTAAATTCTGCCACGGCTAGCTGGCATGGTAACCCTGGCTTCATGTTGCACAAGGGTCTAGTCATCCCGAAGCTTAAGCTCAGAGGGCTCATCACCAGTGTCTTTAGTTTCTCCCTCTTTTTCTCATCAGCCTTGATATAAAACCACTCACTTTTCTAGCTAGTTGGCCATTTGGTCCGATAGTTGAGCACCGGGGCCTTCGTATCCTTGCGATACGCGAAGTTGTAACAGCCAAAATTTTCATGTAGGTCGTCTTCTCTAGCCTTTGTTTGCTAATGAAGCTCATGCACTCGGCAAAAAACTTCGGCATTTGGGTCCATCCCTTGGCTTCGAAGGGCCCATATGAAAATACTGAGCCTAACGATGGCGTTAGGGGTCAGCTGATGAAGAAATATTTCATAATTATCCAAAATTTCTCCAATTATCTCGTTCAGCGGAAACCGCAATCCAACTTTGAAAAAGCTTCTGAAAACTATTACTTCGTCATTTTTTGGCTGTGGAGTGGTTTCTTCGCCGGCAAAGCAAATAAGCTTCTTCTCAGTCTCCCCGAAGTAACCCAGCTTAATCATCATGGGCACATCGGCCTCTAAGACAGTAGATTTTCCAAAATCCAAGTGGCTGGGTTTCGACAGGATCAGAATGCTATAATCTTCTTCTTGTTCATCAGTGATTTCTTCCTCAACATCTTGTTCAGTTTCGGCAGTAGGTGCACCTTGTTCAATGGCTCCCTCTGTCACAACCAATCCCGATTGTCTCATCACTTCGGAGATCAGGGCAGTCTCGGTGGCTTCGGCCTCCTCTCCGTCACGGGTCACCCTCGCAGTAGAGCGCACTCTGGCCATCTGATGTTGAATTTCTTGTAGTTTTTACAAAGTTGATGTTTTTACAGTTTTTTGACGAAGCTAATTCAAGACGATGGCTTGCTCGAGAATGCAGTGAAAAAGCTTCGGCTATGGTTAAAATTTTTAGCAGCACAACAGTGCATTGGTAATGAATGTTGTGGTAACTTCACACCTACCCATCTGTTTATATAGTGCTGCAGGTGGGAAGGTGAATCGCCAAGTTGCCTGCACGCGCTGAACAGATACTCGCACCCGCTGAACGGTGGACCACCCGACGCTTGGGAGGAGAATCGCCAGACCGTGTGTACCTGTCGCATGGTGGGCCACCTCGCGATTGGAATATTTTAATCGTTTCTCGACAACGAGCTCAGGGAAGGTGTTTTTTGGACCTTCGGCATTCCGAAGCTTTGGAGATATTTTCACGGATCAAGCTCGTTACGAAAAACGATCTAGCACCGCGAAGGGGCTACTGTTGGGGGTCTGCTTCGTCGCCGAAGCTCCTTTGAGAAGAAACACCTTCGGAAGATCAGCACAGAAGCAAACATAGCACGAAGGTACATGCCGAAGCTACCTTCCAGGGAGCTTCGGCATAACGACATGCCTTGATACGAAGGGCTGCACCGACTTAAAGAGGAAAAGACCAATCGGCCCATGGTAATTTGTGTCATGATTGTAACTAGTTGTAGAGGACATAAATGTAATTTTAACCGGGCTGCGTCATGTGCCTATAAATAGGTGAACAGTACCCCTGTACTGTTCACGCTGACTTGTACTCGCTCGTGCGTCACGCTTGTACCTTTGCCTTCTGTCAAGCCAAAGGTACAAATGTAATTCAATATTATTCTTATTCATTCATGATTATATAATAAAAAGAGATATTAACGGTGTCATATGATTATTCATGTTATTTCTCATGTTTCATATGCTTCGTCTTTCATTAATATTGTTGTGACGATGAAGGTATGTCCTTCATGACCTTCGTCCGAAGATCGTTATATCCTAAGAGAAATAATGCTTTGAAGGATGAAGGCCATTAACCATTAACTTCTTTCTGTGTTGCATTGTTCTTAATTCATAGCATTTGAGAACAAGTCCCCAACAGTTAGTCTCAAAAAGATCAACTTGTTGACTATCCTCCCCCCTAAATGTGTGCATCACTACACTTGGACTTGTGAGGTCAGGTGAAGATTTTTCACTTTGAACATTGACATAAGCATAATATGAACAATGTAAGAACAATAATAATTAAGATACAATGATCAAAGGTAACATGCGCAATGTGTGCAATACTTCAATCCATGTTCCGAGAGTCTAAGACATTTAGTTCATTCCTCAACTCATAAAATCATTTTTTGTCAAGGGGCTTAGTGAAGATATCAGATATCTGATTTTGGGAATTCACATGGCTTATTCTGATATCTACCCTTTATGAATGGTCTCTCAAAAAGTGGTGCCGGTTGTCTATGTGATTAGTGTGGCTGTGATCAATAGGATTCTCCGCAATGCGGATAGTAAACTTATTATCACATAGGAGTGGGACTTTGTTCAGACTGTAGCCAAAGTTCCTATGAGTTTGCCTCATCCAAAGTAATTGCGCACAACAGTGATCTACAACAATGTATACTTGGCCTCAATGGTGGATAGGACAACAAAATTTTGCTTTTTTGGGCTCCAAGGCACTAGAGATCTTCCCAAAAACTGGCAAGTTCTGGATGTACTCTTCCTATCTATCTTACATCCAGCATAGTCGGTATCAGAATATCCAACAAGATCAAAGGTAGATCCTTTTGGATACCAAAGCCCAAAATGAGGTGTGTGTATTAAATGCCTTCAGATTCTCTTCATGACCCTAAGGTGGCATTCCTTAGGATCAGATTAGAATCTTGCACACATGCAAACTGATAACATAATATCCGTTCTAGATGCACATAAAAACAAGAGAGATCCTGTCATAGACCGGTATACCTTTTGATCTACAAACTTACCTCCAATGTCTAGATCCAGATGTCCATTTGTCCCCATCGGCATCTTGATGGGTTTAGCATTCTTCATCCGAAACTTCTTGAGAATATCCTACGTGCACTTTGTTTGGGAGATGAAATTGTCATCTTGGAGTTGCTTCACTTGAAATCCGAGGAAGAACTTGAACTCCCCCATCATGGACATCTCAAATTTCCGAGTTTTCCTGAAGTTTCTTACATAAGGTTTTTAACAAGGCAACAAGGTGCAAATGCAATTTGCGTCACCATGTACTCTTTCTCCATATTTTTTCCACTGGGTTTTTGGGAGTTTTAACGAGGCATGTGTTGGTCATGGTATTTGCCTAAGGGGGAGTGTTAAGTAACCCTAGTAAGGGTTATGTGGGCAAATACCGACTTTGCCCCTGAGGGGTGTACACCCTCATAATAAAGATGAGAAAGAGTCCAGAGGCCCAACCTTACATCGTGTCTCCTGTGTGTTTTCTCTATCGTGCTTCTGGGGAAGGGAAACAAGATCTACAACTTCTTCGTGCCTAATCTGCTGACGGGAGGGAAGGGAGCGGATCTGTGATCCGTGGTAACTAGTTCTCAACAGACTTGTCAAAGGTCACATGGTGGGATATGAGGATGTAGTTTGTGGATAGGTCAAGACATTGGTAGCCTTTTTGATTGGACGAGTAGCCAAGGAAGACACAGAGGACAGAACGAGGAGCGAGAATCTGGGCAGAAGTAGCGGATAGGTTGGGATAGTACTTGCAACCAAACACATGAATGTGGGAGTAGAGGGGAGGGTGCCTATAGAGAGCATAAGAGGTAGAGAACTATAAGGTTTTGGTTGGATAACGATTGAAAAGATAGGTGGTAGTGTGAAGTGCTTCCACCCAATAGGAAGGTGGGGGATGAGACTAAAAAAGAAGGGAATGAATGATGTTGTTGACCGTGCGCAAGACATGCTTGGCCTTCCCTTTTTGGTGTGAGGTGTAGGGGCATGACATGCGTAGATCAACACTACGCATGAGGAAGAAGAGGCATGAGTTGGAGTTATCAAACTTGCAACCGTTGTCGCATTGCACACTTTTTATGGTAGCGCCAAACTAAGTGGCAACAAAGGAGAAAATTGGGCAATGGTAGAGAATGTATCAGATTTGAGATGGAGGGGAAAGGTCCACAAATAATGGGAACAATTGTCGAGAATAGCAACATAATATTTGAACCTTGAAACACTAGGTACTAGTGAGGTCCATAGATTACAGTGGACAAGGTCAAAATTATTATGAAAAGGAAGGGGAACATGATGACCGAGCTGACAAGTGTGACAGAGGTATTTAGAGGCCCCATTATTATAAGGAATAGCAGAAGAGATAGCACAACGAGATAGGGCTTCATGACTGAGGTGCCCAAGACGGCGGTGCCGCAACTAGGAAGATGTGCTTGCGAGTAGGACACTAGAAGGATTGGTGAAGGCCTAAGGAAGAAGCGAGTATAGTGGGACAAAGCTATTGCGCCAAGGAATAACGCTTTGGGTCCTAAGGTCCTTCACTGATAAACCAAGAAGGCCAAATTTGACAGAGCAAACATTATTAGTTGTGAATTGATGAAGCAAGACAAGGTTTTTGATGATATGGAGAGAAACAAGAATATTGTCAAGGTGCAAGGGAGCGATGTGTGTGGGATCGGTGGACATGACGGGAATTGTAGAATCGTCTCCCATGATGATGGAAGAGGGTGTGGAGCGAGACAAGGGACGGGAGTGGGAGAGTATATCGAGGGTGGAGGCGATGTGGGTTGTACCACTAGAATCCATGAACCACTCACCCTAAGGTGGGTGGGGTAAGTGACATAGTGTTGAAGGACCCTGGTAGAATATGTTGGTGCCATGGACTAAGGACGCCATCCTGAACGACCTATTGAGGGGCCATGGCCTGCGGGGGCCTACCAGGCGTGCCAGCCTAGGCGGCTTACTTAGGAGCCACAACCTACATGAGCCCACTAGGCACACGAGCCCATGGGGGCATCCATGACCCAAGGGACAACCTAGGGCGCTGGAGCGACGATGGTGGGCACGTCGACGTATGCGGCCTACTGACGGGCGATGATCTGCAGGGCCCACTAGGCACACCAGTCCATGGGGTAGCCACAACCCAACGACAGTTCCACTAGGAGACAAGGGGGCACCCTAGCCCATGGAGGAATGACACTAGTTGATACTCCCGACAAAAACGTCCAGGGCGCTGGAGCGATGGTGGCTTGCCCTGAAGGGCCGCCCAGGAGGGGGAGTGGATGCATGCTCACGACAAACGCGTTGGACCAAGGGTTCTAGAAGGTGGAGTAGGTGGACCAACGATGTGGGGCCAGGCTACAGTGCTGCTACTGCTGGAGTCGCCTTCGCTCCCACTCTACTTGCGGCAGAGACGGCTTTCGCCATCACCAGAGCCTGAGGTCGGCGCAAAGGGCACAAGACCGAGCTAGGCGACGAGAGTAGTAGGGGTAGTCAAAGCCATGGCAATGTGTATCGTGGCGGCAGAGGTAGTCACACACTCATGGAGGTTGGCGGCGGCTGCGGAACCAGCGTCCGTCGTGGCTGCGTCATTGGTGATGGTCTTCATGGCAGCTTATGAGCAGAAGGTGAGGAAGGAACCGGTTGATACCATGACAGCTTGTGATATTTGGGGTATTCACGCCTTGAATTGATTAACCAACCATGCTTACAATATATAGGCAATAATGGAAACCACTAGAAAGGAAACCAATCAATCCTATAGGAATGGAAACCATAAATATGGAAACCAATCAATTTGCTAACAGTACTGTCGGCGTTTCGAGACCGGGGGGTCCCTGGGCCGACGAGTGAATGTCGCCGCGTGCCCCAGCCCAGATGGGTCGACGCGAGGCCGAGCGCGAAGGGGGGAAGTGAGGCGGCCGGAGACCGGCGTGGGAGAGGTGGAAATCCCGCGGCCTTCGTGTTCGTCCCGCGCCCAGGTCGGGTGCGCTTGCAGTAGGGGGTTACAAGCGTCCACGCGGGAGAGGGAGCGAGCGGCTTCAAGCGAGCGCCTGTCTCGTCCTCGTCCCCGCGCGGCCAACCCTCTCTAAGAGGGCCCTGGTCCTTCCTTTTATAGGCGTAAGGAAAGGATCCAGGTGTACAATGGGGGGTGTAGCAGAGTGCTACGTGTCTAGTGGAGGAGAGCTAGCGCCCTAAGTACACGCCATCGTGGCGGCTGGAGAGGTTTTGGCGCCCGGTTGGTGTGATGTCGTGGCCGTCGGAGGAGCGCTGGAGCCTGGCGGAAGGACAGCTATCGGAGCTGTCGAGTCCTTGCTGACGTCCTCTTGCTTCCGTAAGGGGGCGGAGAGTCGCCGTCGTCAGGGAGCGTGCGGGGAGCCATCATTGCCTATCTGGCGGAGCGAGCCAGATGGGACGCCGGTCTTGTTTCCCATAGCCTGAGTCAGCTTGGGGTAGGGTAATGATGGCGCCTCCCGTCGACGTGGCTGGTCTGCGCCCTAGGTTGGGCGATGTGGAGGCTCCTCCGAGGTCGAGGTCGAGTCTGTCTTCCGTGGCCGGGGTCGAGTCCGAGCCCCCGGGTCGGGCGAGGCGGAGACCGCCGGCTGAGGCCAGGGCGCAGTCCGAGCCCTGGGGTCGGGCGAAGCGGAGTTCGTCGTCTTCCGGGGCTTAGCTCGAGTCCGAGCCCTAGGTCGGGCGGAGCGGAGTTCGCCGTCTTCCGGGGCTTAGCCCGAGTCCGAGCCCTGGGTCGGGCGGAGCGGAGTTCGCCATGTTCCGGGGCTTAGCCCGAGTCCGAGCCCTGGGTCGGGCGGAGCGGAGTTCGCCGTCTTCCGGGGCTTAGCCCGAGTCCGAGCCCTGGGTCGGGCGAAGCGGAGCTTCCTATGACGCCTGAGGTCGGGCCTGACTGCCTGTCAGCCTCACTCTGTCAAGTGGCACTGCAGCCGGTGCGGCGCAGGCGGCGCTGTCCTTCTGTCAGGTCGGTCAGTGGAGCGGTGAAGTGACTGCGGTCACTTCGGTTCTGTCGACTCAAGGGCGCGTGTCAGGATAAAGGTGTCAGGCTACCTTTGCATTAAATGCTCCTGCGCTTTGGTCGGTCGGTGCGGCGATTTGGTCAGGGTTGCTTCATGGCGAAGACAGGGCCCTAGGCAAGCCGGAAGTATGTTCGCCGCTGGAGGGGGGCCTCGGGTGAGACGGAGATCCTCCGGGGATCGGCTGCCCTTGCCCGAGGCTAGGCTCGGGCGAGGCGTGATCGAGTCCCTCGAATGGACCGATCCCTGACTTAATCGCACCCATCAGGCCTTTGCAGCTTTGTGCTGATGGGGGTTACCAGCTGAGAATTAGGAGCCTTGAGGGTACCCCTAATTATGGTCCCCGACAGTAGCCCCCGAGCCTCGAAGGGAGTGTTAACACTCGCTTGGAGGCTTTTGTCACACTTTTTTGCAAGGGGACCAGCCTTTCTCGGTTGCGTTTTGTTCCGGTGGGTGCGCGCGAGCGCACCCGCCGGGTGTAGCCCCCGAGGCCTCGGAGGAGTGGTTTGACTCCTCCGAGGTCTTAATGTCTCGCGTAATGCTTCGGCTGGTCTGGTCGTTCCCTCATGCGAGCTGGCCGTAGCCCGGGTGCACGGTCGGGTTCCAAGTTCTCGGGCTGGTATGTTGACGCTGTCAACGGATTGGCCGGAGCCGGGTTTGCGAGAGCAGCCCCCGAGCCTCTGCGCAGGGCGAGAGGACGATAAGGGACAGACTCGACTTTTTTACATACGCCCCTGCGTCGCCTTTGCGCAAGGAGGAGGTGGGGAAAGCGCCATGTTGCCCTCGGTGGGCGCCGAACATGGTGTCTCCGGTGAGCTGCTGGCGGGTAATCCGAGCGGACGTCCGTGCCCCATTTGCTAGGGTTCGGCTAGAGGCCCAGAGGCGCGCCCAAAAGTACCTACGGGTGATCTGCCGAACCCGGTCCCCTGTCGACGGGGTCCGAGGGCTCGATGCCTCCCTCTGATGGGATTCCGTTACAAGATCGTTCCCGCTGGTCTCGGAAATGTCCTAGGGTACCTCGGGAGCCCGAGCCTTGGTTATGTATCGAACGTACCCATGGTCATCCCTCGCTCTGTGTCTGAGGCGACTGTGAACCCTTCGGGGGCCAGCCTTCGAACCCCTGATCAGTAGTGGGCGCGGAGCCCGAGTGGCATGAGGCAGCCGTTGAACCCTTCCGAGGGGCCGGCCTTTGAACCTCTGATCAGTAGGGAGGCTCGGAGCCTGGTTCCTTCATAGGGAAGGATCCTTTTCGGGGTATCCCCCTTTCCCGGTCCCTGTTGTAAGAGAGAGAAAGAGGAAAAGGAAAAGGATGCAGAATCTGAACAACGTGGCGTACCTTTTTCGACGCGGTCATTATGGCGAAGGCGAAACGTCGCTCGCTTCCCCTGCCAGAGGCGCCGCCTGTCCCGCCGCAGAGTTAATGCGACGGGGCGAGTGGTTCGCGGGGCGGCCGTTGCGCGTGCGCGGGCCGTTCGAGGAACGGAACACGGGCGCGTCGTCTTCACGTCGTGAGAGAGGATTCTCTCGCTGCCCCCGGATGGGACGTAAGCTTGGCTGACGACGTGACCGCTGCTCCTGCCCGCCTGCCACCGCCATTACTGCCGGCCCATTTTTGTCCGCATTGACCGTCGCGCCAGGCTGGCGCTGCTGGGTCGTGTGCTGGGTCACCTCGAGTCACGGTATTGGTTCCGCAGTCGAGGAGTCGTGGTAGTGGCGTGGGCGGCGGCACAGTTGTTTGCACGAAGCATCCGGCGCGCCGGTTGCATGACGCGTGGGCCTGGGCCTCCATGCTGGGCGTGTTGGAAGTCGGAGAGGTGCGCCCACTTGGCACGGTTGCATGCCGCCTGCATGGCTACCCGCCCTTTCGCCCGCTGGTCTGGGCAAAAGTGGAGGGCCGCTTGTAACCGCTGGGCGGTTGCATGCACCGCGCGCGGCGGTTTGGCTTCTTCTGCTCTGGGCCGGCTTGCATGACGTGTGGGACCCAGTCCCCACGCCGTAGGGGGAGGACCTTGGAGTGTGTTGGAGAAGACTCAGCCCACGACGGCTGGGGACGCAAGTAGGGAGAGTCGCCTTTAAAAGGAGGGTGACCCCCTTGAAAGGCGATCATGTCTTCACGCTCCCTTATGCATCGTGTCTTTCCACCTTCCGAGCCCCCGGATGGGGGATGTCTACAGTCCTTCCGCGTTGTCGTTGGGGGGAACACAACTCCGTGGGAGTTGGTACCTTTCGGCCATCGTTCGGCTTCAAGGATTTTCATCATGCAGCCCGGCCGCACCCCTCCACCGGCGGTCACCCAAGACGGTGACCTCCAGCCCCTGGATGGGGAGAGGCAAGCCGGGCTGCGATCTTGGTCCCACCCTCAGCTTCAAGGATGTTCATCATCCTCGCTAGGGTGGAGGTCGGGCTGAGCCGGAGCTCTACCTCCCGCGCGACTTCGTGGGCCAGCCTCTCCCTCATCGTCCGAGGGAGAGGGCGCTCGCTGGCCCTGCGAGAGGGGCGGACTTCGACAACGCGGGGCTGGCCGACTGCGGGCGTCGTCAGCCTCGGCGCGTTGGACTCGCCGGCTTGGCTCCTGGTGCCCCCTCCCACCGTGGAGGCGATTGTCGTGCCGTGCGCACGGGAGGAGCGCCCAAGATGTCGTGCGCTGCCAGGGCGGCGTTCGTGTTCTGGGGCGGTCCTGCCTTTGCACCGGTATGGCGCCTCCACGCAGAGGTCGGTGCCCCACTCGTCCGGTAGGATCTGAGTGGTGATCTGCCGGAGGGCTGTCGACCCCTGTCGTCGGTGCCGAGGTGGAGGCGGCTCGAGAAGTCCCCGTTGCCGACGGGATCACCGCCACCATCCGCGCTTCGGGCTTCTGGCTCTTTGTACTTGTCCTCGCCCCTCGAGCGTCGGCGTAGGCGAGGGCAAGGTTGCAGCAGCGTCCGCCCGGAGGCCATCGCTGCTGCAGTTCGGCCACCCAGAGCGGGTGACGGCGTGCCGTTCGTCGGTCTTCTGTTGCTCCGCAGGCCCCCCCTCATCGAGTGGGGTTGTTCGTACCTGCGGAGGTGGAACCGGAGTTCCGTTTGTAATGGCACTTTGAATGCCAGTCTTTTGTTCATTGTGGCTGTCGGGGCCTGAACATGTATGTAATTTTGTCCTCATTTTCGAGCACTAAGACTCACCTGTTAGTTGTCTGAACCGCTTCACCAAGCGTGAGTTGCCCCGTGTAAAGGTGATGAGTGAGGTATCCGTATCCCGGAGGCGTAGGAGTCCCTCGGCTCGGTCAGCCTTGTCGTCCGAGGCCTCTCTTGCTTAGTTAAAGGAACCCCTCGGCCGCTCTTCGATGAGCCGAGGCCAGGGGTAGCGGTGTCAGCGCGAACAGAGGCAGAGTTGGCTCGAAAAGAAGACCTGGTCGGCCGGAGCCTGGCCGGGTCGTCCGTTAGCGGGATCGACGCCGGAGTTGATCTGCCGAGGCCTCGGGCCGGGCTGATGTCTTCGGGGGACAGCTGGCCGAGACCTCGGGGTGACCAGCCGAGGCGCCTGCTCGGGCCGGATTCTCGGAGAAGACCCTGGCGGCGATGGCCCAGGCGTGATGATGACGTCATTCTTCAGAGTGGAGATCCTCGGACCACGTCGCCGTCCGAGGCTAGGTCGGACCTCGCCGAAGGTGTTGTTGATGCCGAGGGTGCTGTGGCTCCCTCAACCGTCAAGATCCGAGCCTGCAGGATCGGGTTATCTTGTAGCGTGTGTTGTCTGCGGCCGCCGAGGCCCAAACACGCCCTCGCCGTGTTGTAAAGCTGCGTCTCTTTTCCTCTTGTTTCGAGTATCTGGACCTTTTCGTCGGTAACAGAATTGTCTGTGCGAGTGAGAGTTGCTTCTCACGGAAGGTGATGAGTGAGGTATTCGTATCCCGAAGGCGTAGGAGTCCTTCGGCTCGGTCGGCCTTGCCGCTTACGCGCACTCTTACCCGTCCATAGGGTTCTGTCACCGACGCAGTTGAGAAGGCTCGAAGAATCGCTTCGGTAGAGGAGCTTTCGAACATGAAGACTTGTTCGGTCCGCGGAATCACTTATCCGAACGTGAGTTACTTGTCGCAGAAGGTGATGAGTGAGGTATCTGTATCCCAGAGGCGTAGGAGTCCCTCGGCTCGGTCAGCCTTGGCTGCTTACATGTACTCCGTTGTTTTTGGGATCCACTTTCGAAGTAGTCAAAAAGCACGAAAGACATTCTGGCAGAAAGGATCTTTTTTCAAGGAAAAAATTCGACGCAGAGGGGGTTCCCCCCCTTTTAGCCCCCGAGGGAGGGTCGGGCTTTGCCGAGGCAAGCCGACCCTTCCTTGATGACTAAACTTTGCATGGGAGCGAGGTATATGAACAATTTGAAAGCATCTTAAGGGTAGAAGCGACGTAGCTGTTGGATGTTCCAAGTGTTGCTGTAGACCTCGCCTTGGCTGTTGGCCAGCTTGTACGTTCCGGGCTTCAGGACTTTGGCGATGACGAACGGCCCCTCCCAGGGGGGCGTGAGCTTGTGCCGCCCTCGGGCGTCTTGTCGCAGCCGAAGCACCAGGTCGCCCACCTGGAGGTCTCGAGACCGGACCCCTCGGGCGTGGTAGCGTCGCAGGGACTGCTAGTACCGCGCCGAGTGCAGCAAGGCCTTGTCCCGAGCCTCTTCCAGCTGGTCCAGTGAGTCTTCTCGATTAACTTGGTTGCTTTGGTCAGCATAGGCCCTCGTCCTCGGGGAACCGTATTCTAAGTCTGTGGGCAAGATGGCCTCGGCCCCATAGACTAGAAGGAACGGTGTGAAGCCCGTGGCTCGGCTCGGCGTTGTCCTCAGGCTCCAGACCACCGAGGGGAGTTCCTTCATCCATCGCTTGCCAAACTTGTTGAGGTTGTTGTAGATCCGAGGCTTGAGTCCTTATAGAATCATGCCGTTAGCACGCTCTACTTGCCCATTCGTCATGGGGTGAGCCACGGTGGCCTAGTTCACCCGGATGTGGTGATCCTCGCAGAAGTCCAGGAACTTTCTGCCGGTAAACTGGGTGCCATTGTCGGTGATGATGGAGTTCGGGACCCCGAAACAATGGATGATGTTGGTGAAGAACGCCACCGCCTGCTCGGACCTGATGCTGTTCAGGGGTCGAACCTCGATCCACTTAGAGAATTTGTCGATGGCGACCAACAGGTGCGTGTAGCCCCCGGGTGCCTTCTGCAAGGGGCCGACGAGGTCCAGACCCCACACGGCAAAAGGCCAAGGGATGGGTATGGTCTGCAGAGCCTGGGCAGGCAGGTGGGTCTGCCTTGCGTAGAATTGACACCTTTCGCAGGTGCGGACAATTCTAGTGGCATCGGCCACCGCCGTCGGCCAGTAGAATCCTTGCCGGAAAGCGTTTCCGACAAGGGCTCGAGGCGCTGCGTGATGGCCGCAAGCCCCCGAGTGTATCTCTCATAGGAGTTCCTGACCTTCGGCGACGGAGATACATCGCTGGAGGATGCCTGAGGGGCTGCGGTGGTAGAGCTCCTTCCCATCTCCCAGCAAGACGAACGATTTGGCACGCCGCGCCAACCGCCGAGCTTCGGCTCGGTCGAGAGGTAGCTCTCCTCGGTGGAGATATTGCAGGTACGGGGTCCGCCAGTTTTGATTAGGCGTGACCCCGCTTCGCTCCTCCTCGACGCGCAGTGCCTCACCCTCGGGAGCCGAGGGTGCCTCGGGCCGAGCCGAGGGTACCTCGGATTGAGCAGAGGGTACCTCGGGCTGGGCTGAGGGCGCCTCAGGCTCGGGCGAGTCGTCGATCTTGATGGAGGGTTGATGTAGGTCTCGGGAGAAGACGTCCGGGGGAACCGTTGTTCGCCCCGAAGCTATTTTAGCCAGCTCATCCGCAGTCTCGTTGTAGCGCCGGGCGATGTGGTTGAGCTTGAGCCCGTAGAACTTGTCCTCCAGGCACCGAACCTCATCGTAGTAGGCCTCCATCTTCGGGTCGCGGCAGTGGGAGTTCTTCATGACTTGGTCGATGACGAGCTGCGAGTCACCGCGAGCGTCGAGGCGTCGAACCCCTAGCTCGACGGCGATCCGCAACCCGTTGACCAGAGCCTCGTACTCAGCCACATTGTTGGACGCCGGGAAATGGAGGCGTAGCACGTAGCGTAGGTGCTTCCCGAGGGGTGAGATGAAGAGTAGGCCTGCGCCGGCTCCTGTCTTCATCAGCGACCCGTCGAAGAACATGGTCCAGAGCTCCGGTTGGATCGGAGCCGTTGGGAGCTGGGTGTCGACCCATTCAGCCACGAAGTCCGCCAAGACCTGGGACTTGATGGCCTTCCGAGGGGCGAACGAGATTGTTTTGCCCATAATTTCCACTGCCCACTTCGCAATTCTACCTGAGGCCTCTCGGCCCTGGATGATCTCCCCCAGGGGGAAGGATGACACCACAGTTACCGGATGGGCCACGAAGTAGTGTCACAGCTTCCGCCGCGTCAGGATCACCGCATATAGCAGCTTCTGAACTTGTGGGTAGCAGATCTTGGTTTCGGACAGTACCTCGCTGATGAAGTAGACTGGCTTCTGAACGTGCAATGCATGCCCCTCTTCTTGCCTCTCGACCACAATCACGGCGCTAACCACCTGAGTGGTTGCGGCGACGTAGATCAGGAGGGCTTCTCCGGCAGCTGGGGGCACCAAGATAGGCGCATTCGTGAGGAGCGCCTTCAGGTACCCGAGGGCTTCCTCGGCCTCAGGGGTCCAAGTGAAGCACTCAGCCTTCCTTAAGAGGCGGTACAGAGGCAGACCTCTTTCGCCGAGGCGTGAGATGAAGCGGCTTAGAGCCGCGAGACATCCCATGACCCTCTGTACGCCCTTCAAGTCCTTGATGGGCCCCATGCTGGTGATGGCTGCGATCTTCTCCGGGTTGGCTTCGATGCCCCGCTCAGAGACGATGAACCCCAAGAGCATGCCTCGGGGTACCCCGAAGACACACTTTTCGGGATTGAGCTTCACGCCTTTCGCCTTGAGACATCGGAATGTCACTTCAAGGTCGGAAAGGAGGTCGGAGGCTTTCCTCGTCTTGACTACGATGTCATCGACGTAGGCCTCGACCGTCCGGCCAATGTGTTCGCCGAACACATGGTTCATGCACCGCTGGTACGTTGCGCCCGCATTCCTCAAGCCGAACGGCATGGTGACATAGCAGTACATGCCGAAGGGTGTGATGAAAGAAGTCGCGAGCTAGTCGGACTCTTTCATCCTGATTTGGTGATACCCTGAGTAGGCATCGAGGAAAGACAGGGTTTCGCACCCAGCAGTGGAATCCACGATTTGATCGATGCGAGGCAGAGGGTAGGGAACCTTCGGACATGCTTTGTTTAGACCAGTGTAGTCTACACACATCCGCCATTTCCCTCCTTTCTTTTTCACAAGCACAGGGTTGGCAAGCCATTCGGGATGGAATACCTCTTTGATGAACCCCGCCGCCATTAGCTTGTGGATCTCCTCGCCTATGGCTCTGCGCTTCTCCTCGTCGAATCGGCGTAGAGGCTGCTTGACGGGTCGGGCTCCAGCTCGGATGTCCAGCGAGTGCTCGGCGACATCCCTCGGTATGCCGGGCATGTCTGAGGGACTCCACGCGAAGACGTCGGCGTTCGTGCGGAGAAAGTCGACGAGCACTGCTTCCTATTTGGGATCGAGCTCGGAGCCGATCTGGACTTGCTTGGAGGCGTCGCTGCTGGGGTCGAGGGGGACGGACTTAATCGTCTCCGCTGGCTCGAAGTTGCCGGCATGACGCTTCACGTCTGGCACCTCCTTAGAGAGGCTCTCCAGGTCGGCAATGATGGCCTCGGACTCGGCGAGGGCCTCGGCGTACTCCACGCACTCCACGTCGCATTCGAACGCGTGTTTGTATGTGGGGCCGACGGTGATGACCCCGTTGGGGCCCGGCATCTTGAGCTTGAGGTAGGTGTAGTTGGGGACGACCATGAACTTCGCGTAGCATGGCCTTCCCAGTACCGCGTGGTAGGTTCCTCGGAACCCGACCACCTCGAAAGTCAGGGTCTCCCTTCGGAAGTTGGAGGGTGTTCCGAAGCAGACGGGAAGGTCGAGTTGTCCGAGGGGCTGGACGCGCTTCCCGGGGATGATCCCATGGAAAGGCGCAGCGCCTGCCCAGACCGAGGACAGATCGACACGCAGGAGCCCGAGGGTCTCGGCGTAGATGATGTTGAGGCTGCTGCCTCCGTCCGTGAGGACCTTGGTGAGCCTGACATCGCCGATGATGGGGTCGACGACGAGCAGGTATTTCCCCGGGCTCGGCACGTGGTCGGGGTGGTCGGCTCGGTCGAAGGTGATGGGCTTGTCGGACCAGTCTAGGTAGACTGGCGCCGCCACCTTCACCGAACAGACCTCCCGACGCTCTTGCTTGCGGTGCCGAGCCGAGGCGTTTGCCGCTTGCCCACCGTAGATCATGAAGTAGTCGCGGACCTCGGGGAACTCTCCTGCCTGGTGGTCTTCCTTCTTGTCGTCGTCGCGGGCCCTGCCACCCTCCGCGGGTGGCCCGGCCCTGTGGAAGTGACGCCGAAGCATGACGCACTCCTCAAGGGTGTGCTTGACGGGCCCCTGGTGATAGGGGCACGGCTCCTTAAGCATCTTGTCGAAGAGGTTGGCACCTCCTGAGTGTTTCCGAGGGTTCTTGTACTCGGCGGCGGCGACAAGGTCCGCGTCGGCGGCATCGTGTTTCGCTTGCGACTTCTTCGTGCCCTTCTTCTTGGTTCCGCGCTGAGTTGACGCCTCGGGGGCATCTTCCGGTGGGCGGCCCTGGGGCTGCTTGTCCTTCCGGAAGATGGCTTCGACCGCCTCCTGGCCAGAGGCGAACTTGGTGGCGATGTCCATCAGCTCGCTCGCCCTGGTGGGGGTCTTGCGACCCAGCTTGCTCACCAGGTCGCGGCAGGTGGTGCCGGCGAGGAACGCGCCGATGACATCCGAGTCGGTGATGTTGGGCAGCTCGGTGCGCTGCTTCGAGAATCGCCGGATGTAGTCCCGGAGAGACTCTCCCGGCTGCTGCCGGCAGCTTTGGAGGTCCCAGGAGTTTCCAGGGCGCACGTACGTGCCCTGGAAATTGCCGGCGAAGGCCTAGACCAGGTCGTCCCAGTTGGAGATCTGCCCCGGAGGCAAGTGCTCCAACCAGGCGCGAGCGGTGTCGGAGAGGAACAGGGGGAGGTTGCGGATGATGAGGTTGTCATCGTCCGTTCCACCCAGTTGGCAGGCCAGTCGGTAGTCCGCGAGCCACAGCTCCGGTCTCGTCTCCCCCGAGTACTTTGTGATAGTAGCCGGGGGTTGGAACCGGGTCGGGAACGGCGCCCATCGTATGGCCCGGCTGAAGGCCTGTGGACCGGGTGGTTCGGGCGAGGGACTTCGATCCTCCCCGCTGTCGTAGTGTCCTCCATGCCTAGGGTGGTAGCCTCGGTGCACCCTCTCGTCGAGGTGGGCCCGACAGTCGCGGTGATGGTGCTCGTTGCCGAGGCGTCCCGGAGCCGCAGGCGCTGTGTTGCGCGTGCGCCCGGTGTGGACCGAGGCTTCCCGCATGAATCGGGAAGTCGCAGCATGATGTTCCAAGGGGTACCCCTGCCTTTGGGAGGCGGAGCTCTTGGCCCGTCGGACCGCGGCGCCTTCCAGGAGATTCTTGAGCTCTCCCTAGATTCGTCGCCCCTCGGTGGTTGATGGCTCCGGCATCGCGCGGAGAAGCATTGCTGCTGCAGCCAGGTTCTGGCCGACCCCACTGGATGCGGGTGGCGGCCTGACCCTGACATCGTCGGTGATGCGGTGCTGGAAGCCCTGGGGTAGATGACGTATTTCTCCGGCCGGAGGCTGGCCCGCCCATTCCTGCCCGACGTCCCGGCGGATCGGCTCAAGTGCTCCTGCCCCCTCGTCGAGCCTGGCTTGCACCCCGCGGATTCGCTCGAGCTGTGGTTCGTGACCCCCCGCCGGAACGGGGACCACAGCTAGCTCCCATGGGATGTCAACACGAGGCACCAGCCTTGGGAGATCACCGTCCTCCGGCATACCGAGATGGTTGCCTTCAGAGGGACCCCCTAGATCGACGTGGAAACATTCGCGGCTTGGGCCGCAGTCCTCGTCGCCGAGGCTACGGCTACCGTCGGAACAGTCGGAAAGGCAGTAGTCGCATGCGGTCATAAAGTCCCGCATGGCACTGGGGTTGCCAAGTCCAGAGAAATCCCAACAGAAGTCGGGCGCGTCGTCTTCCTCGGACCCAGAGGGCCCGTAGGTCGAGACGTCCGTCAGCCGATCCCAGGGTGACCGCATACGATACCCCACAGGGTTTGGACTCGCCTCTACGAGAGCGTCCGCCAAAGCGAGGCCGCTTGGCGGGTTGAGGCTGAATCCGAAAGGCGTGAGATGGGAATCGGTCGGTACCTCTTGGTCGACGGGCGGTGACGAAATCACGTCGGGGACTGACTGCACCGTCGTCTCAACAAACCTTTCGCGAGCGTGCTGGCGTCGTCCGTTTGCTTGGAATTGGCGTGTCGCGGGGAGACGGCGCTCGTCTTCGTCTCAAACGCGAGGTCGATGCCCGACGCGCCCCCCGTTGGGGCGCTGGGGCCGTCGACTCGCTCGACAGCCGACGAGGCGCTGCCTCCTGCTTGGCCTTGGTTGCCCCGTCTCCTCCTCCATTGGCGGGGGAGAGGACGGGGTGAGCTCGAATGTTGTTCTTCCACCACGCGGGGAAGATGTCGTCGATTCCGCCGCCGGCGGGCGGGCTGTCGGCCGCCATTGTCGCTGTCGCACGGCGGTGGAAGGAGTATCATGTCGTAGCTGCCGTCGAGGGACATGAACTCAAGACTCCCGAAACGGAGCATCGTCCCGGGCCGGAGAGGTTGCTGGAGACTGCCCATCTGGAGCTTGACGGGAAGCTGTTCGTCAACACGCAGCAGGCCCCTACCTGGCGCGCCAACTGTCGGCGTTTCGAGACCGGGGGGTCCCTGGGCCAACGAGTGAATGTCGCCGCGTGCCCCAGCCCAGATGGGTCGACGCGAGGCCGAGCGCGAATGGGGGAAGTGAGGCGGCCGGAGACCGGCGTGGGAGAGGTGGAAATCCCGCGGCCTTCGTGTTCGTCCCGCGCCCAGGTTGGGTGCTGTTGGGGACTTGTTCTCAAGTGCTAAGAGTTAAGAACAAGGCAACATAAAAAGTGTTAAGTGTTAAAATCCTTCGTCCTTCGAAGCATTATGTCCCTTCGGGAAATAATGAGTCTCGGACGAAGGTCATGAGAGACATACCTTCGTAAACATAACAAGTAATGACGAAGGACTCACATAAAGCATGAAATATGATATAAGCATCACCATAGAATCATTTCTATTTTATTAACATGGAAAAACAGAAATGATTCCAAATTACAAATGTACCTTCGGTCCTGAGAGAAGGTGAAAAGTACGAGCGTGATGCCAAAAGCAAATGCCAAGTCAGCGTGAACAGTACGGGAGTACTGTTCATCTATTTATAGACGCGGGACGCAGCCCACGTAAAATTACATCCATGTCCATTACATTTGTTAACGGCCTATGGAAATCTGTCGAGGCCCCCGAAGTCTTTTCATCTTTAAGTCGGTTCCCCCTTCTGCCATCGCGCCGAAGCTTCCCTGCGCACAGCTTCGGCTACACTCGACCTTCGTCTGGTTCAGGCTTCGTCCTGGCCGTGCTCCATATTCATAATTCTGGATCCGAAAATACCTGTTCACATAATCCACTCGGAAAACATTGTCAAATCATGTTTTTGAGGACCTTCGGAGGACGAAGGCCCCCAACAGTAGCCCCTCGCAATATTAATTTGTAAATAACAAATTCAGATTGCGATATGGACGAAGGCCTTGAGCCGAAGGTCCGAAAAAACACCTTCCCTTTGCTAGAATAGCAACATTCAATGACAAGTGGGGTCTTTCAACTTTCAACGCATCAAGCGTATAAATACGGCCATGCCGCAAACTTATTTCGCACGCTTTCTGGCCAACCACTCCTGCTCATTCATTTTTTAGCTCTTGTGCACTGTGATCTGCTAAGTTTTTAGCTTTGAAGCTTCGGCTTTTAAAAACAGTTTTTTAGCGCTTCCGAAGATGTCTGAAGCTGCTAAGAAGGCTGCTGCTGAGATGAAGCTGAGTCTTGATGAAGAGAAGAACCTAGGGTTTCTTATAGCGATGTCGAAGTCCAACACAGAAAAGATTACCAAGGAAATTCTGGAGGGGCTGTCTGAAGATACTGGTGACAGTGAAAGTTATGATATGGACAGCGGTGGCGAAGACTCCGAAGATCGCCCCTGGCGACCAAGCCATTCAGTTTATGGTAAATCAACTATCAAAGAGAATCATCTTGTTAATATGAGAGGAAGGTATTTCCGGGATCTGTCCATTGTGAGGGCGGACGAAGGGGAAAAAACTTGTCCACACCCTGAAGAAAATGAAGTTGTGGTGTACCGAAGCTTTTTGAAAGCTGGACTGCGATTCCCCTTGAGCAGCTTCGTCGTGGAGGTGTTGAAAATCTTCGAAGTCTATCTTCATCAACTTACTCCCGAGGCAATTATAAGGCTAAATATCTTCGTGTGGGCCGCGAGGAGCCAAGGTCTGAAGCCTGACGCAAGAAGCTTCTGTAATGTTCATGAATTATTATATGAAACAAAGCCTTGGGGCAAGGAACAGTACCATAACAACTTTGGCTGCTACAGCTTCGTTTCTCGGTCCGGGGCAAGCTGTCCCGTACCAACCTTTCGGAAGAGATGGCCCAGGGATTGGATGACAGAATGGTTTTATGTGAAGAATGACTTATCAGCACGAGAAGACATCAAAGGTATAATTATGCGTCCTATTTGGCAGAGCTTCGGCCTTCGGAGGCCGAAGGTTGAAATGGACGAAGCCGCCGAAGAGTGCCAAAGGGCCTTTGGGGTAGTCTGCTCGTTTATTGGGTCAAGGGACTTGGTCCAAGAACACATTGCATTCAGGGTATGGCCACTTGCGGAGAAGTGGGAAATGCCGAAGGAGACCATTAAAGAGCCCGACGAAGGCGGTCTAGTTAGACTGAAATACACATTCAAATATGCTGATAAATTCGTTGAACCTGATGATGACTGGTTGAAGAGCATTGAAAATTTAAGTGATGAGCTACTCGGGACCTACTCGAAGGCTGAAGATAATGCAATGTCAGCAGCCTTCGGAGGCCGAAAAAAGAAGAGACTGAATCGGGTATTCGATGCCATTGGGTTTGTCTACCCTGACTATCGTTATCCCACTCGAGGGCAGAAAAGAAAGAACACAACCTCTGCAGAAGAGGGAGCTGCAACTGCTCCTAGCGAGCCAGAATCAAAGAGAAAGGGGATAAAAGTCCTCACACACCGGCCACGCTATATTGAACCAGCTTCGGTGCCTGAGTTCACCGGAGAAGCTTCTTCGGCCACCGAAGCTGAACAGCCAACCTTGCTGCCAGAAACTGCAGAGATGGCCGAAGCACCATCCACAGAAAAAATGGAAGAAGCGAAAAAGCCGACTAAGGAAAAAACATTAGAAGTTTTGAGTCCTGCAGTAAATATTGAAACAGCAAAAAACCAAAAGGGGCCATCAGTGACCCCAAAAAGGAAAAGAATGGTAAATGTACTAGACGTCTTGGAGACAATTAAATCTTCAAGCACAATTCCAAAAAAGAGTGTTGAAATTGCTGAAGCTTCTACTGAAGCTTCGGCTCAACAAGCTAAAGCTGAAGCTGGGCCTTCAGAGCCCTGCAAGGAGCAACCTTTTGAAGCCGAAGCAATAAAAATTCCAGAACCAGTATTAGTTGAAGAAACTGACACCGCCATCCCCGAAGCACCTGCCAGCATGCATGATTACATGATACGACATGCTTCGGGGAAGAAGCTATCTGAAGAAGAAACTCATGAAGCCATCCATTATGCAAAGGAACTAAAATATCCGAAGGGGGCAGTAATATTCAATGGAACGAATGAAGACGACTTCTTATACTGCCTGCCTGACAACAAAGAGCTATCTGTCTGCCGAGAAATGGCCAGAAGTATTGGTTTCCCGAAGCTTGAATCTGGATTAAGCGCCATGACGAAAGAAGATCTCGCAGACAGTCTTGCGTACAACAGCCTGAAGGTATAGGAATTAAACACTTGAAAAATCCCCTTATTTTTACGCAACTTATTCCTTTTTTCTTATATGAATTCTTTTTTGTATAGGGCCTGATCCTAAGCAACGCACTAAGAGCCCAAAAGAGCGCCGAAGATGAAAGCTATGAAATTGCGTTTAATAATTTACGCTCCGAAGTTATCAGACTGAGAAACGAAGCTTTGGAAAAAGATAAAATTCTGCTTACACTGGTAGATAAAGTGAAAAAAGACGAAGCTGCTTCAAAGGCCCAGGCCGAAGCTCAAAAACACGAGATTAAAGATCTTCAGAAACAGCTGGCTAGAGCTAAAGAGGAGCGCGCGCTTGAGGAAACGAAACGAGAACTTAGTGATTTTATGGTCAGCAAATTGGAATCAAAAGTTAAGGAGCTTCGCACATCTCAGAGGAAATGCTATGTCAAGTCTGTAGAATGTGTGAATAAAATTAAATCCAGCTTCGCCAGCGTAGGCGCCTTTTCCAGCGAAGAGAATTTCTCTCGAGGCAATCCCGAAGGTCCGCTGGAATGGATTAGCCACGAAGCAGAGGCCTTCGAAGAGATTCTGAACAGTCGTGGCGACATATGCGCTTTTTCGGGCGCCAGAGGAATTGCTTCTGTCTTAGAGAAGAAAGGTTGTGGGCATGTAAAATTTTTAGCTCAATCCGAAGCTACCTTATCTTCCGAAGACGTCAAGGACCCCTCGGCCGAAGCAAGCGTGGTTGGTGGCAAATTTTTTACTGATATCTGGAACGACGGCGGCCGAGGAATGGCGCAAGAGATCATCCAAAGGAGCGAAAAAGGCATTCATGACGCCAGAAAAGTGGCAGAAGCTGCCGAAAGGAGTAGGGAGCCCGAAAGACAGTTAGGTACCAACTAGTCGTTCTTGTTGCGTTGTAATTTTCATTTTAAACTTTGCTTGCGATTTGTAAAAGTACTGAAGAAGTGTTCTCTTCGCTCAGAAACTGTTGGACGATCTGCCGTCCCCCACACAAAAGGGGATGAAGAAATTAATCAAATGGCCGAAACTATCATGGACAAGGTTGTTGACCAACTTCTGAATGAAGCCGCCAAAGCAGTATTGAGGGAAGATTAGGTGCTATTTGGAAAAAACATTTAAAGTGTAATCTATGCAACACTTTGTACATTTGAATGTAATATACAAGTCTCTTTTCATTACTGAATTCTTTACGATGCATGAAACTTTAAATACATACCACTTTTGAGCCTTCGGCGAAAAAACACCTTCCCTTCTTTTCATGCGTCGTGAAGAAGATAGCCTTCGTCAAAATTATTCTGATGAATGACATCGATGCTTCGTGAAAACATTTTCCGAAGCTATTTTCCGAAGCTATGCAACTTTGATATTGATCTGATAAAGTTCGCCCATGTTTCGTGAAAATATTCCCCGAAACTGTATTCCGAAGCTATACAATTTCAATGTCACTTTTTCAAAGCATCCCTTCGAAGGTTGAGAGTGTCCCCTTCTCTTGCCAAATGCGATATGATGTATGATGCTTATGCTATGCAAAATGATGTGATGATGTTATGTTATGCATGTGACATTTGTTCCGAAGATACACATAAAATATATTCGTAAGCTCTGCATTCCCTTAGGAACGTCTTTGGAGCTTCTTCGTCTTTTACTTAGACGGCATCAGCGTTGACTTTTCGCTGTAAGCCTCCCTTAGGAGCTTCTTCGTCTTTTACTTAGACGGTATCAGCGTTGACTTTTCGCTGTAAGCCTCCCTTAGGAGCTTCTTCGTCTTTTACTTAGACGGTATCAGCGTTGATTTTTCGCTGTAGGCTCTGCATTCCTTTAGGAACGACTTCTGAGCAGAAAACTTACGCTGCGCTCCCTTTGGAACGACTTTTTGTGACTTTATAAACTTACTCTGCGTTCCTTAGAACGACTTTTTGTTACTCCGAAGGATTTTTAGTCCGAAGGTCCTTCTTGGTAACGGAAGAAATTTTAGGCTTCGGCAACTTAGGCCTGTGAATCAAATAAATTTTTCTCGTGGAAACAACGAAATTATTACATGGAAACTATCAATGTTTTTTGCTTCACAGAAAATAAAACTGAATAGAAAAGACTGCTATCAAAGGTAGGATATGTCAATAAATGTGCTTCGACTCTGGCACAGTGCTGTTGACTGTGCGAGCTTCGGACTGTTCTCTGAAGTCCCTCTGCTGTGGAGCGTATTGACTCCCTTCTGGCTGTTGACCTTGCTGCAATGGAGGTGGAGGCGGAGGCTGCTGCCAGGAAGCTTGAGGTTGACTTGCCGAAGCTACAGAAGCCGCAGGGTGGTTGTCTATGTATTGTGGGACATAAGGCGGATGAAACGAAGCAGTATGCATAACCTGCTTCGACTGAGCTTGTTGAGATGCAGCTTCGGCTAGTTCCTTTTGCTTCTGGATTGTAACATGGCACGTCCTAGTGGTGTGGCCCTTGCCCTCTCCACAGAATAGGCAAAACAGTCTCCTTGGCTGATCTCCGAATCTTCCGCCGAAGCCCCTGGCGCCTCTGCCTCTTGGAGCTGGTGGCCGAAAGGAAGTTTGTTGTTGCCCCGAAGCCTGTGAGGAGCACTGCGGCCTGTTTTGCTGACTCCCCTTATCATCATTCTGAGTGCTGTGAATGGAACGGACATGCCTCGGGTAGTATCTTCCTCCGAAGCCCCTGGTCATCTCAGAAAATCTGAAGGCCTCCTCCCTTCTTTGGCGAAAGTCATTGTCAGCACGAATGTACTCATCCATCTTTTGGAGCAATTTCTCCAAGGTCTGAGGAGGCTTCCGAGCAAAGTATTGAGCTGCAGGTCCAGGACGAAGCCCCTTGATCATGGCTTCGATAACGATTTCATTGGGCACCGTTGGTGCCTGCGCCCTCAATCGTAAGAACCTTCGGACATACGCCTGAAGGTATTCTTCGTGATCCTGAATACACTGGAAGAGAGCTTGAGCTGTAACCGGCTTCGTTTGAAATCCTTGAAAGCTGGTCAGTAACATATCCTTCAGCTTCTGCCATGAAGTGATTGTTCCTGGCCGAAGGGAGGAATACCAGGTCTGAGCAACATTCCTGACGGCCATGACGAAAGACTTCGCCATGACTGCAGTGTTGCCCCCGTACGAAGACACTGTTGCTTCGTAGCTCATCAAGAATTGCTTCGGGTCGGAGTGGCCGTCAAACATGGGGAGCTGGGGTGGCTTATAGGATGGAGGCCAAGGTGTAGCCTGCAGCTCAGCAGACAGAGGAGAAGCATCATCAAAAACAAAATTTCCCTGATGGAAATTATCATACCAGTCGTCTTCGTTGAGGAAGCCCTCCTGATGAAGGTCTTTCTGATGAGGCCTTCTGTTCTGCTCATCGTGAGTGAGATGGCGAACTTCCTCAGAAGCTTCGTCAATTTGCCTTTGCAACTCAGCTAGGCGGGCCACCTTCTCCTTCTTCCTCTGCACCTGTTGATGTAGCATCTCCATCTCTCTGATTTCTTGATCTAGCTCTTCTTCCTCAAGCGTCGGGCTAACAGCTTTTCTCTTCTGGCTTCTGGCCTCCCGAAGAGAGACGGTCTCCTGGTTGTGGTCCAGCGGTTGTAGTGCTGCAGCCCCAGCCGCTGAAGCTTTCTTCGGCGCCATAGCGAAGGTCTATAGCTTCCGAAGGTGTTCACGAAGACTCGAAGTGGAAGTGAGTTCACCGGAGGTGGGCGCCAATGTTGGGGACTTGTTCTCAAGTGCTAAGAGTTAAGAACAAGGCAACATAAAAAGTGTTAAGTGTTAAAATCCTTCGTCCTTCGAAGCATTATGTCCCTTCGGGAAATAATGAGTCTCGGACGAAGGTCATGAGAGACATACCTTCGTAAACATAACAAGTAATGACGAAGGACTCACATAAAGCATGAAATATGATATAAGCATCACCATAGAATCATTTCTATTTTATTAACATGGAAAAACAGAAATGATTCCAAATTACAAATGTACCTTCGGTCCTGAGAGAAGGTGAAAAGTACGAGCGTGATGCCAAAAGCAAATGCCAAGTCAGCGTGAACAGTACGGGAGTACTGTTCATCTATTTATAGACGCGGGACGCAGCCCACGTAAAATTACATCCATGTCCATTACATTTGTTAACGGCCTATGGAAATCTGTCGAGGCCCCCGAAGTCTTTTCATCTTTAAGTCGGTTCCCCCTTCTGCCATCGCGCCGAAGCTTCCCTGCGCACAGCTTCGGCTACACTCGACCTTCGTCTGGTTCAGGCTTCGTCCTGGCCGTGCTCCATATTCATAATTCTGGATCCGAAAATACCTGTTCACATAATCCACTCGGAAAACATTGTCAAATCATGTTTTTGAGGACCTTCGGAGGACGAAGGCCCCCAACAGGTGCGCTTGCAGTAGGGGGTTACAAGCGTCCACGCGGGAGAGGGAGCGAGCGGCTTCAAGCGAGCGCCTGTCTCGTCCTCGTCCCCGCGCGGCCAACCCTCTCTAAGAGGGCCCTGGTCCTTCCTTTGTTAGGCGTAAGGAAAGGATCTAGGTGTACAATGGGGGGTGTAGCAGAGTGCTACGTGTCTAGCAGAGGAGAGCTAGCGCCCTAAGTACACGCCATCGTGGCGGCTGGAGAGGTTTTGGCGCCCGGTTGGTGTGATGTCGTGGCCGTCGGAGGAGCGCTGGAGCCTGGCGGAAGGACAGCTGCCGGAGCTGTCGAGTCCTTGCTGACGTCCTCTTGCTTCCGTAAGGGGGCGGAGAGCCGCCGTCGTCAGGGAGCGTGCGGGGAGCCATCATTACCTATCTGGCGGAGCGAGCCAGATGGGACACCGGTCTTGTTTCCCGTAGCCTGAGTCAGCTTGGGGTAGGGTAATGATGGCGCCTCCCGTCGACGTGGCTGGTCTGTGCCCTAGGTTGGGCGATGTGGAGGCTCCTCCGAGGTCGAGGTCGAGTCTGTCTTGCATGGCTGGGGTCGAGTCCAAGCCCCCGGGTCGGGCGAGGTGGAGACCGCCGGCTGAGGCCAGGGCGGAGTCCGAGCCCTAGGGTCGGGCGAAGCGGAGTTCGTCGTCTTCCGGGGCTTAGCCCGAGTCCGAGACCTGGGTCGGGCGGAGCGCAGTTCGCCG
Organism: Zea mays; assembly: GCF_902167145.1. Classification (NCBI taxonomy): domain Eukaryota; kingdom Viridiplantae; phylum Streptophyta; class Magnoliopsida; order Poales; family Poaceae; genus Zea; species Zea mays. The sequence goes on from NC_050099.1 coordinate 15,623,688, forward strand.
TCTTCCGGGGCTTAGCCCGAGTCCGAGCCCTGGGTCGGGCGGAGCGGAGTTCGCCATCTTCCGGGGCTTAGCCCGAGTCCAAGCCCTGGGTCGGGCGGAGCGGAGTTCGCCGTCTTCCGGGGCTTAGCCCGAGTCCGAGCCCTGGGTCGGGCGAAGCGGAGCTTCCTATGACGCCTGAGGTCGGGCCTGACTGCCTGTCAGCCTCACTCTGTCAAGTGGCACTGCAGCCGGTGCGGCGCAGGCGGCGCTGTCCTTCTGTCAGGTCGGTCAGTGGAGCGGCGAAGTGACTGCGGTCACTTCGGTTCTGTTGACTGAAGGGCGCGTGTCAGGATAAAGGTGTCAGGCCACCTTTTCATTAAATGCTCCTGCGCTTTGGTCGGTCGGTGCGGCGATTTGGTCAGGGTTGCTTCATGGCGAAGACAGGGCCCTGGGCAAGCCGGAAGTATGTTCGCCGCTAGAGGGGGGCCTCGGGCGAGACGGAGATCCTCCGGGGTCGGCTGTCCTTGCCCGAGGCTAGGCTCGGGCGAGGCGTGATCGAGTCCCTCGAATGGACCGATCCCTGACTTAATCGCACCCATCAGGCCTTTGCAGCTTTGTGCTGATGGGGGTTACCAGCTGAGAATTAGGAGCCTTGAGGGTACCCCTAATTATGGTCCCCGACAAGTACATATGCTATGCTAAGGTTAGTCTTGGTAGAAAATTTTGTTAGCCTCCATCCCTACCGTCCATGCAGAAAATATGTTGATGCGAAAGTTAGGGATCATGAACACAGAGCAGAGCCTGGACTCTCAGGCTTTCGACAGATAACAAGCTATCTTTGCTGCTTCGTTGTCGACCTTCAAGCATGAGGCCCTTTAGACGATGTTCCCCTGATGGTGTCACTACCGGAATCCGGGCCTTTGCCGAGTGCTAGGAGCTTTGCCGAGTGCTTTTTGTTGGGCACTCGGCAAAGAGGCCTTTGCCGAGAGCCGCACCCGGCAAAGTCCTGCTCTCGGTAACGAGCTCGTTTATCGAGTGCAGAACACTCGATATAGAAATACACTCGGCGAAGGCGGCTCTCGGCAAAGAGCCGTCAGCGGCCATCTAAAGCTGACGGCCGTTAACCTTTGCCGAGGGCCAAGAGTTGGCACTTGGCAGAGAGGATTCTTTGCCGAGTGTCGACAAGCTGACACTCGGCAAAGACCTCTTTATCGGTGCCTTTTTTGGGCACTCGGCAAAGCATATTTTTATTTTTTTTATTTTGGCAACCAAACTTTTTGTGGTATGTTCCTACACTATGTAGACCTACATGTACCATTTTGGGACAATTATAATAATGTTTTCAATAGCTAGTAGATTTAGTTCGTTTATTTGAATTTCTTCGGAAAATTCAGATTTGAACTGCAAGTCACTCGAAACTTGGAAAACCGTGCATGCAAAAATAATACCCATCTATTTAGCACAAGTTACGACCGATTTCAGGAGCAGACCGGAAACTTCGAGCTACATGCTCACTAAACATGGTCGTGAACTTGCCATCCACATGTTTAAAAATTGTATAAAACACAAATAAAGTCAGAAAATCATGAAACTTGTCCACGTGTCATGATATCATATATAGAGTCTGAGATAAAAATTTAAGAAAGTTTCGAGAAATCTATGACGCACTATGTGTAGAAACCTAAGAGATCCACATTGAAACTTTATGATTTCATGTGTGGATCTCTTAGGTTTCTATACATAGTGCATCATAACTTTCTCGAAACTTTCTCAAATTTTTATCACAGCCTCTATATATGATATCATGATATGTTGACAAGTTTCATGATTTTCTGACTTTATTTGTGTTTTATACAACTTTTAAACATGTGGATGGCAAGTTCACGGCCATGTTTAGTCAGGTTGGTGCTCGAAGTTTTCGATCCCCTCCTGAAATCGGTCGTAACTTGTGCCAAATAGCATGAATATAATTTTTGCATGCAGGGTTTTCAAGTTTCGAGTGACTTGCAGTACAAATTTGAATTTTTCGAAGAAATTCAAATAAACGAACTAAATCTAATAGTTATAAAAAAACACTTTTATAATTGTACCAAAATGGTACTTGTAGGTCTACATAGTGTAGGAACACACCATAAAAAGTTTGGTTGCTAAAAATAAAAAAATATATACTTTGCCGAGTGCCTGGCCTCTGGTACTCGGCAAAGACCCTAGAACAGAGCTTTATCGAGTGCCTGTCCAGCTAGCACTTGGCAAAGACATCGTTGCCGAGTGCTTGTCCGTTGGTACTCGGCAAAGACCCTATAACAGATCTTTGTCGAGTGCCTGTCCAGCTAGCACTCGGCAAAGACATCTTTGTCGAGTGACCGCGATCCAGCACTCGGCAAAGTTTATTTTAAAATTTTAAAAAATCTTTGCTGGCCAGATCGCAGGCACTCGACAAAGAAGGTAAGTATACCGCCGCCCGCGGCCCTCTTCTCTCTTCTCCTTCCTTCTCTCCTTTCACTTTCTTCCTTTGCTTCTTCCACCCGCTCGACACGCCGCCGCCTGACCGCCGCCCGCCCCCACGCCGCCCGTCCATCCGCGCGCCCACGCGCCGGGCCGCCGTCGTCCGGTCACACCCACGCCGCCGCCCGACTGCCGCCTGCCCCCACGCGCCCGGCACACCGCCGCCGGCCCGCCGGCCGCCCGCAGTCATCCATCCGTGCCCCACGCGCCCGGCCCACCCCCCATCACCGAAGTCCGGCAGCCACACGCGCCCAGACCGCCGCCGCCACCAGGTCGCCCACGCGCCTCCCTGCAAGTCAAGGTGATGTAAACTTTAGTTTATTTGTTTGTAATTGTGAATGGTATTTGCTAAATATATAATGTGATGTGAATGATATTTGTAATTGTATAATGTAGTAGAGTAGATTGTTTATTTTGTATTGTTTATGTTTGTATTTGTAATTGATTAGGATATTAAATAATTGTTTAGGTTTGGTTTATTTGTTTCCCCAAAATTCATTTAGAAAGTAGGCCCCAAAATGTGTTAGGAGTGCACGTGATTTCACCATTACTGTGAATAAAATCATATAATGTGATGATGGATATGTTTAGTAAAATAGTTTCTATATAATGTGATGGTGGATATGGATGCCGATTAGATATGATTGGCGGCCATCGTGTCGTTTGTATATCTGTGTGTCGGCCATAATGCTGATACTTTTATTTGCAGGTTTTGGAAACCTCCCCGTGCAGGGGAGGTGCTGCCGAAATTTTCTTTTGATAGGCTTTGGTTATATATGTTATGGAGGACCATGAGTGGATGTACATGGGCCGTAGAGGAAGGAACGATGTCACCACTGAATGGATTATAAAGGCCGATGATTTCATGGAATGGGCATATGGCGAAGTTGCTAAAGGAGCGAGTCTAGTCCCATGCCCGTGCAACAAATGTGCCAACCGGGAAAGAAAACCAAAGAAGGCCATGGTAGAACATATTTGGAAGAATGGATTTACGCCAGGCTATACTCGGTGGATCTTTCATGGTGAAGCGCATCATACGAGAGAGGAGGCGCTGAGACAATGCGTCGAGGATTATGATGCCGATGCGAGGGTAGCGGATATGTTGAACGACTATCAGGAGGCACAGTACATGGGAGGATGTATGGATGACGAGCTAGAGACGACTGCAAAGGCGTTCTACGACATGTTTGACGCGGCACAGAAGCCCCTTCACGGCCAGACAAAGGTTTGCCAACTGGATGCCATTGGGCGTGTAATGGCGTTCAAGTCGCAGTACAGCATGAGTAGAGACGCATTCGATGGCTTGTTGACGGTTATTGGGAGCCTGCTTCCGGATGATCAAGTTCTGCCAAAGAGCATGTACGAGGCACAGAAACTCCTTCATGCACTCAAGATGACGTATGAGCAGATTCATGCTTGTCCGAAGGGCTGTGTGCTATTTAGGAAAGAATACGTGGAGGCAAAGTACTGTCCCAAGTGTAAATTGTCTAGGTTCATGGAGGTAGACTCTGATGATGGACAGAAGAGGCAGCTCAACATCCCCTTGACAATCCTACGACACCTTCCGTTCATACCGAGGATCCAGCGTCTGTACATGACAGAGGAATCCGCGAAACAGATGACATGGCACAAAAATGGAAAACGATAGAATCCTGACAAGATGGTGCACGCATCCGATGGTGAAGCATGTAAACACTTTGATGCCATTCACCGTGAGAAAGCCGAAGAGGCTCGTAATGTACGTGTTGCGTTGGCCACAGATGGGTTCTATCCTTATGGAATGAGCGCTACCCCGTACACATGTTGGCTCGTGTTTGTTATCCCAATCAATCTCCCCCCAGTGTGTGCTTTCAAAGGCAGAATATATTTGTGTTGTTGATAATTCCCGGACACCCGAGGAATAAAATGGGCGTGTACATGGAGCCTTTGATCGATGAATTGGTACGTGCCTGGGAGGAAGGGGTATGGACGTATGACCGAGCTACAAAGACAAACTTCAGAATGCATGTTTGGTACCAGTACTCCATGCATGACTTATCGGCGTATGGGCTATTCTGCGCCTGGTGTGTTCACGGTAAGTTCCCATGCCTAGTTTGCAAGGAAGCTCTTAGGTTCATTTGGTTGAAAAAGGGTGGCAAATATTCGTCCTTCGATAAACATCGACAATTTCTCCCTCCTAACCATCCATTCTGCCTAGACATCAAGAACTTTACGAAAGGTGTCGTAGTGAGAGACCGCCCACCTGCAACGATGACTGGTGCCGAAATTCGTCAACAGATAGATGGGCTCGTGGCCAATACAGAAGGTGGTTTTATGGGATATGGTGAGCAGCATATGTGGACACATAAGTCTGTCTTGACTCGGCTCCCCTATTATGACGACCTGCTCCTTCCACACAACATTGACGTGATGCACACTGAAAAGAATGTTGCCGAGGCACTTTGGGCAACAATTATGGACATTCATGATAAGTCAAAGGATAACGTAAAGGCAAGAGTGGATCTGGCAGCGTTATGTGATAGACCAAACCAAGAGATGAAACCGCCAAGTGGTGGAAAGACATGGAGAAGGCCTAAGGCCGATTTCGTCCTAAGCAGGGCCCAAAGGAAAGAAGTACTTCAGTGGATCAAGAAGTTGATGCTCCCTGATGGGTATGCAGCTAACCTGAGTAGGGGGTGAACTTATCTACTATACGAGTCTTAGGGATGAAGAGTCATGACTTCCACAAATGAATTGAACGGATTCTTCCTGCGATGGTTCGAGGCTATGTCCCTGAGCATGTCTGTCTAGCGCTTTCAGAGTTGAGCTATTTCTTCCGTCAGCTTTGCGCAAAAGAGTTATCTCGGACCGTGGTTGCAGACTTGGAAAGATTGGCACCCGTGTTACTGTGTAAGCTTGAGAAGATATTTCCACCCGGCTTCTTCAATCCAATGCAGCATTTGATTCTTCATCTCCCCTATGAGGCACGAATGGGGGCCGTGCAGGGATGTTGGTGCTATCCAATCGAGAGATGTCTAAAGACTATTCGAAAGAAATGTAGAAATAAATGCAAAATCGAGGCATCCATTGCAGAGGCATACATTCTAGAGGAGATGTCAAACTTTACAACAACTTATTATGGTGACAAACTGCCGAGCATGCATAATCCACCCCCTCGTTACAATGATGGCGGCAATGAATCGAACCTTAGCATATTTTAAGGCCAACTCGGAAGCGCAAGTGGCTCGACCACTAAGACCCTCACACATGAAGAGTGGCAGCATATCATGCTATATGTATTGACCAACCTTGAAGAGGTGATGCCATACATGGAACAATTTCTTCATGAATTCTGGCGTCGATCAAGGGACCCCACTCCACAGGAATATGACACTCTTCTTAGAAAGGGTGCGAGAAATGGATTGCCCGATTTTATTTCCTGGTTCAAACGTAAGGTACGTGCTTAGTTTGTCAAAGAGATCCATCTATGAACTCAATTTAGCGTCTTTTAACTTGTGAATACTTGTAGGGCCAAAGAGATCCGTCTATGAGTGCCGAGTTGAGACAAGTAGCCAACGACTTTGCTTATAGGGTCAAGAAATATTCTGGGTATGACGTCAATGGATACCATTTTCGCACAACAAACTATGACCAAAGTCGGCCCAATAGGAAAACAACGTGTTCTGGAGTCTTTACGCCCGGCCTTGACGATGTCGATTATTTTGGACGAATCGAAGAAATATATGAGCTCAATTTTTATGGTTCCAAACCTCTTACTCCAGTGATATTCAAATGTCATTGGTTTGACCCTCAAGTGACAAGATGGACACATTCTAATCTTGGGATAGTCAAAATTCGACAAGATTCCACCTTACCAGGAGACGATGTCTATATCGTGGCCCAACAGGCCACACAAGTGTATTATCTCCCATATGTGTGCCAAACGAAAGAACATCTTAAGGGTTGGGATTTTGTGTATAAGGTATCACCGCATGGGAGATTACCTGTTCCTAACGATGAAGATTATAACTTAGACCCGGACACATATGATGGAGAGTTCTTCCAAGAAGATGGGCTAGAAGGGCGATTTGAGATAGATGTAACCGAAGCTATCGGAATGGACGAAGATATTGAAATGGTTGTTGATGAGGAGGATGATGAGGTGCAAAATGATAATGACTTAGTAATCCTTGAAGGCAATGACATTAATGAAGAACTTGCGCCTTCCGATGGTGTTGACTATGAAATGGTTGATAGTGATGATGAGAGTTATGATCCGGCTAACCCCAACACATATGAAGATTATTTTTAATCGATGTAATGATATATGACTTTTTTATTTCGCACCTATTTTTAAATACATCTTTTTATATGTGCTTATTTGTTTACTCTTAATTGCAGGTTTTTGGACAAATATGGTGGGCGGTTGGCTGAGGAGGAGGAGGGGGAGGAGGAGCAGGGCGGCAGACGAGGTAGAGCAGGACGAGACACAGCAGGTGGCGCAGCAGGACGACCTTGTCCAGTAGCAGGCGGCGGAGCAGGACGACGACGACCAGCAGCAGGATGACGACGAAGCTTAGCAAACCGCCTCAGGTTCGAGGAGCGTCTACCTGCGAGGTCCCGCGAGTCTCCCTCAGCGTCCCATACTTCGGGATAGGCGATCGCTGATTCGGCCGGATGGGGAGAGGCATGTAATTTTATGTTCTTCATTCTTGTTCATATTATTTGTTCAAAATCATAATATAAACTAATACTTTTTATTTATCACTTGGACAGGTCTTGGACAGTTGTGGGTTATGCGGGGGGTCATCGTCGCCTCCCCAATGGCATCCTCGGCCTGCTGTGCAGGGAACACTTCCCTGGACTGGTTGAGTACGCCGGAGTGACGGGCCCAGCCTACAGATTCGACCACTACACCGTCGCCCCCGATGCAGTAGACCGGGACGACCGGGAATTCAATAACAAGGCGGAGCGGGTGAAGCAAGAGATGTGGGTAAGTCTTAGTATAATGTAAAATATGTCGCATTTGTTGCAAATTCTTGAAATAATGTATGGATACATCGTTTTTGTATGCATGATTTCTTCAGATGCGAGGCTGGATACGAGGCTAGGGAGGATGTGGTGGCCACCACGAGCTGTAAGAAGCTCGTCGTGGACATGCACTATGAGGCCCGTATCCAGGCCACCTACCACGGCTCCGTCCTTGGGGAGAAGGTGACCAAGCAGCAAGCCTAAACCATGTCGTTGACCAGGGACCAGTACCTACAGGTAAAGTCATGCATGTTTGGTACCAGTACTCCATGCATCAATTTATATTTATCTTCTCATATGCACTTTACGTGTTTACTTTGTGGTGCGTCGCACATCCTCTGTGCTGGGAGCAGATGGTGGATAGGTGGTGCTTGCCTGAGTAGGACGAGGCGCACAACGCTAGCCGAGAACGGCATATGATGATGCAAGGTCCCTCCCACCACCAAGGCAGCCAGAGCCTAGGCCAATAGCAGAAGCATGGGTAAGCCCTCTTTTTTATTTAGGTATATAGCACTGGATTAGATATTATTTCTAACAATCTCATTGGCTTTCTTGCAGTCGGCGTCACATGGTGGCCGACCTTGCTCCATCTTCTCGGCCTATGTTATGGCCCATAAGGGCAAGGCGACGTTCGATGTCACCTACAACCCGGATGACGGGCCCGAGGCCTATAGCAACCCCGCCATCTACAGCCGCCTTCATGACTACACCGCCATGGCGCAGGAGGTCCATGGCCTAGAATATGATCCGAGCACCAAGCAGATCGACCCTGATGTGCTCATGAGGGTCGGAGGAGGCAAGAGACATGGGCAGTACTGGATTGTTGATGGGGCAATCAACTCGTCCTCCACTCCCACTCTGTCTCAGGTGCGGGCAAGGAGCACGGGCTTGAGTCCAGCCATACGACCTCGACACGACAGCTCACAGCTTCGCATACAGCAACTTGAGGTTAGTGCTTCTGTAACTCGTCATTCCTTGAGTTATATATGAAAGGGAAATGTGCCCTTGGGCCATTTCTAAGTATTTTGGTGATTAAGTGTCCAACACAAGTGCTTAAGTGTTAAATTATGCCAAGGAATCAAGAAGTGCAAATCAAGATTAAAGGTATATTTCTAGACTTAGTACATTGTTTTGAAGACTAATGTATTGTGTCTAAGTGCTAGAAACAGGAGAAACAATTATGAAGAAGTTGGCTGTGTACAGCCAAAAGGCTGCTCGGTCTGGGTGCACCGGACTGTCCGGTGGTGCACCAGACAGTGTCTGGTGCGCCAGGCTGGCTCTGGTGAAAAGGCCGCTCTCGGGAAATCGTCGGCGGCGTATGGCTAAAATTCACTGCACTGTCCGGTGTGCACCGGACTGTCCGGTGAGCCAACGGTCGGGCGCGCCAACGGTCGGCCGCGCAATCCGCGCGTGACGCGTGGCCGGGCCAACGGTCTGAAGGGGGCACCGGACTGTCCGGTGTGCACCGGACAGTGTCCGGTGCGCCAACGGCTCCAAATCACCAACGGTCGGCTGCGCCAAAATAGGAAAGAAATCCGTACCGGATAGTGTCCGGTGCGCCAGGCGACAGAAGGCAAGAATTGCCTTCCTGGAATGCTCTCAATGGCTCCTAGCTGCCTTGGGGCTATAAAAGGGACCCCTAGGCGCATGGAGGAGCACACCAAGCATTCTCTAAGCATTCTCTAAGCATTCCTAAGCACCAAGACTCCAATTCCGCGCATTTGATTCTTTGTGATAGCAACTAGAGCTCCATTTGAGTAGAGAACTCTTCGGGTTGTGTTGTGAGCTCGAGTTGTGACTTGTGTGTGTGTTGTGCTCTGATTTTGTGTCTTGAGTGCGTTGCTCATCCCATCCTTACTTCCGTGCTTCTTTGTGAACATCAAATTGTAAGGGCGAGAGGCTCCAAGTTGTGGAGATTCCTCGCGAGCGGGATATAGTAAACAAAGCAAAACACCATGGTATTCAAGTGGGTCTTTGGACCGCTTGAGAGGGGTTGAGTGCAACCCTCGTCCATTGGGACGCCACAACGTGGAGTAGGCAAGTGTTGGACTTGGCCGAACCACGGGATAAACCACTGTGTCTATCTGTGTTGATCTTCTTGTGGTTATTGTGTTTTGCAAGAACTCCTCTCTAGCCACTTGGCTTTACTGAGCTAACTCCTAATCAAGCTTTGTGGATTAAGTTTCAAGTTTTTACAGGATCACCTATTCACCCCCCCCCCTCTAGGTGCTCTCAATTGGTATCAGAGTCGTTCTCTTCACATAAGGGACTAATCGCCCGAAGAGATGGATCCTAAGGGCAAGGGGATGGTGGTCAATGATAAGGAGAAGGAGTCCTTCGTCAACGATCCAAAAGATGACAAGCCTACTAACTCGGGCTCGAGCCACAAAAGAAAAGACGGGAAGAAGAAGAAAACAAGGCGCATCAAGGAGATCGTCTACTACGACGACAGCGATGAATCCTCTTCTTCCCAAAAGGACAACGACTACGAGAAAAAGAAGACGGTTAACTCTAATTTTTCTTTCGATTACTCTCGTATTCCTCAAAGTACCAATGCTCATTTACTCTCCATTCCACTTGGTAAACCTCCTCACCTTGATGGAGAGGACTACGGATTTTGGAGTCACAAAATGCGTAGTCACTTGTTCTCTCTCCATCCAAGCATATGGGAGATAGTAGAAAGTGGAATGCAATTTGATAGTACTGATAGTCCCATATTTATCAATGAGCAAATTCACAAAAATGCACAAGCTACTACTGTTCTTCTAGCATCATTGTGCAGGGATGAATACCATAAGGTGAGCGGCTTGGATAACGCCAAGCAGATCTGGGACACCCTCAAGATCTCGCATGAGGGGAATGACGTCACCATGCTCACCAAGATGGAGTTGGTGGAAGGCGAACTAGGAAGGTTCGCGATGATCAGGGGAGAGGAGCCAACCCAAACGTACAACCGGCTCAAGACCCTCGTCAACAAAATAAGGAGCTATGGAAGCACGCGATTGACGGACCACGACGTCGTCCGCCTAATGCTATGGTCCTTCACTGTCCTTGATCCACATCTTGTAAACAATATTCGTGAGAATCCTAGGTACACCAAGATGACGCCCGAGGAAATACTTGGGAAGTTTGTAAGCGGGCGGATGATGATCAAGGAGGCAAGATACGTTGATGATGTGTTGAATGGCCCAATCCACGAGCCTCAAACCGTTGCTCTCAAAGCAACGAGGAGCAAGGAAGTGCTACCTAGCAAGGTGGCACAAGTTGAGGCGGCGGGGCTCAATGAGGAAGAGATGGCCCTCATCATCAAGCGTTTCAAGACGGTGCTAAGGGGTCGCAAGGAGCATCCCAACAAAAGCAAAACAAAGGGAAAGCGCTCCTGCTTCAAGTGTGGTAAGATTGGTCATTTTATCACTAATTGTCCCGATAATGATAGTGACCAGGAACAAGAGAAGAAGAGGGAAAAGAAGAAGAATTACAAGAAGGCTAAGGGCGAGGCACATCTTGGCAAGGAGTGGGACTCGGATTGCTCGTCGTCCGACTCCGACAACGAAGGACTCGCCGCCTCGGCCTTCAACAAATCATCCCTCTTCCCCAACGAGCATCACACATGCCTCATGGCAAAGGAGAAGAAGGTATGTACTCGAAACAATACTACTTATGCTTCTTCAAGTGAAGATGAATCTAGTGATGATGAAATAGATGCATATTTGTTCAAGGGCTTAGATCGAACTAAGATTGATAAAATCAATGAATTGATTGATGCCTTGAATGATAAGAATAGATTGTTAGAAGAGCAAGAGGATCTTTTGTATGAAGAACATGATAAAGTTGTAGAGGCACAAAAATCTCTTGCTTTAGAAGTCAAAAGGAATGAAATGCTTACTTGTGAACTATCTACTTGCCATGAGACCATTTCTAGTTTAAAAAGTGTTAATGATGACTTGAATGCTAAACTAGAAATAGCTAATAAATCAACCTCTTGTGTAGATCATGTTGTAATTTGCAATAGGTGTAAAGACTTTAATGTTGATGCTTGTAGTGAACACCTAGTTTCTATTGCAAAGTTAAATGATGAAGTGGCTAGTCTTAATGTCCAACTTAAGACTAGCAAAAATGAATTTGATAAATTAAAATTTGCAAGGGATGCCTACACGATTGGTAGACACCCCTCAATCAAGGATGGGCTTGGCTTCAAGAGGGAAGCCAAGAACTTAACAAGTCATAAGGCTCCCATCTCCGTCAAGGAGAAAGGGAAGGCTCCTATGACTAATAGTAGTCAAAAGAATCATGCTTTCATTTATGATGATAAGAGATATTCTAGAAATGTTCATTATGATAGGAGTTGTAATGCTTATGATTCAAATGCCATGTTTGCTTCAAGTTCTTCTATTATGCATGATAGAAGTGTGACTAGGAAAAATGTCATTAATCATGTTCCTAGGAAAATTAATGAACCTTCTACAATTTATCATGCTTGCAATGCTTCCTTTGCAATTTGTAGAAAGGATAAGAAGGTGATTGCTAGGAAATTAGGGGCAAAATGCAAGGGAGATAAAACTTGCATTTGGGTCCCTAAGACCATTGTAACTAACCTTGTAGGACCCAACATGAGTTGGGTACCTAAGACCCAAGCCTAAATTGCCTTGCAGGTTTATGCATCCGGGGGATCAAGCTGGATTATCGACAGCGGATGCACAAACCACATGACGGGGGAGAAGAAGATGTTCACCTCCTACGTCAAGAACAAAGATTCCCAAGACTCAATCGTATTCGGTGATGGGAATCAAGGCAAGGTTAAAGGACTAGGAAAAATAGCTATTTCTTCCGAGCATTCTATCTCTAATGTGTTTTTAGTTGAATCGCTCGGATATAATTTGTTGTCCGTTAGTCAATTATGTAATATGGGATATAACTGCTTATTCACAAATGTAGATGTGTCTGTCTTTAGAAGGAGTGATGGTTCATTAGCTTTTAAGGGTGTATTAGACGGCAAACTCTATTTAGTTGATTTTGCAAAAGAGGAGGCCGGTCTAGATGCATGCTTAATTGCTAAGACTAGCATGGGCTGGTTGTGGCATCGCCGTTTAGCACATGTGGGGATGAAGAACCTTCACAAACTTCTAAAGGGAGAACACGTGATAGGTCTAACAAACGTAACCTTCGAAAAAGATAGACCTTGTGCAGCTTGTCAAGTAGGTAAACAGGTGGGAAGCTCTCATCATACCAAAAATGTGATGACCACATCAAGACCTTTGGAGTTGCTTCATATGGACCTCTTCGGACCCGTCGCCTATCTAAGCATAGGAGGAAGTAAGTATGGTCTTGTTATAGTTGATGATTTTCCCGCTTCACTTGGGTATTCTTTTTGCAGGATAAATCTGAAACCCAAGGGACCCTCAAGCGCTTCCTAAGGAGAGCTCAAAATGAGTTTGAGCTCAAGGTGAAGAAGATAAGGAGCGACAACGGGTCCGAGTTCAAGAACCTTCAAGTAGAGGAGTACCTTGAGGAGGAAGGGGTCAAGCACGAGTTCTCCGCTCCCTACACACTACAGCAAAACGGTGTGGTAGAGAGGAAGAACAGGACGCTCATAGACATGGCAAGGACAATGCTTGGAGAATTCAAGACACCCGAGCGGTTTTGGTCGGAAGCCGTGAACACGGCTTGCCACGCCATAAACCGGGTGTACCTTCATCGCCTCCTCAAGAAGACTTCGTATGAGCTTCTAACCGGTAACAAACCCAATGTTTCGTACTTTCGTGTATTTGGGAGCAAATGTTATATTCTAGTAAAGAAAGGTAGAAATTCTAAGTTCGCTCCCAAAGCTGTAGAAGGGTTTTTGTTAGGTTATGACTCAAATACAAAGGCGTATAGGGTCTTCAACAAATCATCGGGTTTGGTTGAAGTCTCTAGTGACGTTGTATTTGATGAGATTAATGGCTCTCCAAGAGAGCAAGTTGTTGATCTTGATGATGTAGATGAAGAAGAAGTTCCAACGGCCGCAATACGCACCATGGCGATTGGAGATGTGCGGCCACAGGAACAAAAGGAGCAAGATCAACCTTCTTCCTCAACAATGGTGCATCCCCCAACTCAAGACGATGAACAGGTTCATCAAGAGGAGGCGTGTGATCAAGGGGGAGCACAAGATGATCATGTAATGGAGGAAGAAGCACAATCGGCACCTCCAACTCAAGTTCGAGCGACGATTCAAAGGAATCATCCCGTCGACCAAATTTTGGGTGATATTAGCAAGGGAGTAACTACTCGCTCTAGATTAGTTAATTTTTGTGATCATTACTCTTTTGTTTCTTCTATTGAGCCTTTCAGGGTAGAAGAGGTCTTGCTAGATCCGGACTGGGTGTTGGCCATGCAGGAAGAGCTCAACAACTTCAAGAGAAATGAAGTTTGGACACTGGTGCCTCGTCCCAAGCAAAACATTGTGGGAACCAAGTGGGTGTTCCGCAACAAACAAGACGAGCACGGAGTGGTGACAAGGAACAAGGCTCGACTTGTGGCAAAAGGTTATGCCCAAGTCGCAGGTTTGGACTTTGAGGAGACTTTTGCTCCTGTGGCTAGGCTAGAGTCCATTCGTATTTTGCTAGCATATGCCGCTCACCATTCTTTCAGGTTGTTCCAAATGGATGTGAAGAGTGCTTTCCTCAATGGACCAATCAAGGAGGAGGTGTACGTGGAGCAACCCCCTGGCTTTGAGGATGAACGGTACCCCGACCACGTGTGTAAGCTCTCTAAGGCGCTCTATGGACTTAAGCAAGCCCCAAGAGCATGGTATGAATGCCTTAGAGACTTTTTAATTGCTAATGCTTTCAAGGTTGGGAAAGCCGATCCAACTTTATTCACTAAGACTTGTGACGGTGACTTATTTGTGTGCCAAATTTATGTCGATGACATAATATTTGGTTCTACTAACCAAAAGTCTTGTGAAGAGTTTAGCAGGGTGATGACTCAGAAATTCGAGATGTCGATGATGGGCGAGTTGAACTACTTCCTTGGGTTCCAAGTGAAGCAACTCAAGGACGGCACCTTCATCTCTCAAACGAAGTATATGCAAGACTTGCTCAAGCGGTTTGGGATGAAGGATGCCAAGTGAAAGTCGCCTAGAGGGGGGGTGAATAGGGCGAAACTGAAATTTACAAATATAAACACAACTACAAGCCGGGTTAGCGTTAGAAATATAAACGAGTCCGCGAGAGAGGGCGCAAAACAAATCGCAAGCGAATAATGAAGTGTGTGACACTGGATTTGTTTTACCGAGGTTCGGTTCTTTCAAACCTACTCCCCATTGAGGAGGCCACAAAGGCCGGGTCTCTTTCAACCCTTCCCTCTCTCAAACGGTCCCTCGGACCGAGTGAGCTTCTCTTCTCAAATCAAAGCCGGGAACAAAACTTCCCCGCAAGGGCCACCACACAATTGGTGCCTCTTGCCTTGATTACAATTGAGTGTTGATCAAAAGAGCAAGTGAGAAAGAAAAGAAGCAATCCAAGCGCAAGAGCTCAAAAGAACACGGCAAATCTCTCTCTCTAATCACTAAAGCCTTTTGTGGAATTGGAGAGGATTTGATTTCTTTTGGTGTGTCTAGAATTGAATGCTAGAGCTCTTGTAGTGGTTGAGAAGTGGAAAACTTGGATGCAATGAATGGTGGGGTGGTTGGGGTATTTATAGCCCCAACCACCAAAAGTGGTCGTTGGAAGGCTGAATGCTCGATGGCGCACCGGACAGTCCGGTGCACACCGGACAGTCCGGTGCCTCCTGCCACGTCAACACTGCCGTTGGATTCTGACCGTTGGAGCTTCTGACTTGTGGGCCCGCCTGGGTGTCCGGTGCACACCGGACAGGTACTGTTTGCTGTCCGGTGTGCCAGCATGGGCGAGCCTGCCATCTGCGCGCGCAGAGCGTGCATTAAATGCGCCGCAGAGAGCCGTTGGCGCGGAGATAGCCGTTGCTCCGGAGACGCACCGGACAGTCCGGTGCACACCGGACAGTCCGGTGAATAATAGTGGACTAGCCGTTGGAGTATCCCGAAGCTGGCGAGTTCCTGAGGCCGACCACCCTTGGCGCACCGGACACTGTCCGGTGTACACCGGACAGTCCGGTGAATTATAGCCGAGTCGCCTCTGGGAATTCCCGAAGGTGGCGAGTTTGAGTCTGAGTCCCCCTGGTGCACCGGACATGTCCGGTGGCACACCGGACAGTCCGGTGTGCCAGACCAGGGGTGCCTTCGGTTGCCCCTTTGCTCCTTGGTTGAATCCAAAACTTGGTCTTTTTATTGGCTGAGTGTGAACCTTTTACACCTGTATAATCTATACACTTGGGCAAACTAGTTAGTCCAATTATTTGTGTTGGGCAATTCAACCACCAAAATTATTTAGGAACTAGGTGAAAGCCTAATTCCCTTTCAATCTCCCCCTTTTTGGTGATTGATGCCAACACAAACCAAAGCAAATATAGAAGTGCATATTTGAACTAGTTTGCATAATGTAAGTGTAAAGGTTGCTTGGAATTGAGCCAATATAAATACTTATAAGATATGCATGGATTGTTTCTTTCTTATTTAACATTTTGGACCACGCTTGCACCACATGTTTTGTTTTTGCAAATTCTTTTGTAAATCTTTTTCAAAGTTCTTTTGCAAATAGTCAAAGGTAAATGAATAAGAGTTAGCAAAGCGTTTTCAAGATTTGAAATTTTCTCCCCCTGTTTCAAATGCTTTTCCTTTGACTTAACAAAACTGCCCCTAAAGGAGATCCACCTCTTAGTGTTCAAGAGGGTTTTGACATACATTTTTGAAAAGCTAATTTTCTTTTCCTTTTGAACACAATAGGATACCAATAAAAAATACTTTTGGAAAGCACTAAGTTTTTGAAATTGGTGGTGGTGCGGTCCTTTTGCTTTGGGCTCATACTTTCTCCCCCTTTGGCATGAATCGCCAAAAACGGAATCATTAGAGCCCTTATAAGTACTATCTTCTCCTTTGGTCATAAGTAAATGAGTTAAGATTATACCAAAGACGAAGGCCGGTCCTTTTGCTTTGGGCTTTTACTCTCTCCCCCAAAGACAAGGTCCTTTTCTTGGAGTGATGGCGAAGGATGAGTTACGGAGTGGAAGCCTTTTGTCTTCGCCGAAGACTCCAATTCCCTTTCTATACACCTATGACTTGGTTTGAAATAGACTTGAAAACACATTAGTCATAGCATATAAAAGAGATATGATCAAAAGTATATAAATGAGCTATGTGTGCAATCTAGCAAAAGAAGTTGCGAGAATCAAGAATATTGAGCTCATGCCTAAGTTTGGTAAAAGTTTGTTCATCAAGAGGCTTGGTAAAGACATCGGCTAATTGATCTTTAGTGTTAATATAAGAAATCTCGATATCTCCCTTTTGTTGGTGATCCCTAAGAAAATGATACCGAATGGCTATGTGCTTAGTGCGGCTATGCTCGACGGGATTGTCGGCCATTTTGATTGCACTCTCATTATCACATAGCAAGGGGACTTTGGTTAATTTGTAACCATAGTCCCGCAGGGTTTGCCTCATCCAAAGCAATTGCGCGCAACAATGACCTGCGGCAATGTACTCGGCTTCGGCGGTGGAAAGAGCAACCGAATTTTGCTTCTTTGAAGCCCAAGACACCAAGGATCTTCCCAAGAACTGGCAAGTCCCCGATGTGCTCTTCCTATTAATCTTACACCCCGCCCAATCGGCATCGGAATAACCAATTAAATCAAATGTGGATCCCTGAGGGTACCAAAGCCCAAACTTAGGAGTATAAGCCAAATATCTCAAGATTCGTTTTACGGCCGTAAGGTGGGATTCCTTAGGGTCGGATTGGAATCTTGCACACATGCATACGGAAAGCATGATGTCCGGTCGAGAAGCACATAAATAAAGCAATGAACCAATCATCGACCGGTATACCTTTTGATCCACGGACTTACCTCCCGTGTCAAGGTCGAGATGCCCATTTGTTCCCATGGGTGTCTTGATG
The DNA here is from genome assembly GCF_902167145.1 of Zea mays. Classification (NCBI taxonomy): domain Eukaryota; kingdom Viridiplantae; phylum Streptophyta; class Magnoliopsida; order Poales; family Poaceae; genus Zea; species Zea mays. The sequence goes on from NC_050099.1 coordinate 15,641,189, forward strand.
GGCTTGGCATCCTTCATTCCAAACTTGCTTAGAATATCTTGAGTATACTTTGTTTGGCTAATGAAAGTGCCCTCTTGGAGTTGCTTGACTTGAAATCCTAGAAAATACTTCAACTCCCCCATCATAGACATCTCGAATTTTTGTGTCATAATCCTACTAAACTCTTCACATGTAGACTCGTTAGTAGACCCAAATATGATATCATCAACATAAATTTGGCATACAAACAAGTCATTTTTAAGAGTTTTAGTAAAGAGTGTAGGATCGGCTTTTCCGACTTTGAAGCCATTAGTAATAAGGAAATCTCTAAGGCATTCATACCATGCTCTTGGGGCTTGCTTGAGCCCATAAAGCGCCTTAGAGAGCCTATAGACATGGTTAGGATACTCACTGTCTTCAAAGCCGGGAGGTTGCTCAACATAGACCTCTTCCTTGATTGGTCCGTTGAGGAAGGCACTTTTCACGTCCATTTGATAAAGCTTAAAGCCATGGTAAGTAGCATAGGCTAATAATATGCGAATTGACTCAAGCCTAGCTACGGGTGCATAGGTTTCACCGAAATCCAAACCTTCAACTTGGGAGTATCCTTTGGCCACAAGTCGAGCTTTGTTCCTTGTCACCACACCATGCTCATCTTGCTTGTTGCGGAAGACCCATTTGGTTCCTACAACATTTTGGTTAGGACGTGGAACCAATTGCCATACCTCATTCCTTGTGAAGTTGTTGAGCTCCTCTTGCATCGCCATCACCCAATCCGAATCTTGAAGTGCTTCCTCTACCCTGTGTGGCTCAATAGAGGAAACAAAAGAGTAATGTTCACAAAAATGTGCAACACGAGATCGAGTGGTTACCCCCTTATGAATGTCGCCGAGGATGGTGTCGACGGGGTGATCTCGTTGGATTGCTTGGTGGACTCTTGGGTGTGGCGGCCTTTGCTCTTCATCCTCCTTGTCTTGATCATTTGCATCTCCCCCTTGATCATTGCCGTTATCTTGAGGTGGCTCATTTGCTTGATCTTCTACTTCATCAACTTGAGCCTCATCCTCATTTTGAGTTGGTGGAGATGCTTGCATGGAGGAGGATGGTTGATCTTGTGCATGTGGAGGCTCTTCGGATTCCTTAGGACACACATCCCCAATGGACATGTTCCTTAGCGCTATGCATGGAGCCTGTTCTTCACCTATCTCATCAAGATCAACTTGCTCTACTTGAGAGCCGTTAGTTTCATCAAACACAACGTCACATGAGACTTCAACTAGTCCAGTGGACTTGTTAAAGACCCTATATGCCCTTGTGTTTGAGTCATAACCAAGTAAAAAGCCTTCTACAGTTTTAGGAGCAAATTTAGATTTTCTACCTCTTTTAAAAAGAATAAAGCATTTGCTACCAAAAACTCTAAAGTATGAAATGTTGGGCTTTTTACCGGTTAGGAGTTCATATGATGTCTTCTTGAGGATTCGGTGAAGATATAACCGGTTGATGGCGTAGCAAGCGGTGTTGACCGCCTCGGCCCAAAACCGATCCGAAGTCTTGTACTCATCAAGCATGGTCCTTGCCATGTCCAATAGAGTTCGATTCTTCCTCTCCACTACACCATTTTGTTGAGGGGTGTAGGGAGAAGAGAACTCATGCTTGATGCCCTCCTCCTCAAGGAAGCCTTCAATTTGAGAGTTCTTGAACTCCGTCCCGTTGTCGCTTCTTATTTTCTTGATCCTTAAGCCGAACTCATTTTGAGCCCGTCTCAAGAATCCCTTTAAGGTCTCTTGGGTTTGAGATTTTTCCTGTAAAAAGAATACCCAAGTGAAGCGAGAATAATCATCCACTATTACAAGACAATACTTACTCCCGCCGATGCTTATGTAAGCAATCGGGCCGAATAGATCCATGTGGAGTAGCTCAAGCGGCCTGTCGGTCGTCATGATGTTCTTGTGTGGATGATGGACTCCAACTTGCTTCCCTGCCTGACATGCGCTACAAATCCTGTCTTTCTCAAAATGAACATTTGTTAATCCTAAAATGTGTTCTCCCTTTAGAAGCTTATGAAGATTCTTCATCCCAACATGGGCTAGTCGGCGGTGCCAGAGCCAACTCATGTTAGTCTTAGCAATTAAGCATGTGTCGAGTTCAGCTCTATCAAAATCTACTAAGTATAGCTGGCCCTCTAACACACCCTTAAATGCTATTGAATCATCACTTCTTCTAAAGACAGTGACACCTACATCAGTAAAGAGACAGTTGTAGCCCATTTGACATAATTGGGAAACAGAAAGCAAGTTGTAATCTAAAGAATCAACAAGAAAAACATTGGAAATAGAATGGTCAGGAGATATAGCAATTTTACCAAGTCCTTTGACCAAACCTTGATTTCCATCCCCGAATGTGATAGCTCGTTGGGGATCTTTGTTTTTCTCATAAGAGGAGAACATCCTTTTCTCCCCGGTCATGTGGTTTGTGCACCCGCTGTCGAGTATCCAACTTGAGCCCCCGGATGCATAAACCTACAAAACAAATTTAGTTCTTGACTTTAGGTACCCAAACTGTTTTGGGTCCTTTGGCATTAGAAACAAGAACTTTGGGTACCCAAACACAAGTCTTTGATCCCTTGTGTTTGCCCCCAACAAATTTGGCAACTACCTTGCCGGATTTGCTTGTAAGCACATAAGAAGCATCAAAAGTTTTAAATGAAATAGCATGATCATTTGATGCAATAGGAGTTTTCTTTCTAGGCAACTTGGCACGGGTTGGTTGCCTAGAGCTAGATGTCTCACCCTTATACATAAAAGCATGATTAGGGCCAGAGTGAGACTTCCTAGAATGAATTTTCCTAATTTTGCTCTCGGGATAACCGGCAGGGTACAAAATGTAGCCCTCGTTATCCTGAGGCATGGGAGCCTTGCCCTTAACAAAGTTAGACAAGTTCTTAGGAGGGGCATTAAGTTTGACATTGTCTCCCCTTTGGAAGCCAATGCCATCCTTGATGCCAGGGCGTCTCCCATTATAAAGCATGCTACGAGCAAATTTAAATTTCTCATTTTCTAAGTTGTGCTCGGCAATTTTAGCATCTAATTTTGCTATATGATCATTTTGTTGTTTAATTAAAGCCATATGATCATGAATAGCATCAATATCAACATTTCTACATCTAGTACAAATAGTGACATGCTCAATGGTAGATGTAGATGATTTGCAAGAATTAAGTTCAACAATCTTAGCACGAAGTATATCATTTTTATCTTTAAGATTGGCAATTGTAACTTTGCAAACATCAAAATTTTTAGCCTTAGCAATCAAATTTTCATTCTCTAATCTAAGGCTAGCAAGAGAAATGTTTAATTCTTCAATCCTAGCAAGCAAATCATTATCATTATCTCTAGGATTGGGAATTGAAACATTGCAAACATGAGAATCAACCTTAGCATTTAAACTAGCATTTTCATTCCTAAGGTTGTCAATCATCTCACGACAAGTGCTTAGCTCACTAGATAATTTTTCACATTTTTCTACTTCTAGAGCATAAGCCTTTTTAACCTTAACATGTTTCTTGTTTTCTTTAATTAGACAATCCTCTTGGGAGTCCAAAAGGTCATCCTTTTCATGAATAGCACTAATCAATTCATTTAATTTTTCCTTTTGCTCCATGTTAAGATTTGCAAAGAGAGCACGCAAATTATCCTCCTCATCACTACCATTATCATCACTAGAAGACTCATATTTAGTGGAGGAGTTAGATTTAACCTTCTTCCGTTTGCCGTCCTTTGCCATGAGGCACTTGTGGCCGACGTTGGGGAAGAGGAGTCCCTTGGTGACGGCGATGTTGGCGGCGTCCTCGTCGTCGGAGGAGTCGCTTGAGCTTTCATCGGAGTCCCACTCCCGACAAACATGTGCATCACCGCCCTTCTTCTTGTAGTACCTCTTCTTCTCCTTTCTCCTCCCCTTCTTGTCGTCACCTCGGTCACTGTCACTAGATATAGGACATTTAGCAATAAAATGACCGGGCTTACCACACTTGTAGCAAACCTTCTTGGAGCGGGACTTGTAGTCCTTCCCCTTCCTTTGCTTGAGGATTTGGCGGAAGCTCTTGATGACGAGCGCCATTTCCTCATTGTCGAGCTTGGAGGCGTCTATTGGTTGTCGACTTGGTGTAGGCTCCTCCTTCTTCTCCTCCGTTGCCTTGAATGCAACGGGTTGAGCCTCGGATGTGGTGGCTTCATCAAGCTCGTTGATCTTCCTTGAGCCTTCGATCATGCACTCAAAGCTCACAAAATTCCCGATAACTTCCTCGGGGGTCATTTTAGTATATCTAGGATTACCACGGATTAATTGAACTTGAGTAGGGTTAAGGAAAATAAGAGATCTTAGAATAACCTTAACCATCTCGTGGTCATCCCATTTTACGCTCCCGAGGTTGCGCACTTGATTCACCAAGGTCTTGAGCCGGTTGTACATGTGTTGTGGCTCCTCCCCTTTGCGAAGCCGGAACCGACCGAGCTCCCCCTCGATTGTTTCCCGCTTGGTGATTTTGGTGAGCTCGTCTCCCTCGTGCGCGGTTTTGAGCACATCCCAAATCTCCTTGGCGTTCTTCAACCCTTGTACTTTGTTATACTCCTCCCTACTTAGAGAGGCAAGGAGTATTGTTGTTGCTTGAGAGTTGAAGTGCTCGATTTGGGCCACCTCATCCTCATCATAGTTCTCATCCCCTACTGACGGTACCTGTGCACCAAACTCAACAACATCCCATATACTTTTGTGGAGCGAGGTTAGATGAAATCGCATTAAATCGCTCCACCTAGCGTAATCTTCACCATCAAAAGTTGGTGGTTTGCCTAATGGGACGGAAAGTAAAGGTGTATGTTTGGAAATGCGAGGGTAATGTAGGGGGATCTTACTATACTTCTTGCGCTCTTGGCGCTTAGAAGTGACGGAGGGCGCATCGGAGTCGGAGGTCGATGTTGATGAAGTGTCGGTCTCGTAGTAGACCACTTTCCTCATCCTCTTGTGCTTGTCGCCTTTCCGATGCGGCTTGTGGGAAGAAGATTTTTCCTTCTTCTCTTTGTGGTGAGAAGAGGAAGACTTTTTCTCCTTTCGTTTGGAGGAGTCCTTCTTCTTCTCCTTCCTTTTGGTGCGGGACTCTTCCGATGAAGTGCTCCCGTGGCTTGTAGTGGGCTTTTCGCCGGTCTCCATCTCCTTCTTGGCGTGATCTCCCGACATCACTTCGAGCGGTTAGGCTCTAATGAAGCACCGGGCTTTGATACCAATTGAAAGTCGCCTAGAGGGGGGGTGAATAGGGCGAAACTGAAATTTACAAATATAAACACAACTACAGGCCGGGTTAGCGTTAGAAATATAAACGAGTCCGCGAGAGAGGGCGCAAAACAAATCGCAAGCGAATAATGAAGTGTGTGACACCGGATTTGTTTTACCGAGGTTCGGTTCTTTCAAACCTACTCCCCGTTGAGGAGGCCACAAAGGCCGGGTCTCTTTCAACCCTTCCCTCTCTCAAACGGTCCCTCGGACCGAGTGAGCTTCTCTTCTCAAATCAAAGCCGGGAACAAAACTTCCCCGCAAGGCCCACCACACAATTGGTGCCTCTTGCCTTGATTACAATTGAGTGTTGATCAAAAGAGCAAGTGAGAAAGAAAAGAAGCAATCCAAGCGCAAGAGCTCAAAAGAACACGACAAATCTCTCTCTCTAATCACTAAAGCCTTTTGTGGAATTGGAGAGGATTTGATTTCTTTTGGTGTGTCTAGAATTGAATGCTAGAGCTCTTGTAGTGGTTGAGAAGTGGAAAACTTGGATGCAATGAATGGTGGGGTGGTTGGGGTATTTATAGCCCCAACCACCAAAAGTGGTCGTTGGAAGGCTGAATGCTCGATGGCGCACCGGACAGTCCGGTGCACACCGGACAGTCCGGTGCCTCCTGCCACGTCAACACTGCCGTTGGATTCTGACCGTTGGAGCTTCTGACTTGTGGGCCCGCCTGGGTGTCCGGTGCACACCGGACAGGTACTGTTTGCTGTCCGGTGTGCCAGCATGGGCGAGCCTGCCATCTGCGCGCGCAGAGCGCGCATTAAATGCGCCGCAGAGAGCCGTTGGTGCGGAGATAGCCGTTGCTCCGGAGACGCACCGGACAGTCCGGTGCACACCGGACAGTCCGGTGAATAATAGTGGACTAGCCGTTGGAGTATCCCGAAGCTGGCGAGTTCCTGAGGCCGACCACCCTTGGCGCACCGGACACTGTCCGGTGTACACCGAACAGTCCGGTGAATTATAGCCGAGTCGCCTCTGGGAATTCCCGAAGGTGGCGAGTTTGAGTCTGAGTCCCCCTGGTGCACCGGACATGTCCGGTGGCACACCGGACAGTCCGGTGTGCCAGACCAGGGGTGCCTTCGGTTGCCCCTTTGCTCCTTGGTTGAATCCAAAACTTGGTCTTTTTATTGGCTGAGTGTGAACCTTTTACACCTGTATAATCTATACACTTGGGCAAACTAGTTAGTCCAATTATTTGTGTTGGGCAATTCAACCACCAAAATTATTTAGGAACTAGGTGAAAGCCTAATTCCCTTTCACCAAGCCTGCAAAAACTCCAATGGGAACCGACGGACATGTCGACCTCAACAAAGGAGGTAAGTCCGTTGATCAAAAGGCATACCGGTCTATGATAGGGTCTTTACTTTATTTATGTGCTAGTAGACCAGATATTATGCTTAGTGTTTGCATGTGTGCTAGATTTCAATCCGATCCAAGGGAGTGTCACTTAGTGGCCGTGAAGCGAATTCTTAGATATTTAGTCGCTACGCCTTGCTTCGGGATCTGGTATCCAAAGGGGTCTACCTTTGACTTGATTGGATATTCAGACTCTGACTATGCTGGATGTAAGGTAGATAGGAAGAGTACATCGGGGACGTGCTAATTCTTAGGAAGGTCCCTGGTGTGATGGAGTTCTAAGAAACAAACTTCTGTTGCCCTATCCACCGCTGAGGCCGAGTATGTTGCCGCAGGACAATGTTGCGTGCAACTACTTTGGATGAGGCAAACCCTCCGGGACTTTGGCTACAATCTGAGCAAAGTCCCACTCCTATGTGATAATGAGAGTGCTATCCGCATGGCGGATAATCCTATTGAACACAGCCGCACAAAGCACATAGACATCCGGCATCACTTTTTGAGAGAACACCAGCAAAAGGGAGATATCAAAGTGTTTCATGTTAGCACCGAGAACCAGCTAGCCGATATCTTTACCAAGCCTCTAGATGAGAAGACCTTTTGCAGGCTGCGTAGTGAGCTAAATGTCTTAGATTCGCGGAACCTGGATTGATTTATAACATACATATGTTTTATTCCTTGATCATGTTCCTTATGTGTTTTGTTGCTTATTTATGGTGCTCAAGTTGTACAAACACTCCCCGGACCTCACAAGTCCATTTGCAAGAGATGCACATATTTAGGGGGAGATGTGCTACAACTTGACCCTTTGAGACTAACTGTGTACTTGAGTTTGCTTGATTGAGTCTCAAAGGTGGATTGAAAGGGATGTTGGACTTGGACCATGAAAGACTTCCACTGCACTCCGATAGAAGAGTAACTAACTCCAAGTTCATTTCCATGCTCGTATTGCCTTTTTTATCTTACTTGAGGATTTTGGTGAGGCAATGGGGTTACAGGGCCCAAATTGATCCCATTTTGGTGTTTGATGCCAAAGGGGGAGAAAATAAGGCCAAAGCAAGAAATGGATCAGCTACCACTTGAGAATTTTGAAAAATAGTAGAGTTAGAGCTTTTGTTTTGTCAAAATACTCTGATGGTCTTTGTTTGTCAAAATTGGTCTCTTGTGGGGAGAATGTTTGATTATGGGAAAAAGGGGGAGTTTTTGAAACTTTGATCAATTTCTCTTGGAATACCTTTCTCTATGCCTCAACAAGTGCATTTGACTTAGAGATAGGAAATTGAGTTTGATTTGCAAAAACAAACCAAGTGGTGGCAAAGAATGATCCAAATATGCCAAATTTGAATCAAAACAAATTTGTGTTCTCATTTGCATTAATGTTGCACTTCTTTTAGTTGCTTTTTGTTGTGTTGGCATAAATCACCAAAAAGGGGGAGATTGAAAGGGAAATGTACCCTTGGGCCATTTCTAAGTATTTTGGTGATTAAGTGTCCAACACAAGTGCTTAAGTGTTAAATTATGCCAAGGAATCAAGAAGTGCAAATCAAGATTAAAGGTATATTTCTAGACTTAGTACATTGTTTTGAAGACTAATGTATTGTGTCTAAGTGCTAGAAACAGGAGAAACAATTATGAAGAAGTTGGCTGTGTACAGCTAAAAGGCTGCTCGGTCTGGGTGCACCGGAGTGTCCGGTGGTGCACCGGACAGTGTCTGGTGCGCCAGGCTGGCTCTGGTGAAAAGGCCGCTCTCGGGAAATCGTCGGCGGCGTACGGCTAAAATTCACCGGACTGTCCGGTGTGCACCGGACTGTCCGGTGAGCCAACGATCGGGCGCGCCAACGGTCGGCCGCGCAATCCGCGCGTGACGCGTGGCCGGGCCAATGGTCTGAAGGGGGCACCGGACTGTTCGGTGTGCACCGGACAGTGTCTGGTGCGCCAACGGCTCCAAATCGCCAACGGTTGGCTGCGCCAAAACAGGATAGAAATCCGCACCGGACAGTGTCCGGTGGTGCACCGGACTGTCCGGTGCGCCAGGCGACAGAAGGCAAGAATTGTCTTCCTGGAATGCTCGTGTTGGGGCGAAGACGAAGACGCCACCCTTCGCTCGATGCCTTTGCCAGCCTCGCTGCACCAACGGAGACAAGACGACTGGTAGACTTACCCTTCGTCCCACGCATCGTCGGACGAAGGCCTGTGACGAGGTCGTCCCATCTCGCGGCCTCGTCCAAAATGGAGGCCCACGTGCAATCTGGCCCATTGTAACAGGCCCTGCGTGGCCGCTGCGCATTACGGGCCTGATTTGTAAAGGTCTCCCTGTAATTACAGTCTGTAACCCTGCTTTATGGGAATATTCCGGGGATAACCTAGGCGCCTGAGGGCACATGCGTCCTTAACTCAGGATGCTGGGCACTCAGATACCTATAAATACCCTCGCACAGTGCCCTTGGGAGGCTAGATTAACAGAGCTTTTGCCATCTCGAATTGAAACCTTGTTTACATTGCTCTCACTCCCCCGTTGGATCATCTTGCTCGGGAGAGCAAGTACCAACATTTGGCGCCCACCGTTCGTGCTACGGAAAAACCACCCGCGATGGCACCCAAGAGAGCTAGCTCGAAGGCTGACGAGGCTGCGAAGGCAGCACTGCTGGCCGAGAAAAGGGCAAGGCCCTCGTCGACACCACCCACCAAGAGGCCACCGAAGACGACGCTCTCAGCAAGAGGCAGCGCAACGAACAACCCACTCCCGAAGGCAGTCTACGCACCTGCAGCTCTGGAGGACAACCGCAACTTCCCCCAGGCTTCGCTCCACCGGAGGGCGCGGACGTCATCGAGGACGGCGAAGTCATCAGCGTCTCAGCGGAAGAGCAGCTACAGCTGCGCGCCTTGCGCATCAAGAACCGCTACCTCCAGAAGCAAAAAGAAATCCTTGAGGCCAAGCGCCAACGTGTGTCTGCACAAGCCAAGGTGCGACAGATGATACGCGATGAAGAGCAGAAGGCCCTGGAGCTCGAACAAGAGATTGCGCTCATGCAGCGCGAAGGCCACCTCGGCCTGAAACACGACCCTCCCCTACAGCAGCGCGCACAAGTCGAAGCCCTGTACTTCCCTCAGCACAGCCACACCATCCCACATGCCGCGGCATTCCAAGGTGTCAACTACCTTGACGAGCGAAGTCCCCTGGCGCCACACCTGCAGTGTCACCATGGCCCGCCAATTTCAGGGCAGGGACTTATCCCAAGTACAACGGCAGCACTGACCCGACATAGTACATCATGAGTTATCAGGTCGCCATTGCATCATCCAGAGGGGACGACGCCACCATGGCCAAGTCATTCATCATCGCCCTCGAAGGCCCAGCCCTCACCTGGTACACCAGGTTGCCCCCACTGTCCATCGACTCCTGGAGAAGTCTCCGGGACAAATTCTTGTTCAACTTCCAAGGGTACCGCCCAGACACCAACGCCTTAGCTGAGCTTTCACTCTGCAAGCAGATGGAAAAAGAGACTCTGCGGGAGTACTACCACAAGTTTTTGACCCTCAAGTCACAACTGCCTTCGGTCGATGACCAGATCGCCATCCACTACGCCATCAGCGGCCTTCGGGCCAGCGTCCTTTACAGCCACTGCATCAGGGATCCACCCAAGAATCTCCAGGAGCTGTATCAGCTATTTGAAAAATACGCCATATCCGAGGAGCTCCACCAGCGCAAAGTCGAGTCTCAGAGGAAACCCAAAGACACTCCACAGCCCAGCCGCACGTGGACGAGGACCTCGCAGGCAGACTCTGGTCGGGACGGCCGCAATCAGCAACAGGTGCACAACATCGCCAACCAGACCCCCGCTGGCGAGGCCCCTCGCCGCCAGGAGTATCCCCCCAGGGCCGCGGAAACGGAACTCGCGGTCGGGGCCGGGGACGCGCGCAGCAGCCGCGCAGATTTTACTGCCTGTTCCACGGTGAAGACTGCGTCCACCCTACAAGAGACTGCCCAGAAACGAAGGCAACCAGAGACAGGATGGCACAAGCGCAACCAGCCGACAACCCTAGAGTTGTCGCGCACACATACCAGCAACCCCTTCAGCCATACAACCACGGCCCCGCTCTGCACCCACCGCACCATGCATACCAACATCACCAGGAGGTATAAATCGTACCTCCCCCACCACCACCCCCACACCAGCAACAGCAAAACGTCCACTACCACAACCACCCCCAAGCCCCAAAGCAAGAAGACTTCGCCGATCAACCGTATCGTGGAGTCATTCACATGATCACTGGGGGGTCCAGCGCAGACTTCGACACAAAGCGGCAGAAGAGGGACCATTACCGCAGCGTCAACCACGTCGCCGTCACCGGTCCAGTCGTGCAGACAAAGTGGTCCCATGTACCATTGACCTTCGACGCCCGCGACGTCGACCTGCGCAGCGCACCACACATCGACGTCATGGTTATCAACTGCAGCGTGGCAGGATGGGATCTGCACAAAGTCTTAGTCGACAATGGCAGCCAGGCAGATATCATTTTCTTCCATGCCTTCGATCGCATGGGCATAAGCCACAGTCTGCTCAAGCCTTCGGACAACCCGTTGTACGGCTTCGGCGGCAAGGGCACCTTTCCTGTCGGCAAAATAGAGTTACCTCTCTCCTTCGGTGTAGCACCCAATGCCCGAAGTGAGCAAGTCACATTCGACATCGTCGACATGGTGTACCCGTACAACGCCATAATGAGCCGGGGCTCCATCAACAAGTTCGAGGCAGCCATTCACGGTCTTTATCTGTGCATGAAGATCCCAGGTCCGCAAGGCGCCATCACAGTCTACGGCAACCAGCAGGCTGAGCGTAACATAGAAAGAGACTTCATTCCTGGGCAAAGAAACATACACTGCCTCACGGCCCAGTGCGAGGTCCCCGAATCTGCCAGCCCAACCGCCAAAGAACATGACAAAGCACAGCTGCAAAGCAACGACGGGACCAAGACTGTCCCCCTCGACAAGGCGACACCCAAGCAAACTGTCACCATCAGTGAAGACCTCACTTCGCATGACGAGGAGAGACTCCTCTACTGTCTGTCCAAGAATAAAGACGTCTTCGCCTGGTCCGCCCTCGACCTGGTCGGAGTCAGTCGCTCCATCATCGAGCACAGCTTGGGAATTGACCCTTCAATAAGGCCGAAGAAACAGCGGCTGCGCAAGATGTCCGACGAGAAGACAGAGGCCGCCAAGGCTGAGGTACATCGCCTGCTTGAGGCCAAATTTATCGAGCCAATTGCCTACCCTACATGGCTCGCCAACGTAGTGATGGTGCAGAAGAAGAGCGGCAAATGGCGAATGTGTATCGATTTCACCAGTCTTAACAAGGCCTGCCCCAAGGACAACTTCCCGCTGCCTCAGATCGACAAAATCGTCGATAGTGCGGCCGGGTGCGAAGTCATGTCACTCCTTGATTGCTTCTCCGGCTACCATCAAATATACATGAAGGAGGAGGACAAGGCGAGCACCAGCTTCATAACACCCTTCGGCACGTATTGCTTCATCAGAATGTCGGAGGGACTTAAGAACGCCGGGTCCACTTTCTCTCGGCTCACCAAAACGGTGCTCGAGGGCCAAGTCGACAGAAATATATTCACGTATGTGGACGACATCGTCGTGGCCAGCAGAAGCAAGGAAGACCATTTGGCAGACCTCGCCAAAATGTTTGCGAACATGCAGGATGCACGACTTCGCCTGAACCCCGAAAAGTGCGTTTTCGGTGTTCGCCAGGGGAAAATCTTGGGCTACCTGGTGTCACACCGCGGGATTGAAGCCAATCCAACCAAAATCCAGGCTATCATCAATATGACGCCCCCGCAGTCAGCCAAAGACGTGCAACGACTGACAGGCAGGTTGGCTGCCCTCAACAGATTCATCTCCAAATCCGCAGAGCGAAGCGTCCCTTTCCTCAAAACACTCCGCAGCGCAAAAGACTTCGCATGGGGGCTAGAGCAGGCAGTGGCCTTCGCTTCATTGAAGCAGTACCTGTCAGAATTGGTGATTCTTACAAGCCCCAACCCCTCGCTACCCCTGTTGCTCTACGTCGTGGCTTCGCCGCACGCGGTCAGCACAGCGCTGGTTCAAGAGCAGAGCAGAGAGGGAACAATCAGGCAATGTCCAGTTTATTATGTCTCCGAAGTACTTACGACATCCAAATGTAATATGACAGAACTGGAAAAAATAGTCTATGCAGTTGTTATGGCCTCGCGCAAATTGCGCCATTATTTTGAAGCCTTCAAGGTCCGAGTCACCTCAGATAGGGGATTCGGCGAATTATTCAGAAACCCGGAGGCATCAGTCTGGATTGCCAAATGGGCAGCCGAACTCTCCGGCTACCACATCACATTTGAACCCAGGACAGCTATCAAGTCACAAGTCCTAGCAGACTTCATCGTCGACTGGACTGGGCCAATAACACAGCCAAACCCGCCCGTAGAGAAGGTGTGGACAATCCATTACGATGGCGCATGGTGCCATGCGGGGGCAGGCGCCACTGCAGTCATCACTTCACCCACAGGGATCAAGCACAGATACGTAGCACGCCTCAGCTTTGCTTTAGAGTCCGACAGATGCACTAACAACATAGCAGAATACGAAGCTGTCATCCTCGGCCTTCGCAAGCTAAGGGCCCTCGACGTCACCACCTGCATCATCAGAACAGACTCCAAGGTAGTCGCCGGCCAAGTAGAGAAAGACTACGCAGCGAAGGACCCCGCACTTATGCAGTACCTCGCAGCTATCCGTAGTCTCGAGAGGCAATTCAAAGGTTTCACCTTGTAGCATGTGGACTGTGCCAAGAATGAGGAGGCCGACGCATTGGCCAAGGCAGCCGCCAGAGGCGAGGCCCTGCCCTCCGACGTATTCTACCATGTCATCGGCACGCCAGCCGTCCGCAGCCCAGAGGGGCTCCAAATAACCAACAAAAGCGAGGGCCACTGCATAGTCAACCTTATCATGACCGAAGACTGGCGGGCACCAATAACCCTGTTCCTGCAGGGGTACTATCATCCAACCGACATCAATGAGGCCAAGCACCTCAAACATCGAAGCCGGGACTTCGCACTAATTGAAGGATAGCTTTACAAGAAGGGGGTCAGTCAACCCATGCTTAAATGTGTCACCGAGACCGAAGGCGTCCAAATTCTACGCAAAGTCCACAGCGGGACTTGCGGCTCTCACGCAGGGCCTAGGGCCCTAGCCGCAAATGTAATCCATCAAGGTTTCTACTGGCCCGCCATGATCTGCGCCGCAAATCGGGTCACAAGGTCCTGCGAAGCCTGCCAGACATTTTCTCCATGCTCGGGAAGCCCTTCGCAATTCACGAAGCTAATCGCCCACACATGGCCTCTTCAGCGCTGGGGCCTGGACATTGTCGGACCCCTACCCACGGCCCAGGGGAATCTCAAGTTCACCTTTGTCGCTGTCGAATATTTTACCAAATGGATCGAGGTGAGGGTTGTATCCACAATAACATCGAAGACTGCCCAGAAATTCTTCTGGCAAAACATTGTTTGCCGCTTCGGAGTCCCGTCCGAACTCACAGTTGACAATGGCAAGCAATTTGACAGCCAAGACTTCAAGGATTTCTGCTTCTCCATTGGCACCAAGCTTGCCTTCGCCTCAGTATACCACCCGCAATCCAACGGAGTTGTGGAATGCGCAAATGGCAAAATTTTCATAGCTGTCAAGAAGATGCTCCTCGACGATAAAAAGGGCAAGTGGGCCGATTTGTTACCTGAAGCGGTCTGGGCATTAAACACGACTGAGTGCAGGGCGACTGGGTTCACCCCTTTCCGCCTTCTATATGGATCGGAGGCCATGACCCCGCAAGAAATAAAACATGAGTCACCACGGACAGTCCCGTCAGTCGTCCCCGACGTGGACGAGCCCACTTCGAAGGACCTCATCGATGGAGACCGCGTCTTCGCCCTACAGGCTCTAAACAAATACCAAGCCCAAACAAAAGCATGGCGCGACCACACAGTCATCCCGAGGGAATTCAGCGAAGGAGACCTCGTACTCGTCTGGACAGCTCGGACAGAGTCCCGGGGCAAGCTGGAGCCCAAGTGGGAGGGCCCTTTCATCGTCAAGACGAAGGCGTCCCCCAGCGCGTACAGGCTCACAACGCCATCCGGCGAGGACTTGGAGCATTCTTGGAACATTGATAATCTCCGCAAATTTTTTGTTTGACTCCTCAGGGCCAGCTCGCCCTTGTAATTCGCAAAACAATTTTATTCTGGCCCGCACTGTTTTCCTCCCGGGGGGTGAGGTTTTTAACGAGGCGGAGCCATGTAATATACAAGCGAAAAATCCCCCGCAAAAATCTACGTCGAAAAAAGACCGCATCGACGGTCTTCGACATTCAACCAATACAAAGTCACCGCGAGGGGCAGCGCTAGCTACCCTTGCGTGCGACACTCCGCGCAAAAGTCACCTAAGGGTGCAGCCAGACTAGCACAACAAGTGCGCAAAATCGAAGTCTTCCTCAAAAGACTATCCGCGCAAAAGTCGCCTAAGGGTGCAGCCGGACTAGCACAACAAGTGCGCAAAATCGAAGTCTTCCTTAAAAGACTATCCGTGCAAAAGCCGCCTAAGGGTGCAGCCGGACTAGCACAACAAGTGCGCAAAAATCAAAGTCTTCCTCAAAAGACTATCCGTGCAAAAGTCGCCTAAGGGTGCAGCCGGACTAGCACAACAAGTGCGCAAAATCGAAGTCTTCCTCAAAAGACTACCCGTGCAAAAGTCTACACCAAGAAACTGTCCGCGCAAAGACCGACTACAGGCGCAGCCGGACCGACATAATAAATGTGCTAGACCAAGTGCGCAACGCCCCTATGGATGTAGCCGGACGCGCGAAGGCGCACAGCCTCATCATACAAATTATAGTTACACACATACAACGAGGGCATCACACCTTACATAGGTTCAACCTTCGGAATTATTCCCATCTCCCTATAGTTAAATAGCATTATCCTAAGCTCCTCACCCTCAAAAAGACTTTGCAACTCCCCCTCACCTACACTCGCCCCAACCGGCGAGGATAACAATTCCCGCTTGCTAGCCCTACCCACACGAAGCCGACCGCCATCCACCTCACTCACTCTACGCTTCGCCACCGCCCTTCGCCGCCTACGCCCAGCACTCGGACCAGGCAAAACTTCAGCATCCATAACACGCGGAGAAGCCTCCGCCGCAGCCACATCCAAGGCCGCAAAGTAATCCAAGTCCTCATCCGAAGACTCTTCCGTCCACTCAACCGAGCTCCCAGAGTCATCAAAATCAGAAAACTTAGACGTAGACTCATCCGATTCATTTCCAGCGACCACGGTCGAAGCCGCCACAAAATTAGCAGTAGCGGTTGCGTGCGCAGGCCCAAAATCCTGAACCTACGCAGCAACCAAGGTTCAGTAACATAGACAAAATTCTCTAACTACCCCACACCCACTAAGCCACCTGCGAAGACCCAGCCGCCGCCATGGGATCCTCCGCTGCCGGCTCCGTCATCGCCTTCGTTGGGTCCTCTACTGCCAGCTCCGTCGCCGCCTTCGGGGGATCCCCCACCATCGGCACAGTGGCTGACGACGAGCCTCCACCGGACACAGTAGACGCAGGGGCAGCGAGGGAGCCTTCACCGGTTTCCGGGGGTGGTGCCGGGTCGACCTCAGCCTCGGCCACCATCGGGTTGGCCTTCGCTTCGGGCTGCGCGCTGTTCAGGGGCCCAAAGTCTTCCACGTCCTCGACACGCGCCATCTACAACACAGCACACCGATTCAGCAAGCCCACGTATACCCACATTCAACGACACTAAACAAAAGACAAACTTTACCTGATCCCTCGCCCGGTCAGACCGCTCCCTAACTACCTCCCGACTGTAGGGGCCCCACATCCGGTCGAAGAGGGCCCCCGCGGAGTCCTTCACCACAGGGTCTTCGACCTTAAAAATCTCGCGCCCAAAGTCTTCATAGGATCGGTCGAAGACCTCATAGTGACTGCACCCCTCGCGGGACAGCGCGTTCATAGCCCCTTCACATGTAACGAGGGAGGCAAAGGACATGAATCCCTCCACGATGGTCGGGAGCGCCAACAATTCCTCTTGCAGCCACTCGAGGAAGCGAAGGCACGCCTCTCGGTCGGGCACCTCGAAGTCAGCAGTCCGTGCACCCAGCTCGCGGTATGAGTCCACGAGCTGTTTGCGCGTCCGCTCAACTTCCGAGCGCGTAGAGGCCTCGGCCCTCTCCATGCGGGCCTGCAGAGCGTTGAACCGCACCTCCCATTCCTCAGCGTGTTGGCTAGCGAGACTCCCCTCCACCCGCGCCAATTTGGCCTCCGCCTACGCCGCCTGCGCCTTGGCGATGGCCTGGTTGGCCTCCCTCCTCTCCTCCACCAGCTAGCACCGGAGGTCCGTCCTCTCGCCCTCCAGGGCGGCCACCTTCTCTGCCAGCTTGCGGCACTTGCTATCTGCAGTCGACTTTTCCCGGACGGCGTCAGCGTGCTGCGCCCGAAGCCTCTCGACTTCGGCAGACACATCTGCAGTAAGGGCTCCCGACGCCACGCGGTCGGCGAAGTCGGCCGCCTAATAGACACACATGAGACCACAATCCCCATGACAGCGGTAAACACCGAAGTCCAGCTCAACTTACTTGACTCAGCTGCTGCGACGCCTCCCTCAGCCGACGAGACACAGTGCCCGCTTCGTCCTTGACGGTGGTGACCGCCGAAATCTCGCCGCCAGCGCTGAAAGAACCACCCTTCACCCCAAGCAGCGCGGCAGACGCCGTGGTCGCCACCGCAGGCGGAACAACAACAAGTTGCCCCTCGCCCGATCCTGCAACGTATCACCAGTCAAAAAAATAATATATAAAAATGCTTACCAACAAGATAGTCGTCCACGCTAATATTTGTGCCGAAGTCGGCAACGCACTTCCCCGGCGAAGGCAATTCCCGGACCTTCGCAGCTCCGTCCGGGGCAGACTTGGTTCCGCCGGCGCCGGTCGCCTTCGCGCTCTCCAGCACCTTGCTGGACCTAGGGGCAGCCGGCTTCGCCGTCAGCTTCGGATGGCTACCGCCGGGGACGGTAGCCTTCGCAGTCCCTCGCGCCCTCTTCGGCCTAGCTTCGGGGAGCCTGACGACCGCCCGGCGCTTCTGCGCAGCTTCCTGGCGATCCTTGTTCATCACTGCCGACACAACAACAGCAATATTTCGTCCGTAAGGAAACACTCTCAAGTCACGAGCCATGCGAGACGTAAAAAAGTCTTCGCCGGCCGCGCGGGGGATAGGAACGTCCTTGGGCCATCGACCCCCGGTAACCTCCAGCATCCGCGCCGAAGCCTCCCGGAGTTCGGGCGAAGACATCCTTCCCCCGGGGGCCGCGCATGTTCCCATCAACTCCATAGCAAAGCTATCGGAGACCCCCATTTCTCCCACCGCAGTACCTAGCTTCCTCTTTTTAGTGGCTGGGGCGGCCTCCGGCGCGGGGTCATCCTCAGTCACAGCCGCTGGTTTTTTCCCACGACGATCGACGACGTCCTCCCCAGGGTAACCGCCATACGACAAACAATTCAACTCGAAGACCCTATTCAGGCGGTCGTTGGATCCACGTATATCCCAACTCCGTTGGGCCTCCGTCTTCGGCACATAGCGCCCAACAATTCTCACCGCCCCATCCTCTGCCTCACGCACAACCGTGGCACGATCCCGCCCTCGCAAATCCAAAGCAAAACGCGGACTTCGCACCTTCCGTCCACCCAGGGAGGGCATCTCGCGAGGGCATACTTCGCCCAGCGCCCATCCATGCGCCAAAGGCCACACCCCATATCCTATGAATTCCTCAACCAGATCGCGCCCACTACTCGTGCGGGCAGCAATCCGAAGGGCCGTCTCATTCTCATCATCCTCCGCCACTTCAAACGACGGGTACGCCACATAATAATGCGAACACATAATGGCGGCAGGGAGCCCTGGGTGATCCTCGACTTCAGCCTCCGAAACATAAAACCAGTAGTCCCACCAGTTGCCCCACTTATTCCGGGCACAGGGGACCAGCTCCACAACTTCCATCGAAGTCTTCCCGGACTTCGACGTGAAAGTGCACGATCCAAATTGCGCAATCTTCTGTCCAATTTTTCTCTTCTGCTAGTGCAGACAGTATTACTTGGCGAAGACCTCCACCGAAGGCTGGCCGCCATATGACGTCGTTGCCCGGACATACTTCGCCAACGCTACCACGGCATTTGGTGTCAACTGATGAACCTGGACTTCGAACTTCTGCAAAACCTCCGACACAAAATGATGCGCCGGTAGGCGAAGTCCGGCGATGAAAAACGCCTCAAAAACAACCAATTCGCCCTCGGGCTCGGGGACCTCCGCCGCCGCTGGGACCCGACCAACCCCGCCGCCAAAATACCCCCAACCGTTGCATATCTTGCACGCGGGCCAACGACATCCGCGACACACCGAATTCCACTGTATCACCCAGTCGCAACTCCGCCGCCGCCACAGTGCCCGAGAGATCTTCAGAAGACGCCCTGGCCGTCGGCGTGGTCGCAGCAGATGAGGAGGAAGACGGCATGGCTACGTACCGTCGACGGCGGCGTGCGGTCTGCTTCATGCGGGCCAGTTCTCCGACGAACAGGAGCAAGGAGGGCAGACGAGCAAGCGAGCAGTTTGAAAGTGGGGCTAGGGTTTTCGCAGCGCGCAGAAAGGTAAATTTCAATCCGCGCCGCCCCCGCCCCCTTTATATACACAGGGCACGACGCTTCGGGAAACCCGCAATCCAACAGTGCGGCGTCAATCAACGGTCATGTCAAAAACCCCCGCGGAACCACTTCGAGCGAGGGCAGCGTCTCCACCATCTAGCGATGCCTTCGGCACCAGATGACTTAGTCGAACTGGTCCCTCGGAGGGCAAATGTTGGGGCGAAGGCGAAGACGCCACCCTTCGCTCGATGCCTTCGCTAGCCTCGCTGCACCAATGGAGACAAGACGACTGGCAGACTTACCCTTCGTCCCACGCATCGTCGGACGAAGGCCTGTGATGAGGTCGTCCCATCTCGCGGCCTCGTCCAAAATGGAGGCCCACGTGCGATCCGGCCCATTGTAACAGGCCCTGCGTGGCCGCTGCGCATTACGGGCCTGATTTGTAAAGGTCTCCCTGTAATTACAGTCTGTAACCCTGCTTTATGGGAATATTCCGGGGATAACCTAGGCGCCTGAGGGCACATGCGTCCTTAACTCAGGATGCTGGGCACTCAGATACCTATAAATACCCCGCACAGTGCCCTTGAGAGGCTAGATTAACAGAGCTTTTGCCATCTCGAATTGAAACCTTGTTTACGTTGTTCTCACTCCCCCGTTGGATCATCTTGCTCGGGAGAGCAAGTCCCAACAACTCTCAACGACTCCTAGCTGCCTTGGGGCTATAAAAGGGACCCCTAGGCGCATGGAGGAGCACACCAAGCATTCTCTAAGCATTCCTAAGCACCAAGACTCCAATTCCGCGCATTTGATTCTTTGTAATAGCAACTAGAGCTCCATTTGAGTAGAGAACTCTTCGGGTTGTGTTGTGAGCTCGAGTTGTGACTTGTGTGCGTGTTGTGCTCTGATTTTGTGTCTTGAGTGCGTTGCTCATCCCATCCTTACTTCCGTGCTTCTTTGTGAACATCAAATTATAAGGGCGAGAGGCTCCAAGTTGTGGAGATTCCTCGCGAGCGGGATATAGTAAACAAAGCAAAACACTGTGGTATTCAAGTGGGTCTTTGGACCGCTTGAGAGGGGTTGAGTGCAACCCTCGTCCGTTGGGACGCCACAACGTGGAGTAGGCAAGTGTTGGACTTGGCCGAACCACGGGATAAACCACTGTGTCTATCTGTGTTGATCTTCTTGTGGTTATTGTGTTTTGCAAGAACTCCTCTCTAGCCACTTGGCTTTACTGGGCTAACTCCTAATCAAGCTTTGTGGATTAAGTTTCAAGTTTTTACAGCATCACCTATTCACCCCCCCCTCTAGGTGCTCTCAATATACCTTCTCTTTGAGTTACTATAACGTTGGCTTGTAATATTACAAACCCAGCTAGAAGAAGAGAGGAGGGAATGCCTAGCAGATCAGCAGAGGATGGCGGAGATGTTTCAATACATGCAGAGCCTTGGCGCCGTACAGGGTTTCGCTCCGCCACCTCCATTGTTCCCTACAATTGACCCTGCTCTATTCCATACTCCTGTGAGTATCAAAATTGTAGTTACATGTTGGTAATGCATCTGGTATAACACATGCAATCTCTTCTCTGTGCAGGGCCAATCTGGGGCGGCATCCAACAACCCTCATGAACCGCCCAGCCCAATGCAGCACCAGTCCAACCGCCCACCTCAATGAGTGTTATGTTTTTAGTGTTCAGACTACAAAACTTATGTTGAATACTTATGTCAGAGCTTTAGACTTATGTGTTCATACTTCTGAACTTGTGTTGATACTGTTTGTGTTGAGAACTTCTGAACTTATGTTTGTGTTGGATATTTATGTCTGTGATGATCTGTGATGTATATATGTGATATCTGTGAAATATCTTTTGTTTGTTTGGATGGAATAGGAAAAACAAATAAAAAAGGTGTGTACTGGTCACTTTGCCGAGTGTGACACTCGACAAAGAGGTGCTTTGCCGAGTGTCAGGACCATAGCACTCGACAAAGAACCAAGACCTGTGCACCGGTATAGGTTCTTTGCCGAGTGCGGTGGCTCTGGCACTCGGCAAAGAGGTACGCTTTGCCGAGTGCCCTATACAGCACTCGGCAAAGAACCTAACATGAGGACCCGCTAACGGATTCTTTGTCGAGTGCTGGCCGGCAGACACTCGACAAAGGTAACTTCTTTGCCGAGTGTATTAGGAGACACTCGGCAAAGGTAACTCCTTTGCCGAGTGTCACCTAGGACACTCGGCAAAGACGTCGTCTCCATCACCCCGGCGCCGTGATGGCGGCTTTTCTTTGCCGAGTACTGCTTGGCACTCAACAAAGTCTGTGCCGAGGGCCCGAGAAAAAATACTCGGTAAAGAAGGCTTTGCCGATGTACTGTGTGTCGAGCCCTCTTTGCCGAGTGCGACACTCGACAAAGCCTGTGCCGAGTGTTTTTCAGGCTTTGCCGAGTGCTTCAGGCACTCGGCAAAGCTGTCGATTCCGGTAGTGTGTGGATCATGGTGCTGGACGTCACAGGGTTAGAGGATGATGCCCTTTAGCTCACATGGTTTATGGTTGGAGCTACGTCACAAGCTGTTTTAATGATGTTGCTAAATAGTTTAATTATAATCACAACCAAGTGAATTTAGTGCGTGTTTGGCTTGGTAATCACCAATAACTGGTTCATGCTTTGTATCGTTAAACTCATGCCTCATTGCAGTCATAGTAAAAAGAAGCTAAAACAAGCTAAAAATGGTGAACTGAAGCCATTTTATAGCTATAAGCTTTTCTATGGCTCCAGTTGTATAACCTCGATTCCTACTACAGAGGGTCTAAAGTGGTCTCTTTCCTCCTACTTTTTACTGGAAAGGATCATGCTTGCAATGCTTAGAACAATAGAACACCAACTATCACAAGGATGCTCTCTTGAATGACTAACATAGTAGAAACCTTATGTGACCAACTATCACAAGGATGCTACATAATGGAAGACCAAACATGATATTTATGTCTGCTAGGAACCATAATATATACATCATTTGTAGAAGATGCATTAATTCTACATCATGAGTCTGCCCAAACTACAACACCAACAACGAATGATAAAATGATCATGTCCATCTTAATGTTGACCAAGTCACATACATTGATTCGGGGGTTTGAGAAGCCACACACTGTATGCACACATCATCATTGTGATACCTCTAAGATTATCTCCAGCATCTTACTCATTCACATCTTTTATTTTTTTTAAATTCACTATGTGAACAATATAGTCTACGATAAAAAACGTTATTTTGCACGATTATATGCACAATCTACTAACCATAGCCTTAAAAATGTTGGTACAAACGTGAAACCACATGGTACATGTTAGAGATGGTAACAGGTATATACCATCTCGTAGTATCATCCCATACCCATACCCGTCAAAAAATCATATCCATCAGATTACCCATATAAGGTTACAGGTATAGAATCTTACCGATACTCGTACCCACGCAGATAATTTTACCCATCTAGTACCCGCTAGAAAAGTCTAAATTAAATACTAATGTGCCAATCACTCAAAATGTCAAACAAACACATAAAAAATAAGTTCAACTTAAAATACATCAAATCATATGATTACATAACTTGATAGGTAAACAAACAATAACCGAAGAAGTATTTTCATTTAGCTAAGACGACTAATCACATGGTAAATAGTGATATGATACGCGTATATTTTACCCTACAACGCGTACCCACACTCATACATGTACTTGTCTACCCGATGGTAGAGGTTCTCGCCCATTAATATATCCACTGATACAGAAATCATCTTATACCCGTCTTTATATCAAATAAAATTCGTCGGATATTCGAGTTTCGCATACCCATTGTAATCTCTAGTACATGTTATTAATTTGCTACCAGAACTTATATTATATTTTTA
Source organism: Zea mays (assembly GCF_902167145.1). Lineage (NCBI taxonomy): Eukaryota > Viridiplantae > Streptophyta > Magnoliopsida > Poales > Poaceae > Zea > Zea mays. The sequence goes on from NC_050099.1 coordinate 15,664,479, forward strand.
TTTAGAACTTTGGGCGCATGTCTCAATGATTAAGCAATACATTGTTTGTTGAGTACTTGAGTTAATGTTGTTTGTAGTCTACACATCATGTTATATACGTTGATTCATATTTTGTCTTAGCCAACAACTTCATTTTCACATTTAGCCGTTTTTCATTTTAGAAGAGCATATAAATTAAAATAATTCTAAGAAAGAAATAGTTAAAGTTTGATTATAAAAATGAATTAAATAAATTAGTTGTGATTTTTTCATAATTTAAATAAAATTGTAGTATTTTGAAATGCATGTTTTTAGAAAATTATTTGGATATTTCTTGACAAAAATCTTTAAGGCTGGTTCGTTTCTACCGGATTGATGGGTCGGAACGATTCCTAACCGGATTGCTTCTCTAATTTATATAAACTTTGATTAGGTGAAACGATTCCGGGTGCAATCCGACGGAAACGAACAAGGCCTTAGTTTTTTATAAAGTTTAATTGACGTCTCTAAACTAAGGTGAATATTTAGTTTACCTTTTTCATATGTGACGTAGCGCTATACGCAAGATGTTTGATGTGTCGTTACATTATGGAAACATTTTCAAAACATTTCAAAACAGTTATCGATGTTTTAACCCGAGAATCGTACCGATTAGTGAAATGATGATACGTGCTCTAACCTAGATAGGTGCGCGGGGGCAGGTAGCTGAGGTCAGAATCAAGCTAGGTGGAGTTTGTTCCGAGGCTGAGGTCGGCTTTGGACGAGGTGTAGTTTCCTCCCGAGGATAAGACCACGTTTTGTCGTACGCGCGTCCTGCAGAAGGTCATTCCTTTAACTGTGTCCTGCATGCCTGTAAGTGCCAAATTAGGCTCGGCCACAGCCTTAGGGAGACTTCTGCTTCGTCCGAGCATGGCTTCAGCCTCGATATTGCCAACGAAAGAACGCCCGACGTCACCAGAAGCTGCAGAGCTGACCTATTACCAAGATCTTTTCACCATGGGAACGTATCTGGTGCACACCAACTTATCCGTGCAATCGTGCAAACTTCTAATCTGAACTACATGATGTTGATCCAAGTGGACGTGCGGAGGAGTGGGAGGAGGATTTGAATAAGGCCCTGTTTGGCACAACTTATTTTCAGCTTCTTCACAAATTTAAGCAGAAGTTCTGCCAAACAGACAGCTTTCTGCAGCAGCTTATCAGTTCAGCTGCTTCTTAAAATGAATTAAAAGCAGCCAACAAGCACAAACTGCTTTTTACCACCTTATCAGATAAGCTGCTTTTTCAACAAGCAGCAGTTGTGCCAAACAGGGCCTAAGTATGATTAGCAGCGGACGGTTAAGTGTAAAATTATTCACGCCCCTGCGTCCCTTGGATCAACATCATGTGATTCAGATTAGAAGTTTGCACGATTGCACAGAGGGGTTGGTTTGCACCAGATACGTTCCCTTTCACCATACTCACCACTGCTCCAACCACTACGACTTGGACAACTTTCCCATCAGACAAGCTCAGGTGCGTGACCGAACCCTCGACCCTGGTCTTAGTCAAAGATGCAAATAAAGGAACCAAACATCCCCTCCTAGCACAAGTTAACAGCGAGCAAAAGGGCCATACCAAAGACCATATCGGATACCGGGCTCGACCACGCCTCCTCACCGTACACGACAAACCCCGACACATCTGGAGGCCCTCCTTGAAGCTATAAATAGAGATATCCGGAGCTTCAGGCAAGGGACAAACACTTCACGGTTTTCATCTCCACGGTGATATTGACATTTGTCTCAATCAACCCCAGAGACTTAAGATCTTTCCCTCTCCCAACCAGCTTTTACTCTCTACTGCAAGCACTTAGGTGCAAGTAATATAAGTCTCATCATCTCTGCTGGAAGTAGAGTCTTCTCTTATCCGAATCAGAATAAAAGACTTGTGTCACCTTAGTATCACTCATCTGGGAGGTTACACAGTATCAGATTCTCGTGTCAAAACACCGACAACTGTCTTAAAATAAAAATCGAACAATTTTAAAAATTGAAGAGTTTAAATCTGACATTTATAATTGATTGAGGGAGCTAAATTGAACGGTTGAGGGAGGTTAAATTTGTTCTTTTCTTTGGCGTGGAAACCTCGACCGATCTGTCCGATCTCTCTCCCGAGTCCACTCCAAGCCTTTTCGCCTTTTCCTCCGCCTTCTCGCGATGGCGCCGCCGCGCCGCGCTCTACTCGTCCTCGCCGCTCTCCTCCTCTCCCTCTCCCTTGGGGCCGCCTCCTTCCATTCCGACGAGCTCCTCCTCAACGATGACGAAGAGTTCGAGGGCGTCGTCGCCCGCCCCTCCGCCCCCTCCCCGCCGGCGGCCCCGGTGGTCTCCTCCTCCCGCCGCAGATCAGCGGACGCGCCGTTGCCCGGGTCAGGCGAGTCCAACGCAGTGCAGTTCACGCTCGAGCACGACCTTGGCGACGGCAAGGGCTTCGTCTCAGCTGGAACCTTCTCGGCCCGCCTCAAGACCTTCGCCCACGGCACGCAGGTGGGTCCCAGCCTCTCTTTGGTTACTATCTCGGTTGTTTGGTTAGTTCGCCTATATAGTTGGCCTGGTTACGCTCTGGTCAATGGATCTGGGATGGCTAGCTCTCGGCTAGTTCTGGATCGTGATTTCGGCGGCCTTAACATAATTCGTAGATGTTCTGCTCCTGTTAGCTTCGTTGAGCTGTTTGGTCGGAATAGGTAGTGAATCATTTGCTTTGGATTATTATGAGAAGTGTGAATCGAGAATTGGATCTTATGATGGTGTCCCGTGTATGTGTCCTACTGTCTACTGTAATTTAACAGGCTGTTGTTCCCTAGCAGTACTCTCGGCGGCTCAGCGTGTTTGGTCAGAGGAATGTCTCCATCCAGAATTATCTGATCTAGAAACTGAACCTCCTTGTGCTGTTTGGTTTGTCATCTGTCACCGTGTAGTACTCCTGTGGTAGTTATTCCGCAGGATGAGTTCATTCTGCAAAAAAACGCCAGACCCACCATTCTGGTTAAAGTCATGCCGCATGAGCTAAATCTGCAAACCAAACACTGTTAGTTAGACCTTACCCGGTACTGGAGTACTCTAGTTCTGTGGGTAAGAAAAACAAGGCAGACTGGCTTTTTGGGCTTGGTGTGTTACAGTATATATTATAAACAACCAGTTAAATTGTACCTGTATGACAGCACCTGTTATTAAGCGTTAGTGCAGGACTGCTGGTTAGGGCACTACCCAATACCCGTTTTTCTTTTATTTACCCATGGTGTATAATTGTGAAATTATGATTGTTCTGCACTTGAATGGCCACTTGCTGCTTATGTGGCCTTTCAGGCTGCATGGCCTTACTTTTACAAATACCTAACATATATTCATTGCCTTGAAGAGCAACCAAGATATTGCTGACTATAAAAAAGACTATTATTTACATTAGAATTGGATATACAATGATAATTAAAGAGCACTAATATTGTATACCATGCTGCCTCCAAATCACAAGATCCTGTGGAGTTAGTCTCGTGTGACATACAGAATTTGCGGTGGCCTGAGGTTGTTTAGCTTCGAAGTTTTTTTTAGCATTGTCTCATTTGGACAAATGACATTTCCCTACCATTAAGAAGCTGCTTTATATGTGGATAACTGAGTTGGTATTTGATTATAAGGGGAGTATCCCAGGGGCAGGAAATATTTGATATTAAATTAAAGACAGTAAATTGGCGTGTAAATAAGGAAGTAGAGTCTTGAAACATTAGGCTGTCACCTGACTTCTCGTTTCTGTACTTATTTTCAAAACTATGTTGATATGTTCAATGTCTTTGTTTATCTTGCATATTAAGAATTTATTGGGTGGTAACATTGAAAACATCACCCCCTTTTTGAATCATATGTTTCAAGTTTTAGAAGAATAATAATTACAAATGGACACAGGGGCTGGGCATGCAACAGATTTTTTGGTGTGGTCTGCTGAATCACCATTAACTAAGCCTGCATTTTAATCCTGTAACTCATAAAATTACAACAGCAGCTCCTGCATACATATGTACTTAGTTTTATATATGTCAGAAATAAACTCGGAGCAGAATTAGTCCTGATGATACCTCGTATATCATGGCCATAGCATATCACAACCTTTTTTTCTTCTTAATATATATGATGTGTAGCTCTCCTACGCTTTCGAGAAAAAAACAACCTTTTTGCATGTATGAAAATGTCTTATATGCATTAACTTCCATGTCTGTTCCTGTTAAGCACATGATATCCAATTTTAAATATCTTCTAGTTGTTTATCACTTGTTACAATAATGTATACTCTATGCCTTGTAGTTGTAGTACTTTACAGGGGAATAGGGATTGGCGGATTGCAATCTGTTATGAACCAAACACAATTAAAATCTGATCTGCCCAAAATCTTTTGTGCACTCATTCCTTCTTGTTTTACCTCGTATTTGCACAAGGCCTATTATTATAGTACCTTTTGTTCTTCATTATTTTGGACTTCGATGTCTGCCCCAATGTTGAAATGGCTCAAAATCGTAGATTCGTAGCAGCTTATCTAGAAGCTTTCAATATTAGTTTATTTAAATTGAACTGTATTGCACAAAAGTAAAATAGAATGTGCATTCCTAACTGGGAGTTGGCAATATGATTTCACAAAGTTTGGGAGCAAGCCATAACCTGCCATAGCAAAATGCAACATGCATTTATCAGGCTTGAAACAGTGGTCCAAAAAGAGTTCTTAAGTGTCCGCTTCCGCACGCATAAGCGCTAAGCGGAGGGGGACCACTCGCTTTGGGGGTAAGCGCTGCTCTAGGTGTTGCAGGTGCTGAAAGGTAACTGAGCGAGTGTGCAGTGGCTTGGGAGGGAGATTGAAGCACTTGACTGGCTGGCAGGAGGTGGTTTCACAGGTGGATTGAGTCGTGCTTACCTTTCTCTGCTGTCGGATTGAGGTCTCCGCAGGGCACACCACCAAATTGGTTGCCCCGCCACTAGATCGAGATGTTTCCGGGTTCCGCCGACGGGTTCATGTTGATCTGGTCCTCCTCTTATGTCGATCTGGCTAATTCTGCCGTGCTTCTCTTTCTGTAACCTTGATTCACCATATATGATAAGATTTTTTGCGAATAATGTGCTTTTTTTATATACTTTAAATCAATGATGGTTGATATTTCTCTTAGTGCATCTTTGATCTTTATGTACTTTTGGTTATGTTCATTAGTTTTCGAATTTGATCAGTTTCATTGGTGAATAATCAACCGATTATGCTCACTGTAGATATGAGCTAAGAGAACTAAATTTCTTATTTGACTTATTTTAATGGTTTGCTAGGTACCTAGTTTCTCACTACAACATTTAATGCTGTAAATGCAAAAGAGGAACACTATTTACCTAATTGTGCTATTCTTATGGATCAGACCCTCACTAAACTTCGCTTTACAAGGAATGATTTTACTGAGGATGATAAAGCGGCGTTCAAAGTAACTTCTTGCCCACCACGGTTTTCAACTTGATTTGCTTGACAATTATTTTCAACTAATTTGATGCTTATGCATTTGTTTGTCACTGAAGAAAGTGCTTCAGGAAGATGGCTTTTATACAATTAGGCTGCCATCTAATGTGTTGGACACTACAAAGAAACATCATGTTGTTTCTTCAATCAGAGCTGTAAGTTGACTACAGAGTTCATCATTGTGTTTCTCTTCACTGTGATAATAAAATAAGCCCAATACTCCAATTATCTATTCTTCAAACCACTGTACCAATTGGAATCTGTAAAATAAGGTATCTTTTAAAAGGTGTCCACCAAAGTACTATCCTTTTGTGTAGCACCTAGCATGTACATTTTTTATGGAACAATCAATAAATAAAGCAATTGAATTAGTTATAAGAAAAAACGACTGCTTGATGTATTGCAAAAACTGTGATGTTATCTTATTATTTGAAGTATTGATTTATTGTCTGATTCTAGAGTTATCCTTTTCAGTTCCTTAACTGTCTTGACTTTCTTATGTTTCCTAGAGATGCATTCCACGTGACAGTTTGGATGAACACATTGTTATCCACATGGTAACTTTCTCCATTTCATTATTTCTATTCTTGTCTTCCTCTAAAGAGTTGTTTATGATGATGGAATTTTTTGGGATAGCCCAGAAACTTTATGTATGTAATAACATCAATTGATGCATTTAGCTAACTTTATTTTGTTTTACATTAGCAGCGACCAAATCTCCAGTATTGATAGAGAGCAGAAGATGCACGCTGTGCTCATTTATTCTAGCACCTGTATCGATAACATAACATGTTGATTACATAAAGTTTCTAAATATTTATCTATCCTTGTCATCTATTCCAAACAGCAACAAGGGAAAAATGTTATTTTTTCATACTGCAGCCATTTTGGAGAATTGCATTACATTACCTTTGTAGAATACCGATAGAAGTTTCCTTGGTGTTGTGACTCACGTGATACTTTGCTATTGCCTTATTTGCAGGATGGTGTAAATATCTTGGCAGTCAATTATGGCTCTGTTGATGGGTGCCAATACCCTAGGCCTATGAAATTGGTTAGTTTTCTTTCAGGATTTATATTATGATTTATCAGTGTTCAACGTAATTAATGATTGATAGAAGGATCCTGATAACTTATAATCTTTAGACATTTAAATATTCTGAAATTAGTAATGTTCTCATTATAGATTGGCCTGCAACCTCATACTTCTTCCTCATGGCCAAAAAAGAAAAAGAAAAGAAAAGAAGTCCGTTAGAAACATGTTATCTGCACTGGTTATTTGTTATTGGCAGAGGTATTTGCTATGTTATTTAGTAGGGCTGGTACAAATGATTGTTTCAAAATTACTTTGATGAAATCATTCAATTTTGAATGAATGTCAACTGTTATTGGGTTTGGCTCTGCAGATTAGATTGCTCAAAATGGGTTAATTTAAGTTGACATTGATTAGTTAATTTTGACTGAAGCACGTTGAAATCTTTATTGGTTTAATTTACAACACTATTAATGTGCTAACAAATTTCTCAAATCGAACTGTTGAGACTTGAGAGTTGTTCAATCGTTCACCAAACTGTTCTATATTACAACTAACGCCTCTACTCTAGCACTTTTTTATCTTCTGTGGTGCATTCATTGGCGATTAACAGTTTTGAAGTTTATGGTGACATATTGGCATGTTTAATTTTTTTGTTTCAGCCATCAAAATGGACATTCAGCTCTTACACTATCCTAAAGACTGCTGAACAGGCACCAAGGTAAATTACTACTTTCTTGAGATTACAAAAAAATGTTAAATAAATAGATTATTATAAAACGAGTAATTTGTTTTAATAATAGATAATATAAATAGTTTGAATTAAGAAATATCTGAGGACATGCGCAATGCAATAGATGCTTAAAGAGGGTTAATGATGAAACACATCATTGGAATCTCAGCATCCAATTGAGGGACATGTACAAGGCAATAGATGCTTAAATAAAGAGAGGTAATGATGAAAGACCACTACAAGAATCTGCCCATCCAATGGGAAAAACAATTTTATTTATGCTTAATTAGTTTGACAAGACCAATGTTTTCAAGGCCTCGCCTAATAACATATCCTCGGTGTCCCTGTTGCCATCCCAAAATAAGTGGGGAGGAGTGATTGGAGGGGAAAGATAGGAAGTACAGGAGGAGATCATCCATCAAGGACAAGCAGCCAGTGCATGCACAATACTTCCTCCCACCTTATTCTTCCCTCTTTTGTCCTTCCCCTACTTGGCTTGCATTATAATCACTTTGGCATTGCCTAAGCAGTTAAAAGGGGTGGGTGGGGGGGGGGGGGGTCACCATGCATCACCTTACCTTTACCACCTTAAGAACACTGGGCAAGACAAGCCTATCTAAGCTCCCATATGCCTCAATGCTAATCATAGTTGAAATGGTAAACTTCCAGCGTTAATCACAGTAGGAACACCTAGCTAATTGTTCCTGTCGATGACTTGGTCTGTACGTCAAGCGCTTAGTCATGCTACTATTTTTTTTGTGAGAACTGAGAACATCCACCGAGTTCCACAATGGCAAAAATTGGTAGCATCCTCGTGTTGTGTATGACCTAACAGATCTATCCCTACTGTCACAAAGAAGTTTCCTAATTCTTACATTTTTTTGTGCTTGCAGAACCCCATCGTTTGCAGATCAGTTAATAGAAGCTGACAATGGTCTTGGCGAAGTAATGAAACCACCTGAGAAATCTTTCTGGGCTAAATATGTGAGTAACTGCACTAAATATCTTCCGTACTTCGTTCATTATCTTCGTGTTTGTGTATGTGTGGGTATGTTTCTATGCTTTCCTTTAGTCTGACTTGTTTGTTTTGCAGTGGATGTACATCATTCCGCTTGGTCTTATTGTCATGAATGCTGTTACGGCAGCTGCCAACATACCAGAGGAAGCTGCAGGGCAGGGCCAACCTGGAGCACAACGGGCACCTGCTGCTGTTGCTGGGAGGAGGAGATGATGGCTGCCTTCCATACCGTAGTTAACTATCTTCACATTGTTTTCTGTTTTTTTTGGGGTATTGTATCAATCTTACCTTGACTGCATCATCTATGGCACTGCATGATGATGCCATCTTTTGCTTGTGTTGAAACACGTAGCCTATCCAAGACAATGTGGTTCCTATACATCTGTAGCCAATTTTGGCCACTAGCATGCCATTGGACACTGAAACTTTGCTTGAAGCCTGTGCACACATCATTTGCAGTGACCACTTCATACTTGATGCAGCAAAAACACCTATTAATTTCAGCTGTTGAATTTTCTGCTAATAATTCATGCTTTCGTTCTTTGTTCATGCTGAGAATTTGTTCTTTGCTTTTAGTAAATAAATTGGAGGCTCTGACGTTTGTACCCTCGATTTGTTGTCTAATTATTACTTTGCTCCTGTTTTTTTAACTTTGTGGATCTACCCGTAACGAAGGAAAGGCTTACTCCGGTTCCATTCTCTTAACAGTGTGAATGTCATACAAAAAGATTATCATGCCTATGTAAATTTACCACACATAACTGGACTTCTAGGTCAGGTTATCCATTCATGCTCTCTTTTACAGTACAGTCAAAAAATTAAAATAAAGATTCTATCACTAACTGTAACTTTATGGTAAAAGAAAAAATTATATTTTATCACTATTCTAAATGTCTAATAACTCTATTGACACGTATAACAAGTCTAATTAATCTTCATTATCATAATCTAACTTATATTGTTTCTACAAAACACACATTATTCAAAAAAGTTGTATTAGCATCAATGATCGAGACTCAATTTGGGGTCTAGATGGTTTCACTCCTATTTTAACATAAATTTTTAGATAACATTTTAATAGATTATAAAGAAATTTATGGAACAAAAAATTGGACAACATTATAACAACTTGGATATCCCAAGAAACTATGAGACAACATATCAACTAACATCTCTAGACCACTGACCTACATGTTAATATGGCAGCTTAGAACACAAGTTTACCCAAAAGCCTCAAACAGTGGTACATGAAACATGTTTGATTAGCTAAGTCTGCATCACATGTCCAACAAAAGCATCAAGCTTATGTGATTTTTAACATCTCATGGCAAACATCACATTCAACCATCGAAACCTAACAATGTAGCTAGCCTCTCCTTTATTCTTTCTCTTTCCATTCCTAGCCTCCATGTTCTTCCATTCCCTTCCCCTTCTGGTACTTGGGCTTCATGTTGCAAAAAGAGAAAATATGTGATTAAAATTCACACCAACCAGTGTGTAAATCCAAGTTTAATGGCCAACAAACCATTCAATACTCACTTTAGGTCATTCATATACTGATCTTCTTCTCCTTCCCCTTGTAGTAGTACTTGCACTTGGGCTTCACATTGGAAAGAGAGGTGTGTGATTAATTTAGAATGACTAAAGGACTGAGCAAAAAATATGATAACATTGTTCAAAGTCAAAGCACTACTCACATGGCATCATTGTCATCTCTACACTTTGTTGTGGACATGTGATCATCCTCTTTTGACTAGCAGTGGGGCCTCTGTAAGGAAAATGGACCCCGGGCCATTTGGCTAATCGAGTTTTGGTGTTTGATGAACAACACAATCCGTGAACTAATAAGTTTTCTAGTGTTTATGTTTGTAGTTCATAGGATGCAAGATTTACTTGGACTAAGGAATTGAGGAAAGCAACACCTCAAAAGAAGACATTAAGAAGATTCAAGAAAAGTCCAAGTGTGCTGTTGCGGACTGTCTGTGCGAAGGCGCACTGGACTGTCTGGTGGCACACCGGACTGTCCGGTGCCCACACGCCGGACTGTCCGATGCACCAGGGAACTTCAGCCCAACTGCTAGTTCCAGGTGGCACTCGGAGAGAAGACCACCGGACTGTCCGGTGTGAGCACCAGACTGTCCGGTGTGGAAAAGCCTGTGGCGCCAACGGTCACCTGCTCTGACAGAGCAACGACTAGGCGCACCGGACAGGCTACAGTGCGCTATCCGGTGCACCACCGGACTGTCCTGTGTGCAGCAGAGAACTGCAGCTTTTCTCCAACGGCTAGAATTAAGTTGGGGCCTATATATACTTCACCCAACCGGCCATTTGAAGGAGTGGGAGCCCAAGCAACATACCAAGGCATATAGTGCACATTTCCAAGAGCTCAAACACCCAAGTGCTTAATAGAATCACTCGGTGATTAGCGTAGGTGCTTTGTGAAGTGCTTAGGTTAGTTAGACCGCTTTAGCGCTTGCTCTAGGAGAACCCTAGTTAGTTGAGTGAGTTTTGTAAAACCACACAACCCCTCGGTTCTTGCGTGAGTCGTTGTAATTGTACCGAGTGGGGCGAGAGTCTTGCGAGACCGTGACAACCGCGTTTGTGTCACGGCCGCCACCGTGTACCGGAGGGAACGAGGCCCGCGGCGTTTCGGCCAGAAGCTCGATAGTGGAGACGACAGGGAGCGTCCGAGAGGAGCCGGAAGCGGAGCACCACTTGCACGTGGAGAAGGCCCGTGGCTCTCTACGGAGTTACTCGACCGTGGTGCTTGGCCCTCGCGTGAGCTTCCCTTTGCGTAGGGGCACCAACGAGGATTAGTCGGGACCTTGCGTGGTTTTGGATACCTCGGTAAAAATACCGGCGTCATCCACGAGAGTTTGCTTCTCTACTTTGCTCTTTAAGTTTCCGCATTTATATTAAGCATTTAAGTTTCAATCTTGTATTCATACTTATTTAGTGTAGATTGAAACTTAGCTATTGCGGTAGAGATAACAACACTTAGGCAAAACCTAGTTTGCACATTCTAGTTTGATTATTTGCATAGGTTGTGCTCTAGGGATTTAATTGTGGCCTAGTTTAGTAAAAGTTTTAGAAGTCCTAATTCACCCCCCTCTTAGGCGTCACCCGTTTCCTACAAGTGGTATCAGAGCCGGCGGTTTGGCTCATGTGAAACGCTTTAGCTTCACTACTAAAAGAGCCGACGCTTTTTAGAGGAAGGGATGGATACCCATAGGCCACCATACTTTGACGGCACTAACTTCCCATATTATAGTGCTAGAATGGCGTGTTACCTAGATGCCGTTGATCTAGGTGTTTGGAGAGTCACTCGTGACGGGATGAAACCCCTCAAGAATCCCGAGAAACCCACCACGAGTGAGGAAAAAGAAATTCATCTAAATGCTAGAGCCAAAAATTGCTTGTATGAATCTCTTAGCATGGATATTTTTAATCAAGTATTTACCTTGAAAACTGCTAATGAGATTTGGCTAAAATTGCATGAGCTCCATGACGGCACATCCAATGTCCGTGAGCAAAAACATTGCCTAGTCTTAAATAAGTATAATTCTTTTGCTATGAAAGATGATGAGCTTGTTAGAGACATGTATTCTCGTTTGAATCTAATTATCAATGAGCTCAATTCTATTGGCATTAATAAGCTAGGTGATGCGAACATTGTGAGGAAGATTATCTCCCTGCTACCACAACAAAGATATGGGAGCATCATCACCATCCTTCACAACATGGAGGACTTGAGCAACATGACCTCGACCATTGTGATTGGGAAAATCGCGGCTTTTGAGATGTCGCGAAAAATGTGTTGGGGAGAGGAGCCAACTTCCTCAAGACCATATGCTTTTGCATGTGATGAAAGGAAGGGCAAAAAGAAGGCTCCCACTCCAAGTTCCTCAAGTGAAGAAGAGGAAGAAGAAGAAAGTGATGATGATGAAGATAATCAACCATGCACATCATCCTCCGAGGACGAAGAAACAATCTGACGCGTCGGAAAGGTAATGAGGATGATCCGCAAGATTAATCTAATGGGTGTGCCCCTGCAGGTCGAGGATCTTCTCTTTAATATTGACAGGAAAAAGCAAAGGAAGAGAGGATGCTTCGCATGTGGGGAGAAGGGCCACTTTAGGGACAACCGTCCAAATATGGACAAACCCAAAAAGGAGAGGAGCAAAGGCAAGGCACTAACAAGTGTTAGAACTTGGGATGATTCTTCAAGTGAAGATGAACCTCCAAGGACGCGCAGCCACCGGTCCTCATCACACTCATCACGGTCATCACACAAATGCCTTATGGCAAGAGGTAACAAAAGCATTCCATCCTCTAGTGATGATAGCAGTAGTGATGATGAAGGTGAGGGAAAGCCCTCCATAGATGAGCTTGCGAAAGCCGTTGAATTTTTTCAGGATGTTTGCACTAAACAAAAAGCTCAACTTAAAACCTTAAAAAATAAGTTGGTTAGAAAATTTTGATTACAAAGGTTTGCTAGAAAAATTTGAAACTTTTGCAAACTTAAATAGTGAGCTATCAACTAAAATTGAGCTATTAGAATCTAGTGCTCCATCCACTGCTACCGATGATGGTCTCATCAAAAAGAATGAAAAACTTAAGGCTAAGTTAGCTAGCTCCCAAGAAGCTATTGAAAATTTGCTAGAGAAAATGAAAATTCTTAGCATACACAATAATGAGCTAACTACTAAGCTAGAAAACATTGGTAGCACCCAGCAGCATCTTTAGTTGAAATGCCTGAAATAATTAAGAAAGATGCTTCTACTTCATGCTTTGATTTAATTGATGATTCTAACCCCTGCAACCAAGTCGTTGTTGAGAATATTGTTGTAGAGACATGTTCGGATGAGGTTGCAAAGGAAAATGAACAATTAAAGCAAGAAGTGGCTCGCCTTGGCAAGGCTTTGTATGACAAAAAAGGCAAAGCCAAACAAATCCAACCTCCATAGGATAACACCACTGCAGGAGTGAACAAGCCTATGAAGGAAGAAACTGTGATTTGTAGGCTATGCCACATGGAAGGCCACAAGTCTTTCCAATGCAAGGCGATGACCGGGGATAAACAAAGGCAAAAGCTCAAGCAAAAGCCATCAAGCAAAATCTCCAACACCTACATCAAAAAGGTGGACAAAAAGGATGCTACACCATATTTGATCAAGAAGAAAAAGAATGGAAAAGTGATAGCAATCAAGGCCAACAAGCAAGCCAACAAAGGAAAGGGGGCCAAACGCATCTGGGTGCCAAAGGAAATAATTGCAACCATGAAAAGCACAAAGAAAGTTTGGATCCCGAAAGGGAAGTAAGTGGACCGAAGGTCTTCGGGAAATTTGGAGACTTGGCAAAGTTGGGATGTATATCATGGGATACATCATATTGGATCAAGCTTATTGCCAAGTGGGTTAGTGAAAATTTTAGACCCAAATTTCCCACCCATGACTAAGGTAACTAGAGTTATTGTACCTCTTGTTTTTAGATATGCGTATCTATTTACTTTGTATCTAGTTTACCTTTCTTGCCTAGTATTAAATTTGTCATCTACTTTTGTTTGAAATCATGCATACTAGGTAAATCACATGGTAGGATTGCTTGCTTTCAATTCATATACTTAAGCAAACCTATATGGTTTAAAATGATCATTTAAGCACGACACATAGCTTCTATATCACTCCGTAGTAAATGATGCATCAATTGAAAATTTTGATTTCTACAAGTTGTATTATTTAACTTATATGTGCCAAAGTTTGGATTAAGGATAATTTGCCCCTCTTGATATCAAATCAAAGTGCATGTCTCCTACAAGTATTCAAAACTTGTATGCACACCTTTAAGGGGAGGTTATTCTATAATCTAACACTTTGAGACTAACACCTTTTCAAGTCTATTTCATGTGATAGTCTCATTGTAAGGAAAATAAGGTCCCCGGAGAAAGATAACAATCTTCCACTACAAAATCTCCAAGAACTCTCATGTCTCTCAAGCTCGCCATTGACTTTCAATTGGTATCTTTTGAGATACATTTAGTATCATTTACATGTCTTCTCCAATATTTGATTAGACTATATTTCATATCATATACTTCCATGTTGCTAAAAATGCATAAGTAGTTAACTCATATTCTGTTACCTATGCATAAGGGAAGTTAGTCTTTTCAAAACATGTCTTGCACCTCTAATTTTCACATGCTTTTTCCTAAGTAGAGGATCTCTGTCAAGGGGAGTATTTCTTCATCTCTAAAAAGGAGGAGAAAATTCTTTCTAAAGAGAACACTCATTTAGGGGGAGTAATCCTTTCAACTGATATCATTCATGTGGTTTAATCTAGTATCCTTCAAATGGTATCATCTGATAAAAATTCTTGATGAGGGCAAGCTTGTATTTACTTCCTACATGCTTTTAATGTCTTCCTTTTCGGTGGTTGATGCCAAAGGGGGAGAAGTTTAGGGACCAAAGCAATGAAAACTATATCAAACACCAAACACCAAACACCACAAATTTTAAAATTTCATATCTACAAATGGTTTTTCAAGTGGTTTTGGTTATTTGGTCCTAAAAAGGGAAGTAAGTGAATTATGGAGTTAGGGGGAGGCTTAAGTCCATAATTTCACTTTGTGGGGACAAACATGCATCCTAGTAAGTAGATTGCATATTTTCATTCAAATACTTGTATTATTTGCTTGCTTTGGTTGTGTTGTCATCAATCACCAAAAAGGGGGAGATTGTAAGGAAAATGGACCCCGGGCCATTTGGCTAATCGAGTTTTGGTGTTTGATGAACAACACAATCCGTGAACTAATAAGTTTTCTAGTGTTTATGTTTGTAGTTCATAGGATGCAAGATTTACTTGGACTAAGGAATTGAGGAAAGCAACACCTCAAAAGAAGACATTAAGAAGATTCAAGAAAAGTTCAAGTGTGCTGCTGCGGACTGTCTGTGCGAAGGCACACCGGACTGTCCGGTGCCCACACGCCGGACTGTCCGGTGCACCAGGGAACTTCAGCCCAACGGCTAGTTCGAGGTGGCACTCGGAGAGAAGACCACCGGACTGTCCGGTGTGAGCACCAGACTGTCCGGTGTGGAAAAGCCTGTGGCGCCAACGGTCACCTGCTCTAACAGAGCAACGACTAGGCGCACCGGACAGGCTACAGTGCGCTGTCCGGTGCACCACCGGACTGTCCGGTGTGCCGCAGAGAACTGCAGCTTTTCTCCAACGGCTAGAATTGAGTTGGGGCCTATATATACTTCACCCAACCGGCCATTTGAAGGAGTGGGAGCCCAAGCAACATACCAAGGCATATAATGCATATTTCCAAGAGCTCAAACACCCAAGTGCTTAATAGAATCACTCGGTGATTAGCGTAGGTGCTTTGCGAAGTGCTTAGGTTAGTTAGACCGCTTTAGCGCTTGCTCTAGGAGAACCCTAGTTAGTTGAGTGAGTTTTGTAAAACCACACAACCCTTCAGCTCTTGCGTGAGTCGTTGTAATTGTACCGAGTGGGGCGAGAGTCTTGCGAGACCGTGACAACCGCGTTTGTGTCGCGGCCGCCATCGTGTACCAGAGGGAACGAGGCCCGCGGCGTTTCAGCCGGAAGCTCGATAGTGGAGACGGTAGGGAGCGTCCGAGAGGAGCCGGAAGCGGAGCACCACTTGCGCGTGGAGAAGGCCCGTGGCTCTCTACGGAGTTACTCGACCGTGGTGCTTGGCCCTCGCGTGGGCTTCCCTTTGCGTAGGGGCACCAACGAGGATTAGTCGGGACCTTGCGTGGTTCCGGATACCTCGGTAAAAATATCGGCGTCATCCACGAGAGTTTGCTTCTCTACTTTGCTCTTTAAGTTTCCGCATTTATATTAAGCATTTAAGTTTCAATCTTGTATTCATACTTATTTAGTGTAGATTGAAACTTAGCTATTGCGGTAGAGATAACAACACTTAGACAAAACCTAGTTTGCACATTCTAGTTTGATTATTTGCATAGGTTGTGCTCTAGGGATTTAATTGTGGCCTAGTTTAGTAAAAGTTTTAGAAGTCCTAATTCACCCCCCTCTCTTAGGCGTCACCCGTTTCCTTCAAGTCTATTTCATGTGATAGTCTCATTGTAAGGAAAATAAGGTCCCCGGAGAAAGACAACAATCTTCCACTTCAAAATCTCCAAGAACTCTCATGTCTCTCAAGCTCGCCATTGACTTTCAATTGGTATCTTTTGAGATACATTTAGTATCATTTACATGTCTTCTCCAATATTTGATTAGACTATATTTCATATCATATACTTCCATGTTGCTAAAAATGCATAAGTAGTTAACTCATATTCTGTTACCTATGCATAAGGGAAGTTAGTCTTTTCAAAACATGTCTTGCACCTCTAATTTTCACATGCTTTTTCCTAAGTAGAGGATCTCTGTCAAGGGGAGTATTTCTTCATCTCTAAAAAGGAGAAAATTCTTTCTAAAGAGAACACTCGTTTAGGGGGAGTAATCCTTTCAACTGATATCATTCATGTGGTTTAATCTAGTATCCTTCAAATGGTATCATCTGATAAAAATTCTTGATGAGGGCAAGCTTTTATTTACTTCCTACATGCTTTTAATGTCTTCCTTTTCGGTGGTTGATGCCAAAGGGGGAGAAGTTTAGGGACCAAAGAAATGAAAACTATATCAAACACCAAACACCACAAATTTTAAAATTTCATATCTACAAATGGTTTTTCAAGTGGTTTTGGTTATTTGGTCCTAAAAAGGGAAGTAAGTGAATTATGGAGTTAGGGGGAGGCTTAAGTCCATAATTTCACTTTGTGGGCACAAGCATGCATCCTAGCAAGTAGATTGCATATTTTCATTCAAATCCTTGTATTATTTGCTTGCTTTGGTTGTGTTGTCATCAATCACCAAAAAGGGGGAGATTGTAAGGAAAATGGACCCCGGGTCATTTGGCTAATCGAGTTTTGGTGTTTGATGAACAACACAATCCGTGAACTAATAAGTTTTCTAGTGTTTATGTTTGTAGTTCATAGGATGCAAGATTTACTTGGACTAAGGAATTGAGGAAAGCAACACCTCAAAAGAAGACATTAAGAAGATTCAATAAAAGTCCAAGTGTGCTGCTGCAGACTGTCTGTGCGAAGGCGCACCGGACTGTCCGGTGGCACACCGGACTGTCCGGTGCCCACACGCCGGACTGTCCGGTGCACCAGGGAACTTCAGCCCAACAGCTAGTTCCAGGTGGCACTCGGAGAGAAGACCACCAGACTGTCTGGTGTGAGCACCAGACTGTCCGGTGTGGAAAAGCCTGTGGCGCCAACGGTCACCTGCTCTGACAAAGCAACGGCTAGGCGCACCGGACAGGCTATAGTGCGCTGTCCGGTGCACCACCGGACTGTCCGGTGTGCCGCAGAGAACTGCAGCTTTTCTCCAACGGCTAGAATTGAGTTGGGGACTATATATACTTCACCCAACCAGCCATTTGAAGGAGTGGGAGCCCAAGCAACATACCAAGGCATATAGTGCACATTTCCAAGAGCTCAAACACCCAAGTGCTTAATAGAATCACTCGGTGATTAGCGTAGGTGCTTTGCGAAGTGCTTAGGTTAGTTAGACCGTTTTAGCGCTTGCTCTAGGAGAACCCTAGTTAGTTGAGTGAGTTTTGTAAAACCACACAACCCCTCGGCTCTTGCGTGAGTCGTTGTAATTGTACCGAGTGGGGCGAGAGTCTTGCGAGACCGTGACAACCGCGTTTGTGTCACGGGCGCCACCATGCACCGGAGGGAACGAGGCCCGTGGCGTTTCGGCCGGAAGCTCGATAGTGGAGATGGCAGGGAGCGTCCTAGAGGAGCCGGAAGCGGAGCACCACTTGCGCGTGGAGAAGACCCGTGGCTCTCTACGGAGTTACTCGACCGTGGTGCTTGGCCCTCGCGTGGGCTTCCCTTTGCGTAGGGGCACCAACGAGGATTAGTCGGGACCTTGCGTGGTTCCGGTTACCTCGGTAAAAATACCGGCGTCATCCACGAGAGTTTGCTTCTCTACTTTGCTCTTTAAGTTTCCGCATTTATATTAAGCATTTAAGTTTCAATCTTGTATTCATACTTATTTAGTGTAGATTGAAACTTAGCTATTGCGATAGAGATAGCATGTTATGGTCGCTAGATCGGTGAGGGATTGGAGAGGGAATTCGATGGTTGGAGCTGCTGATGGAGGTGGTGCGGTACTGTTCATGCATGAACAGTACTCGCGGTTACTGTTCACAGGGCGCCGGCCGGAGGCCTTTGCCCACGGCCAAGCAAGAGGAGGGTTTCTCCCTTATAATTCTTGCCTACTTTATTTCTCATCCATTGATTACATAAATAGGCTAGCTAGCCGTCCCTATCTAACTAGAGATCCTTATCTCCTTAAAACTCTCCTAAAAACTCTCAACAACTACTATCTGATAACCTTCCTAGATAATCTCAACTAATCTCCTAGATAATCTCAACTAATCTTCTAATCTTATCTCTAACTATCCTTATCTAATCCCCCTTGGAGGGCCCATGGCTGCTGCTGCCGCAGCCCCTCCGTGGGCCTCCTTAGGCCCTGACACTACACCCCTCCTAGACAAGCAGCTCGTCCTCGAGCTGCAGCATGACGGATGCTCAAAGACCGAGTCTACTTGACCCAAAACCAGACACCTAGAAGACAAGCCTTTTACATCTCGGCTTATCTTATTATTCCGAATCCGATTTTTTGACCATATAAGATAAGGTGGACACCCTCCGCGCATTGGACTTGCACGTGTGCAGCCACCTGGATCCCATGGATGCCATCTGGACGAAAGGGGAGCACATGGATGGGCACCTAGAATAGGCCGCAACAATAACCAGCGGAGGCACCCTCGTGGCGGCCGGTAGCGGAATGTGGTGGCGCTAAATAGTGCACCCTTGCCGATGATGAGGGGAGTGCCTTCCCTACCGCCGCTGTCGTAGAGTTGAAGTTCGTCGCCCGTGGGACATGTACCATGCTCGCACTTGGAGATAGCGGCCCGGTGCCGCTGCTGATGGCCGTCTGACAGGGCGAGGTCGCGCACCCGTGTGCCGAGGTCAACCGTCACCAAGGCAGCCTCGAGCATATGCCGGCGCATCTCTCGCACTCTACGTTGTGCAAGGAAGCCACGAGCAGCAGCATGTATGCCCACAGCCGCCGACGTCTGGAGCCGTGCGGACAACGCCAGTTGGTGCTGCTCATGCTGCACTGCTGCCTTGATTTGCAGCACCCCTTGCTCAACCTTCTGGAGCGTGGCTTGCATCTTTGCGAGATCAGCCTTTATGTTGGTCCACAAGTCCCCCATCGATGGAGCTGGTGATTGTTGAGTCGTGGCTGCCCCTAGTGGCGTCGCCCATGGGGACGGAGACGCCGTCCCTAGAGATGGGCACGCCGACGTCCAGGATGTGGTGACAAAATTGGCAGGCGATGCTGCCCATGAAGATGGGGACATCGGTTGCCAGGATGGCGTGACGAAGGTGGCATACGTCGCAGCCCATGGAGATGGGGACGTCGGTTGCCAGGACGGCGTGACGAAGGTGACATGCGGCGCAATCCATGGAGATGGGGACGCCAGTTGCGAGGATGACGTCGCGGAATTGGCAGCAGAAGCCATGGGATCAGATCGAAACCCAAGCTAGCCGATACCAGATGTTATGGTCGCTAGATCGGTGAGGGATTGGAGAGGGAATTTGATGGTTGGAGCTGTTGATGGAGGTGGTGCGTGAACAGTACTCGCAGTTACTGTTCACAGGGCGCCGGCCGGGGGCCTTTGCCCACGACCAAGCAAGAGGAGGGTTTCTCCCTTATAATTCTTGCCTACTTTATTTCTCATCCATTGATTACATAAATAGGCTAGCTAGCCGTCCCTATCTAACTAGAGATCTTTATCTCCTTAAAACTCTCCTAAAAACTCTCAACAACTACTATCTGATAACCTTCCTAGATAATCTCAACTAATCTCCTAGATAATCTCAACTAATCTTCTAATCTTATCTCTAACTATCCTTATCTAATCCCCCTTGGAGGGCCCATGGTTGCTGCTGCCACAGCCCCTCCATGGGCCTCCTTAGGCCCTGACATAGCAACACTTAGACAAAACCTAGTTTGCACATTCTAGTTTGATTATTTGCATAGGTTGTGCTCTAGGGATTTAATTGTGGCCTAGTTTAGTAAAAGTTTTAGAAGTCCTAATTCACCCCCCCCTCTTAGGCGTCACCTGTTTCCTACAACCTCATTGGTGAGTCTTAGTTGTATGGCCTAGTTTACCACATTTAGAGCATAATCTCTTTTTCTTACTACTGGTAACCTCATCATATGGCTTGATCCTAGACTTACTTAGCCTCCCTTATTTCCTTCTAAGTTTAGTTTTTTCAACTTTGTAGCCTAAACTAACTTTTGGCCACTAATCCTCAGATGTCAATGGACTGAAGGCATCAACATATGCCTTCTCGAACCTTCAAGTAGAGAAATACTCATGAAAAAAATTCATACATCTATACCTCTCTACCAAGTCTTGCAGCGAAAGCTAATGCATGGTTGTAGGGTTGTTGTTGATGTAATCTAATCAAAGAATTTGCTCCTGCTCCACATACATGGATGATCCTCAACCAACCATGTAAGGACCTTAGGATCCTTCTCATCTATCTTCCCCATGAAGAAGTTGAACTTGTCAACAGTAAGGCTTTTAGTAGCAGCCCACATGTCCTTGCCATAAAGGTTTGCTGCTGAAACTTTTCTTCATGTTCTTCAATCAATGCCTTGTACATTCTCTATGTTCAACTCCTAGATACACATATTCTACAACCAATTATATCCCTTTGCTTGTATCAGTAATAGTGACCAAACCTATACACAACTACTTTGTTAATAAATGGAGATGCAACAATTACTCTATGTTAATAAGTAAAGATGCAACACACTTGGAGGAGTAGCGATCACTTCTTCACATTGTTGATGAGCTAGGTCTAGCTTTCTTTAGACTCTATATGTAACCGAGTATGACCAATTATGACCATCCACTACAACTGTTGAAGCCAACTGACCTCTTGACCTCCCTATCAAGTGAATGTCATTCATGGCAATGTAGGGACTACAGATTTGCAAGAACCCATTGATGCATGGTTTAAGAGATACAAAGAATATGATGGAACACATGCAACCATTATTCCCTTTAGTTTGTAGGTCAACAAAACTACCATGTACTGATCTTAGGCAACAAGTCATAACTATCATCCCACGTCCCATGTATCATGTCAATTGCTATATGCTTCTCTCTAACAACTCTATCATATGGAACTTCCATCGAGTACTTCGTTAGACCATCCTACAACTCCTTTTGTCCAATTTCAGAAATCAGAATTATCATGCAATAAATTCACAAGTCAACTAGTCACACATTTGTTAGAGGCCATTGTTTGATCACATTTATTAAAAGAACCACATGTGTGCATTGGTCCACTAGTCTTAACCTGCAACGAAAATAAGATTTCATGTTAGTACATACAATCATCAAGTAATGAAAGAAAATACTTGAATTATCTTATAACCAATGCATTCTTACTTGTGGATGCAAAGAAAGTCCACTTGCAAGTTGCAACCTTTATTAGCACTCTTGCATATGGCTCTAAAATGTGTCAAAGCATGATCATTAAAGATAACATGGTGTGCAACTGATGACTTGTATTGATCCACATTTGGAAACACTACATTCTCAAAATACATGGACCATCGATATCCTATGGTAACTTCATAAGATCATACTCATCCTCCATATCAACTATCTCACCGTTAGGATCAAACTTAGTGCCAAAATAATCATCAACAGAATTAAAGGAAGCAACCAAACCAATGTCATAGCTGCTATCACTACGTACAGCTACTGAACTAGTGTCACAATACATGTCCTCCTCATCAACTCCTACATCCTGATCATAATGTGTGGGTATCTCATCAATGGCTTCATCAACACTAAGAAGGCTACAAGTAGGGTGCCATCTACATTTAGTTGGTGAACATTGCAATGGTCCTTAAAAATCATCTATCTAGGCATTTATGCACACTACTCGCTTTTCTAAATTTAGTTGAAACCATTCAAGCAGACTAGCATCAATTTCAATTTCATAAGAATCATTATCCGTTGAAAGGACTGTGATACCTAAGAGGGGGGTAGTCAACTTATAACTTGGTCTCTAATTTTTCCTAGTCAAAACCTTTGTAATGATAAACTATCTATATGTGCAACTATGATTTTAACTATGTGTGTTGCTACCACTACCACAAAAAGTTATGAAACCTAGGTTCCAAACCTATCAAATAGCCTAACAACTAAGCGAGAAAGGTACAGAACATAATGAAGGTACACAATATAAATCAAAATATAAAAAGCGATAGAGATACAAACTTCTCTTTTATGACATGAGTATTTTTATCGAGGTATCGAGAAACATGTAAGCTCCCCTAGTCCTTATTGGAACCCCTCACAAGGATGTCCATGCAAGGGACAAGCCATCATTTAGGTAACTTCATATATAGCTCTTGAGCTTTTTCCATGTGCAAGTGGTCTCCCATATGGCCTCTCTCGGACCGTTCCTCACCATCTTCATTATCGGGTTTCAGGCCTAAACGCTATGGGCCTCGGTTCCTTCAGTACATGGTGGCAGCCATACCACTAATGCAATTGGTGCGATCTCACAAAACTATAAGCCCCTTCAAGTCAACTTCATTTGGTGCACACAAACACCAAGTGGTTTTAGATATTCAACCTCACTAAACAACATGCCTAACCCTAAAACAATCACTATAAGCAGTGGTTTAAATAACCTATGTACTTCATAGAGCACATATGCTAATCATCAAGAGATTCTTTGAGAACTTGAGTGTCTAGAGATAATACAAATGATTTTCAACACACTAGATATGTTCTTTCGCTCCCACACTGCTCAAGTAGCCATCTTTAGGGGTATATATAGCCCTAATCTAAACTATAGTAGTTTAAGCATGCACAATTTCTACACAGGCACTCAACATGTATGGTGCACTCACTAGACATGTTTGATGGATCCATGTTAGCTAGCTATTGGGTTCAAGTTGTTGTCGACTGTTGGAGACTTGGTATCTGGTGCGATGAATGGTCTAGGACACATCCAATATCTTATGGGATTCTCTAAATTGCACTGTAACCTCTCTAGTGCAGCACCATACACATTTTTGTGCCTCGTAATATATGCATATTTACTTGTCTGGTGCACCTAGGTGCATTTGCCCTTCTACACATAGTACCAACGTTATTCGGTGCTTTAACCAGTGCCCCACCGAACATGTCCGATGCTACCAAGCAACATGTATTTTTCTTCATTTCTTCGCATGTCTTCATACGAGCTTCTTCTCTCTTGTGTCTTGGATTTTTCCATGTACTTGTAGGTCTAGCTTGAGGTGTTGATCATCCATATGACCACTTTGCCTTAGTCCAATTTCACTTGTGCATCCTTTGAACTATATCCAAAAACACTAGCAAATAATGTTAGTCCAAATGGTCATAAGCACCTTGGCTTTGTACCTCTTTTTCATGTCCTTAGGTGTGGGATTGTTTGAACAATCTTCCATAAAGTGCCCCTTCTTGCCACATCCATAACATCCTTTTTTCTTTGTTATTTTCTTTCAATTGTAAATTGGATGCCTTCAACTTAGAGGAGCACACCTATAAGATTCATATTGTGAATCATCTTAATCACCTTCTTGATTCGTTTAATTGTTTCCTCATCAACATCAGAGGAGGTGGAATTTGGATCATCATATTATGTGTCCTCATCTTCATCTTTACCTGAGAAGCTTGACCTTTCAATTTGCTTGTTGCCTTCATCTTTTTATGCTCATCACATGGCAAAGCTACTCTTTTGCTTGATAAAGTGATTTCTTCTTGACCCATCTTGCATTACATCTCAAATGCCACCAACTTGCCAATGACAAGTATTAGGATCATTATGCTCAAGTCCTCAATAATGTTGTTGGGACCATGCTTCGTCGCCGAAGGTCCTGCAGGAAGAAACAACTTCGGCTGAAGCTGTCTGCACGTGATGACCGAAGGTTGCTGTTCATGAAGCTTCGGAATTACAAACCGACTTAAAAGTAGAATG
Organism: Zea mays; assembly: GCF_902167145.1. Classification (NCBI taxonomy): domain Eukaryota; kingdom Viridiplantae; phylum Streptophyta; class Magnoliopsida; order Poales; family Poaceae; genus Zea; species Zea mays. The sequence continues at coordinate 15,688,913 of NC_050099.1, forward strand.
ACCTTTTAGTCCATAAGTGTTTGAGTCGTTGTTGTAAACTTTTATGAGGGGCAGGATTGTAATTCCTCACAGGCTGTGTCTTGTGCCTATAAATAGTGAACAATATTCCTTTACTGTTCACGCATTCCTGTAATTGCAATCGCATCACTCGGAAATTATTCTTCGCCAAGGCAGAGGTATGAATGTGTCTAATATTTGAATACACTAAGTTAATATAATATGAAAGTGATGTTATTCATTTATAATTTATTTGTCTTTGATGCTTCATATCTCGTATTATTTTATATAATCTATTAGAGTTCAATTACGAAGATTCAACCTTCGTAATTGTACCGTCCTTAACCTTCGTCCGAAGTTCATTAAATCCTTAAGGGAATAATGCTTCAGTGGACGAAGGACATTGACATTTAACATTTTATGTTGCCTTGTTCTTAATTCATAGCATTTGAGAACGAGTCCCCAACATTGGCGCCCACCTCCAGTGAACTCACTACCACTTTTCTGAGCTGATGGCTTCGTTCAATATTCAAGCTGGAGCTGCTTCGGTTTCGAAGCTGGTACTCCCGATAACAGGCGGATCATGTTCAGAACCAGCCAACAAGAAGCAGAAGAAGGAAGCACAGAGAAGGGTACAGCATGTCGGGGTGCAAGGACCCTTCATCAAGTCAAGATGGTCTCACATTCCTATTACCTTCTCCCAAGAGGATCTTCAACTCAAGGATTACCCACACAATGATGCTATGGTTATCTCTTGTGTTATCAAAGGATTTCTGGTCCACAATGTTTTGGTTGATACAGGCAGTGCAGCTGATATCATATTTGCTAAGGCCTTCAAACAGATGCAAGAGCCCGAAGATAAAATTCTTGATGCCACACATCCCCTCTGTGGCTTCGGAGGAAGGCAGATTGTAGCACTCGGCAAAATCTCAATGTCAGTGGCCTTCGGGTTCATCAACAACACAAGGACTGAACAAGTTATGTTTGATATCGTTGACATGGAGTACCCTTACAATGCAATCATTGGTCGTGGTACTCTTAATGCCTTCGAAGCAATTCTGCATCCAACTTATCTTTGCATGAAGATACCTTCGGACCAAGGGCCCATTGCTATTCATGGAAGTCAAGAAGCTGCCAGAAGGGCCGAAGGAAATTGGACAGACTCAAAAGCAATCCATAATATAGATGGAACTGAAGCTTGTGAGCAATACAAGTTCAGAAGGGAAAAAGCTGCTTCGGCTGATCAGCCGAAACCCATGCTCTTATGTGAGGATATAGCAGAGCAGAAGGTGCTATTGGGATCTCAATTGTCCGAAGAGCAGGAAAAAACCTTGATAAGGTTTTTGTTCAACAATAAAGATGTTTTTGCTTGGTCAGCTAATGATCTTTGCGGAGTTAACAGGGATGTTATTGAGCACTCGCTCAATGTTGATCCATCCTTCAGACCCAGGAAACAGAGGCTTCGGAAGATGTCTGATGACAAGGCCGAAGGTGCTCGGAATGAAGTGAAAAGACTCCTCAGTGCCGGAGTTATTAGAGAGGTAAAATACCCAGAATGGTTGGCTAACACTGTTATGGTGAAGAAGGCCAATGGTAAATGGAGAATGTGCATCGATTTTACTGATCTCAATAAGGCCTGTCCGAAGGATGAGTTTCCATTGCCAAGGATAGATTCTTTAGTCGATGCAGCAGCTTCATCAGAACTTATGAGTTTGCTGGATTGCTATTCAGGCTATCATCAAATCTGGATGAAGAAGGAGGATGAACCAAAAACCAGTTTTATAACCCCTAGTGGGACATACTGTTACCTTCGGATGCCTGAAGGGCTTAAGAATGCTGGAGGAAGCTTCAGCAGAATGACAGCAAAGGTTCTCCATTCTCAGATAGGTAGGAATGTACTAACTTATGTTGATGATATCATTGTAAAAAGCACGAAGCAGGATAACCACATTGCTGATTTACAGGAGACCTTCGCTAATTTTAGACAGGCTGGTCTAAAGCTGAATCCAGAAAAATGTGTCTTCGGAGTAAAGAAGGGGAAATTTCTTGGTTGCCTAGTTTCAACAAAGGGAATTGAGGCCAACCCAAATAAAATCGAAGCTATACTTCGAATGGAGCCACCAAGTACAAAAAAGGGGGCTCAAAGATTGACAGGAAGGCTGGCATCTCTCAATAGATTCATATCCAGATCAGCAGAGAGAAACTTACCATTCTTCGAAGTGCTGAAGTCAGCCGAAGTCTTTCAATGGGGACCAATCCAGCAGAAGGCCTTTGAAGAGCTGAAACAGTATTTGATAGATCTAACAACACTAACTCCACCTACGCCAGAGGCTCCTTTGTTATTATATGTGGCAGCTTCGCACTCAGCGGTAAGTGCAGCACTTGTCCAGGAGAAGCTTGAAGGTCAAGTTAAGAAGCAGGCCCCAATATATTTCGTATCCGAGGTTCTTAGTTTATCAAAGAAAAATTATACAGAATTGGAGAAGGTACTATATGCTGTTTTGATGGCCTCCAGGAAGCTTCGGCACTATTTTCAAGCTTACAACATAATTGTTCCTTCTTCACAACCTCTGAAGAATATTATGAGAAACCGAGAAGCTACTGGAAGGATTGGAAAATGGGCTGCAGAGCTCAATGAATTTTGTATTGATTATGTTCATAGATCTTCGATTCAGTCCCAGGCATTAGCAGACTTTATTGCTGACTGGACGCCAGGGGCTCAGGAGGAAGAAACAAATAAAGATGCCGAAGCATGGACAATGTTTTGCAATGGGTCTTGGGGAACCTTCGGAGCAGGAGCGGCTGCTGTGTTGATTTCACCTTCTAAAGTTAAAACTTGTTATGCGACAAGACTTGATTTCAGTTGCACAAATAACATCGCTGAGTATGAAGCTCTGCTTTTGGGTCTTCGGAAATTAAGGGCAATGGGAATCAGAAGGGTCATTCTTAAAACTGATTCTCAAGTCATCTCTGGTCATATTGACAAGAGCTACAAAGCAAGAGACCCGAAGCTTGAAAAGTATCTAGATACAGTCCGAAGGATCGAGGCTTCCTTCGAAGGTTTCTCTGTCAAAAATATTCCTCGTGGAGAAAATGAATACGCTGATCTATTGGCTAAGTCAGCAGCCCAGGGGCTGCCTATACCTTCGGAAGTATTTTTTGAAACAATAAAAGCACCTTCGGTCGAGCTTCTTGAAAGAGCAATCCTTAATATATCCCCTGTTTATAGTGAAGATTGGAGAACTGAGATTATCTCTTTCCTCCAGGGTAATTTTCTTTCAAACGACGAAGCTTATAACAGGAGGATAGAAGCAAGAGCTCGACCATATGTCATAATAGAAGGGGAGCTATATAAGCGTGGGGTCTGTTCCCCATTGCTCAAGTGCTTATCCAGATCCGAAGGTATAGAATTAATGAAGGACATACATGCAGGTCTGTGTGGATCTCACATTGGACCTAGGCCTTTGCTTGGGAAGGTTTTTCGCCAAGGATTTTATTGGCCAAAGGCAGCTTCGTATGCAGCGGATTTAGTTCAAAAGTGTGAAGGTTGTCAGAAATGTGCAAGAGATCAAAAACAACCTTCGTCTTTAACTCAGTTAATACAACCCACATGGTCGTTGCAAAGGTGGGGTCTAGATTTGCTAGGTCCATTACCACCAGCACAGGGGAACTTAAGATATGTGGTGGTGGCAGTGGAATATTTTTCCAAATGGATTGAGGCGAAGCCCTTAGCCACAATCACTTCATTTACTATTCAAAAGTTTTTCTGGCAAAACATTGTTTGTCGCTTCGGAGTGTCGAAGGCTATCACTGTTGATAATGGAACACAGTTTGATTCTGAAGCCTTCAGAGAATTTTGTAATCAAATCGGCACGAAGATCCATTTTGCATCAGTCCGACACCCAGAGTCAAATGGACTTGTTGAAAGAGCCAATGGGATCATAATGACAGGAATAATGAAGTCAATCTTCAATCAGCCCAGGGGAAAGTGGTCGGACGAGTTAATCAAAGTGGTGTGGAGTCATAACACAACCATGTCAAGATCAACAGGCTTTACACCCTTTAAACTATTGTTTGGTGACGAAGCAATAACCCCAGAAGAGGCCAAAACAGGATCAATAAGGACAGTAGCTTCGGCAGAAGGCGAAAACGAAGCTGATTGCTCTGTGGAAAAAGATGCTATTAAAGGGATCAGACTTCAAGCTGTGGAAAACATCAATAAATATCAAGCTGAAACAATAAAATGGCGTGATAGAAAGGTCAAGCTGAAGAATATTGAACCAGGACACTTGGTACTTTGAAGAGTAGCTAACCCTGAAACAGTAGGCAAATTACAGCTGAAATGGGAAGGCCCCTTTTTGGTAGTATCTTCGTCAAGACCCGGTTCCTACAGATTGAAGGATATGGACGGCAATGACATTCCTAGATCGTGGAATGCGGATGAGCTTCGGCGATATTATGTTTAGTTCGATGTAATTTTTTATATTCTTTTTTGTGGCACCCTTTTCCTTTCCAAAGGGGGAGAAAGGTTTTTAATGGGGCCACAACATGTAATTTTTCTTTTCCTTATTTCAATCCTATAAGAGAGATATCCCCCAAAAATATAAATGTAAAAGCTGAGAACGCACCTTCGAGTGCAAAGAAAAAAAGAAAAGAAAACAGGAAGAAGCTCCTAAGGGAGGCTTACAGCGAAAAATAAACGCTGGTTCCGCCGAAAGTAAAAGGCGAAGAAGCTCCTAAGGGAGGCTTACAGCGAAAAATAAACGCTGATTCCGCCGAAAGTAAAAGGCGAAGAAGCTCCTAAGGGAGGCTTACAGCGAAAAATAAACGCTGATTCCGCCGAAAGTAAAAGGCGAAGAAGCTCCTAAGGGAGGCTTACAGCGAAAAGTCAACGCTGATACACCGAAAAGTAAACGGTGAAGCCGAAAAGTAAACGGCAAAAAGATTTTTATCATTCTTGAGGAGATGAAGGGCCGTACTTATGGTTTTTGAACATTTGTCCTAATATTCATTTGCACATTACATGTCATCATGTCATTTGCATTCATAAACATCCATTTAGACATATAGAATCATCATTATGCTACACAAAAAAGACAGGTGCTTCAGAAAATAAGGAAAAGATTCGAAGGAAAAATTTTCTATGCTTCGTTATGTACGAAAAGAAGGGAAGGTGTTTTTCGCCTTCGGCTCAAAAGAGAAGTTTCGTCCACAGCAAAGCAGATTGAATACGGATAAGGGAGACAGGATATATTACAAGGTATGTACAAATTTACATAAGTTATTCCATATCTATATTACAAGAGTTTCTCCAAGAATTTTTGCAGGAAAGCATATTATAAGCAACTTTAAGCTTCAGCTAAGGCTTCGTCTTCAGTTTTGTCAAACTTCAGCATTGTCAATCTTCAGCTTCGTCATCCTGTAAATACCAAATAGCAGAGTAAGAAAGGTACAAATTTCAAAGGAGAAGGTAAAAGTAACAAACATAAGTTTCTTACCGGCTTAAGATGGCTTCGAGCTTCGTCGCCTGCCATTTTCCGCCCGCCACTTACCCAGATCTGGGTCATGAATCTATTTCCGATACTTCTGGCTAAGCTTGGGATATCCATCAAATCTGAAGCTGACAAGCTGAAGTTTGGTCTGTTCACAATGTTTCCATGGGTGCAGCCAGCCTTCAAAAAAGCCGTAGCTGTGCCCCGAGAAGCTACCAGGGCGCAGAAGTCAGCATGCCCACCAATAACTTCGTCAAGGGCGTCAACTTCGCCTTCAATATATTCTAATGTTCTTGGCAGATTCTCAGCTGAAGGTGTAAATTTCGAAGAGCTAGCTCCGACAGAGTGAAACACATCCTTCAGCCGCTGCACACATCGGCTGCCGAAGCTTAAGCATTTCTCCTGAAGATCTTTAAAGGATTTCTGCAAATTTGAGTATTTATCCACTTCAGCTTTCAGGCTTGCTTCAAAATATTTCTTTTCTTGCTCGAATTTTTCTGATTGTCGGAGCAATTCATTCTTTAATTTGTCATTTTCAGTTTGGACTTCAGCCAAAGAGCCCTCCATGGTCTGAATAACAAAATCCTTCTTTTCTAATGCACCTTCGTGCTCTTTGACCATGATCTCAAGGTCTTGGATTGCGAAGTCTTTCTTTTTCAGATTGGCTTCGTGATTTTCAACTTTTTCAGCCAAATCTTGAATGACGGCTTTGTTTTTCTCTTCCTCCAGATCTTGTTGCATTTTCAGAACCTTGCTTAATAATATGCTCTATCGAAATGATCTTTGTTAGAACACGACCCAAAAGTTAATAATAATAGTAATAAAATAACAAAAATATTCGTTACCTTAAAGTTAGCATAAAGCAAGCTTCCGGCGATGTGTTGTCGTTGATAACGGCATAAGTCCGCTTCCAGCTTCGGCAAGCCAATGCTTTTGGAGAGGGTTCTAACAATTTTGGCCTCGGTGCGGTTTTGAAGGCATCTTAGTTTCCCTTCGTTGACCCCACCAAATAGCATAGCCCCTGATTTATATCCGCAAGATATGGCATATTTTTTCAACTCCTCTTTTTCGGTGTCTGTTAATTCTTGTCCGAGCAAATCTTGAAAGTTAAAATCTCCTTCTTCTGAAATTTCATCAATCTGCTCTTTCCCCTTTTCAGTTGCCGTATTCACTGCAGCCATAGTAGCTTCTTCTCATTCTCACTGAAATAGCCCGACTTCACCATCTTGGAGAAATCAGCCTTGGAGACAGTCGACTTTCCGAAGTCCAAGTGGCTGGGCTTGCTTGGCACGGCAATATGGTAATCATCATCGGAATCAGCTTCCTCAATATTTCCTTCTTCCGCTTCGGCAACAACTTCTTCTGTCTCGGCAACAGCCTGCTCTGTCTCGGCAGTACGGATTCCTTCCGAGGTCACCAGTCCGGATCGTTGCATCGCTTCGGAGATAGGAACAGTCTCCGCTCCTTCGGCTTCGCCTCCCTCACGCTCAACTCTAGCGGTAGAGCGCACTCTGGCCATTTAATTCTGAATTTCTTGGGAACTAAAAAACTTTTTCTTCTGAAGCTTTTTCTTCTGACGAAGTAGGCTTTAGACTGGAGCTTCGTCTGATTGCGAGAGTCAAGCTTCGGCTATGGTTAAAAATTTTGGCAGCAAAACAGTGCAATAGCAATGAATGTTGTGGTAACTTCACATCTACCCGTCTGTTTATATAGTGCTGCAGGTAAGAAGGTGAATCGTCAGGATTTTTACACCAGGCAAACAGCTGCTTACACCCGCTGCGCGGTGGACCGCAGAGACCAAATAGTAACCCTGCAGGGTGGGACCGCTACGCGCTCGAAAACTGAATCGTTTCTCGACAACGAGCTCAGGGAAGGTGTTTTTCGGACCTTCGGCTTCCTGAAGCCTAAGAGACTTTTTTCACGGATCAAGCTCGTTACGAAAAACGATCTAGCACCGCGAAGGGGCTACTGTTGGGACCATGCTTCGTCGCCGAAGGTCCTGCAGGAAGAAACAGCTTCGGCTGAAGCTGTCTGCACGTGATGACCGAAGGTTGCTATTCATGAAGCTTCGGAATTACAAACCGACTTAAAAGTAGAATGACCTTTTAGTCCATAAGTGTTTGAGTCATTGTTGTAAACTTTTATGAGGGGCATGATTGTAATTCCTCACAGGCTGTGTCTTGTGCCTATAAATAGTGAACAATATTCCTTTACTGTTCACGCATTCCTGTAATTGCAATCGCATCACTCGGAAATTATTCTTCGCCAAGGCAGAGGTATGAATGTGTCTAATATTTGAATACACTAAGTTAATATAATATGAAAGTGATGTTATTCATTTATAATTTATTTGTCTTTGATGCTTCATATCTCGTATTATTTTATATAATCTATTAGAGTTCAATTACGAAGATTCAACCTTCGTAATTGTACCGTCCTTAACCTTCGTCCGAAGTTCATTAAATCCTTAAGGGAATAATGCTTCAGCGGACGAAGAGCATTGACATTTAACATTTTATGTTGTCTTGTTCTTAATTCATAGCATTTGAGAACGAGTCCCCAACAAATGTGAAGGATGATGATGATGCTCACATATGTGTTATGTGGTAGCATATAAATGATCTGTATGCCATTGGAAAATATACTCGTTCCTTGTGTGTCACTGGCCCCACATGTCATACACACACAAAAATGTACCTATATGCCACTTAGTGGCACACAAGGAATGAGTATAAAATCTGATGGCATACCAGGAATTTTTCCTACAATGTTCATATCACTTAGATTTGTTAATCTAATAAAATTAAGCTCATTGATAATTAGATTCAAACGAGAATACATATATCTAAAAAGCGCTTTTTCTTTCATTTGATCATTTTGTTTCATTTGAAAATAATCATAACTTTGTTTATCCATACAATTGCTCATGTACTGTCATGGAGCTCATGTAATTATAATCAAATTTCATTTACTTTTGTGAGGGTGGATATTTTGGTTACAAATATCCATCCTAAAATATTCCAACAAACATTTTTTTCTGTTACACTATGATGAATTTCTTTTCCATAACTCGTGGTTGGTTTTTTTAGGATTTTTAGGGGTTCTATCCCATTGTAACTCTTCAAACAACTAAATCAATCTCTTTTATGTAGCAAGACATTCTAGCACTCCAATAGGACAAACTAGTGACATCAAAGTATGGAGGCCTAGAGGTATTCATTCGAGCTACTCTAAATACATCGGCTCAACAGTGGTGAAGCCAAAAATTCTACTTGAGCCAACTTGACTCTCCAACTAAAGTGACTATGATGCCTAAGAGAGAGAGAGAGAGAGAGGTGAACTAGGCAACTTATACCTCTAGTTCACAAACTACGACCTCTACTTTTTTCCTAGCCAAAACCTTTGTAAATATAAAATATCTATATGTGCAACTAGGATTTTGATTGTGTATGTTGCTCTCTATCGGAAAGAGTTATGCAACCTAGATTTTAAACCTATCAGCTAGCATAACAACTAAGATGGAGAGGTAAAGCATACAATGAAGGTGCACAACATAAATATGGAAGCTAAAAAGCGATAGAGATACAAACTTCTGTCTGATGACACGAGTATTTTTATGAGGTATCGAGAAGCATGCAAGCTCTCCCTAGTCCTTATTGGAGCCCCTCATAAGGATGCCCATGAAAGGGCCAAGATTCTAGCGAGGTAACTCTATTGATAGCCCATGAACCTTTTCAACACGTAATTGGATCTCCCATATGGCCTCTCCTCAACCGTTCATCACTACTTTAGTATTGAGTTTCTAGTTTAAACTTTGCAGGCCTTGTTCCCTTTAGTACAAAGCGGTGGCTACACCACTAACACAATTGGTGTGATCTCACAAAACTACAAGCCCCTTGGAGTATAGTTTCAATGATGCACGTGAGCACCTGCAAACTTCAACACTAGGTCCTAGAGTAATCGCTATATGTGGTGGTCTAACTAATCTAAGCCCTTCGCAAAGCACCTATACTAATCATCGAATGATTCTTAGCGCTGTTTTTGCATAATTCCAATCCTTGAGCACTTGTGAGTTTTTGCACTTTACCCCCAAATTGCTCCACAAAACTTGAAAACCTCCAAATATAAAAGTTGCTTAGTTTTTGTTACTCTACTACTTTGATATATACACTTTTGGCCAAAAGTGATTAGAATTTGAAATAACCTATAAGGCACTAGTTAGGGTTTTTGGACTCCAAACTAGGGTTTTGGGTGTCCCAAGGTACTTTCAAGTGCTTAACCTCTCCAAATTCCAAATCATTATTTTTTAAAACATGTCTACCAAACTTGGCAAGACCACTCCCCTGTGCTTAAAACATAAGGTCACATACTACTAGTCCTTGAGAGATTTACCCCTACCTAGATTTAAGGATCCCTTTACCATACCATATACTCAAGCAAGCATCACATCACATGTTTTGTTTTGAAATTTTAGCTTGGTGAATGCATTCTAGGTGTATCACAACAAGGTAATGTCAGTGCATATGATGCCAATGCCAAAGTTTTAGTTCTCGTAACACTAGAGGTGTTACAACTGTCATGTCACTCCATTTATAACAAACATCTTGTCACAAAATTACCATATAGCAATGATTCAATGTTATACTCTTGTAACGTTTTTAGCCTCGTTCATGACAATTTAGAGCATCATAAATTTTATGACGAATACATTTTCGTCACTACATTTGTGACGATTTTTTTTTGCTTCTCATCAAAAAAGTTTCTTTAACATACACCTTCTATGACGATGACTATTCGTCACGAAGTCATCACAACAGCAAAGATTATGACAAAACACCTCTTATTTACGATGTAACGAGAATGTCATAGATCACATATGTTGTAGTGGCTGCTGGAGATAGGCTAAGGGAGTGAGATACTGCCTTGGTAGGCACCTGATGCTTCCCTAGTATTTTCATCATGTATAATTTATTGCAAACACCGGTACTTGGCAATGGACATGTAAACATGATGTAACACTAATTTTGTTGATCTAGGGGTTTTGCAAGATCTCTATAAAAAGTCTGTCAGCATTTATCCTATGTGGCAAAGAATTAAAACAGCTATAGATCTTAGTGCTACTATAAACCTGGAGTAAGCCTATACGCAAAAATCAAGGTGGTACAAAGAGGGTATGTAATTATTAAAAACAACTATATATATCTACATAGAAACATCATTGCAAAAATTTACTATAGTACGATATATATAGATGACATGAACATTGCTCTAGAGTATGCCATCTACACCAGTGTGGTTGCTCTAATGCAGCTCCGCAGCAAGTTCTATTTCAAATCCTCGGCTTTTCCCAACCGAGCTGGGACCACGAAGAGAATTTATGGCTGACATCATACCATAGGCATTTAGGCTGCAAACTTAAGCTGACCTGCTTGTCCTTAAGGGCTTGTTTGGGAGGAAGAGTAATGGAGAGGATTGAAGGGGTTAGAATACCCCACTATTCAATTTTAAATAGTGAGGAATTCTAACACCCTCAATTCCCTTCATTCCACTTGCTCCCAAACAAGCCCTAAGCTACTAACTGGAGACATGGAGAAAAGGGGCGGCTTGTGCAACAAGACATGCCCTCGCCGTGGGCTATCACGTTGGATCGGAGCCTAAGCCAGCAAGTTGATATCTTCACATCAGTGCGGCCCAGCCCACTTGCCCAGCACAGGCGCAAAAATACTTGCTAGGATACGGGTACGAGGCACATTTCGCTGGTTACACGAAGAGCGCACGGTTCCTTATTTTACATTACTCCAATAAGGTTATTACAAGCATCCGAACTTTTTCCCAACAACCATACATACATTTATTTCTGCTGTGATCATCAGAAGATGTATTCTGGCACATCAAGAGGGAAAGGCGCCACCATGACTTCGAACGGCTTCCCTTCAGGTCGGCTCAACCTTGCAAAGAGAAGCAAGACCAACAAATGACAAACAGTGAGGCCTACAAAACATTACAGCATCTCTAACCAGTAGATTTACAGAATGGAGGTGACAGGATCCACATAAACATAACTTCTCTAGATAATATAAATCAGAACATACTTGCCCGGCACAAACGAAAAAGAGCCCTCCACAGATCCTGGTACTTGGGGCAGTGGCGTGCAACTCTCGTAGACAAACTCATCCTCACCAGGTAACAGTAGAGGATACTGCACGAGATATGTTGATCAGGCACATTACCTAATCACCTTTCAAAGGAAACTGTAGTCAGTAACGGGAAAAAAAAAACTAGTTCTGTTCCTCCCCAGGATACCTCTCCAATAACCCCTCCTCCGCTCACATCAGAAACAACCCTGTCACACGATCTGATGGTCCAGTGGCGGGAGCAAAGCTGGCAGGAAGAATAGTACACGCCACCTAGCATGCATGCCTCTGGAACTGACATGCGAATTGAGTAAGTGAACATAAATTTTTCCCCAGGCCTCCCAGGATGTTCTGGCACAAAGACAGCAGATGAGCGTACCTATTGGTATCAGATATGTCAGACCAAGGCTCAAGAAATCATCCATGGGAATGGTCTACAGTATGCAGTACTATAGCCATGGCAAAATTAGCTAATGTAGAGAAAATCTGAGCAGTCCAAACAGTGGTTACAAACACAATCTGGGTACTCAAAAAACCAAATGTGGTACTACTGAATGACTAGATGACTGTGTAGGAAATGGAGAAAGTTATGACACGTGCAACTAAATGACTAGATAACTGTCTATGAAGTGAAGAATTACCACCTTAATGCCATTTGTAACAGCTGAACTGCATGATGGAGGTGCTTCTGGATATAAGCTGATATATCTCGATGCCATCAGCATACGGGTCTTGATCATGCCACTCTGTAAACGCCTAAGGTGTTCTTCTAACCACAGGAGTAGTCCATCTTGTGCTAGATCATTACCTGCTGGCTTTATCAATGCTTTGGGCACACAGGGAAGCATTCCTCCTATCGGTAAGTTGTATGTACCAACATAAAGTTCACCATTTGAGCAATCTAGAAGAAATGTTTTCGGATGAAACCATGAAGTTGCCACTACAATGAATTTGCGCCCATGAAATACATCAGGGAACTCCCGATAGAAGTCCTTCGTCTCTTCAACTATTTGCTCAAGCGGTGACAAATGCACATTCACCCAATGATCATAAAACGCATAGCCCCCAATCAATCCATAAGTGGAAATGCTTTTATTTGTGTCATGGTCCTCACTAAAAGGCAGTTGAGCATTGCAAAAGCGATACAACAGCTTTGTGGGCATAGGGAGCTTGAAACCAAGATCATCCTCTGCTGACTTTAATTGAGCTTCAGAAACACCTTCGCATAACGTTTTGTATGCCTCAGGAAAGTTTTCAGACAACCAAGTTTTCATTGAAGTCCAGAATTGTCTCACTCTCTTTACCATAGGTAGAGGGTACATGCCAAAAGACTCCGACCAAACTTTATATGCAACCTGAAAACAGAATGAATTTTGATATAACGAACCAACACTTACAAGGAATTTAGAATTGTACACCATATGATTTCCCTTCACTTGTTCTTTTTTGAAGTACTATGATATACAGCAAATAAATGGGGTGAAACAAAACCAAGCATTTGCAATAGACTACAAATAGTTGGTGCTCCAAAAAAGAATCTGGATGCTCCTAAAAGATCATGCATGAAATATTCGCAGGTGAATACTGCTTGTCAAACATGCTTAGTTGCTCACTTGGGTAGCCAAATGCCTTTTGATGCTTGGCTCAACTATCTTGCTTCTGAGAATTTCACATATATGGGAAGACACACATCAAACAACACTGAGCAATAGGTTCAACCGTTCAAGTGTAAGTGCTTAACAAGATGTAACTGAAACATGCATTTACCCAGCATCACACATAACAATGTATAAGTCGGCTAGAATGTGTCCAACACATATGAAATTTTGTGTTATACAATATGAATTCGCATTCTGATATATGCTTTATCAACTATTTTAGCAGGACCATACTTATGCACGTAGAGATTTGGTTTAAAGGGACTAAAAAAATAACATGATTATTATTTTCGTGGTTTATTAATAAATCAAACATAATAAAAGTATACCTATGTATATGGTATTTATGTATTTGTAAAAAATAAATTTAAATCTTTAAAAGAAAATTAAAGAAAGGATACAATCAGAAAAGAACATGCCAAGGAGAAAAGGAAGGTTGTGCATGAAAAGGGCACATCGTTCATTGTATCATGTATGACGCGGGGATTTGACAATGTTTACTTTTTTCTTTTCCTATATTAATTAAATGATTAATTAAAAAAACAATTCAGAATAGGGATGGCGATTTAAGACGAGTTGGAGAGGGTTTTGCCATGATAAATAGTTTACTGCACGGTGGACCTTTCCTATCCAAGTTCATCATTCAGTAAGAGCTCTCTTCTCTGTGGCAATCATTTCAGAAATGGTGATTGTGCTCGCTAGGGATGAAAACGGTCGGAAACGGTCGGTAAACACTAAAACCATTACTGTTTTCATATTTTTTATCGGAAACGAAATCGAAAACGGTAACTCCGGAAACGGAAACGATATCGGTATTTCGGAAACATCGGAAACGAAAGTTCGGTGCGGAAAATACACCGGTAACGGACGAAAACTAAAATACGATCGGTAAACATATCAAACCTCACAATACAACAAAGTTGACAAAAGATCACAAAGACCACAAGTTCACAATTTATGATATAACAAGTTCACAATATAACAAGTTCACAAGGATCACAAATTTATAATATAAAAAGTTTACAAAGATAACAAGTTCATAATATAACAAGTTCACACTATAACAAGTTCATAAAAATCACAAGTTTACAGACTCAAAGTTCACAATTCACAATATCCACTCGATTTAGCTGACATGGCATGCTTACTCATGAAATATTTTTTCCTCACATAAAGAGTTTTTTCACAACCTCACAGAAATGCCCTAAAATCTAGTGTGTAGAAAAGACAGACTGTTGGCTCTTTATCATTATATATTATTAATACATAACATGTGCATAGAAAAGGGTGGATTCGTTTGAGAGACCAAATGATTAATCTCAAATGTCTTCCAACACCATTTATCCCAAAAAAATCTTAAAACGTCCAAAAAATACAAAAATAAGTAATCCTTATCCAGAGACATATAGGTGATGCGAAAAAATCACATACTGGAAAATTCCGAAAAAAAATCCGAGACACAATTCCGGAAATTTCCGAGACACAAATCCGGTAATTTCCGACAAATACCGATAACCGAAGGAAACGGTCGGTAAAACACAACGCCGATTCCGATACCGATTCCGATAGAAAATTCCGAAAACCGATTCCGTTTTCGAAAAATACCGTTACCGATGAATCCGATCGAAAAATTTTGAAATCGGTTTCCGGAATTCCGAAAAATTCCGAAACCATTTTCATCCCTAGTGCTCGCACATTATTCTGGAAGGTTAGATGGATCAATGGACAACGAGTAGCTGATCTTGCTCCACAAATTGCTCGGTTGAGGAACAAGTCGCTATGTCTCTTCAAACTGTAGGCCACAAGAAACATAATTGGGACATAAAGTTTCATTTTAAGGTCAGCTGAAACTGTCTGTAGATATTTCAATAAAGTTTTATATGCAATTGGACAACTTGGACCTGAGATGCTTAAACATAGACTATACTTTCTATAAACAGAAACAGACAAAGGTTTTACACATATTTTGAGGCATGCTTCATCCATTCAGAATAGGGATGGCAATTTAAGCCCGCAAACCCGAAACCCAACGGGTACCTAACCCAAAGGGTTCGGGTACGGGTGAAGATTTTGACCCACGGGTGTGCGTGCGGCTTTCTATTTCAACCCGACGGTGACCCGCACCCGACCCAAAAATTGGTTCATTCTTTATTTTGCGCAAAAAATGATTCAGACACAATAGTAATTATTTTGAATAAGTAACTTGGCTAATATTTCATGAAATGTTTTGTTACTACTCAACGTGAGAAGACTAAAAATACATAAGTATAACTCAATTATCGTTGGCACTTAATTACTTATAGCTGAATTATTGTTTAAAGTGTACACTGAGTAAAAACCCTCGGGTGAAACTTGACGGGTTTGGGTGCGGGTTTGGAAATGGACCCGTGGGTGCCATCACTAACGGGTTTATGTAGACTTCATGGGTGCGATCGCGGGCGGGTTTTTGCTCCACCGATCCGAACCCGACCCATTACCATCCCTAATTCAGAAGCTAATATGCTAACTGATTTAAATAAATTTATAAGTGCCTCATTTATTTTTCTAGGATTGTATTGGTGAGGAACCCATATACCCTGCAAAATTCCTGCAAGAGCGGAAGATCATTGTTGTGGCCGAAAGTCCTAAGCAACACAAAATGTGCTAGTAGCTGTTGATTTTGATTTGATGTTCACTTATGTGAGTGCTGGTTGGGATGGTTATGCTCATGATTCTACTGTCTTTATACACTCTCTTGACCATCAAAATGGCCTATGTGCTCTAGAAGGTTCGCATAGAATGTTGCATACTTCACATTGAATTTTGCGAAACGGGGGAGCTGATCTGTTTGTGTACTCCGAGAACTTATGGAGACAACTATATCATCACAGAAAATGTTTGCATCAAGACATTATTGCAGGACAAACGTAGATGACTCTATTTCAAAGAGAAAAATACAGGAATGCAGCAAGGCCTTGGTTGGTTCTGAGGAAGGTGACAAGTATCGAGTTTTTTTTCTCAAACACGCAAAAGAACTGCATATCATTGTATTAAGAAGAAAAAAGGGACGCTTACAGAACACCACACACACAAAACAAGTATTGAATTGCATGCTCTAATTAGTTCAACTAAAAGCTTAAGCTGATAGAAAGTCCTCATGCCAACGCTCCCCTACGACGTGAAATAAAAGCGAGCAACAATTATTTTTATCTAATAACGCTAGCTAGGATTTGAACTTGAAACCCAAAAGCTTAAACTAATGGAGAGAGGTGGGCAAGTCACTTAAACATCAACAATGAAGACTGTGCTCAAAGAACCAATGAAAAACATGGCTCTACACAGAAAAAACAAGTCTACAATTACCGCAATATCAAGAGACAATGGAAGGTGATATTTTTCCTATTATGTTCTATGTGGCATACTGCTAAAACATGTATTTATGTCTTGATATGGTAAATGTATTGTAAACTCATACAGGTTGTCCATAGATGGGCATAGGTAACCTTACCAAGAAGGAAAAATGGTGACTGTATCACAATTAGCAAAAGTACCCAAAAAAACAAAACCAAAAACCTCTCGCACAAGCAAGTTTTAAGCTATAAAACCAAACAGTTAGCTCTGTAATTTTGCCCAGCCAGGCAAAACAACCAAACAGCCACCTTGTTGGGTGTAACTTTATCAGGCAAGGGTAATTTCTCTAGCGAAGGAGGTAGAGGACCCAAACGCACCCTAAGGGCTCGTTTGGTGACCAGAGAAATGGAGGGGACCCATGAGGGAGGAATCCCCTCGCTATTCAAAATTGAAAGATGAAACAAGTTTTTGTTCTTGTTATATATACATGTCAAGATTAGGAAAGGTTGAAAGACGAAATAATTTCAAGTCATGAAACAAGAAGTCAAGAACAGAAGATGAATTGTGATATTGTAGTACCCCTTACGCACAATGACCCCTGGGATCAGATATAACATTATGAGACACAGCACAAGAATGTATATTCATATGAACGACATAAATGAAAACCATGGAGAGAACTAAAAAGGAAGGGCACCAAAGTAAGCACACAAGAAAAAAAAAATATCGGATGAAGCCAACCACAAAAAAAGTATGGAGTATTGTCCCTCTAAAAGCCTTAAATATTTCTGGGTGCCTTGAATTCATTCCTTATGATGTTATCACTACTTACATCTAATAAGACATTGAAACGAGCAGACTAGCTCTAAAGCGCGACCACTCTCATGTACACCTCTATTTTTTTTCCTTTTCTCGAAGTGTCAACATATTACTTGCTCTGAGTTTTCTTTTTTTTTTCCTATTTTCTTGGTTATAGCTCCAAAATCAGGTGTATAATTCAAGAACCAAACCTTATCATAAATCCCAAATTTGAACTCAGTGGCAACGATACAAGGTTATAAAAAAAATTGAATCATCATACACTCCCAGCAGCCAGCATAGCGAACAAAAGCATTTAACGAGCAACATCACAGATGAAGAATCAATAGTGGACTCCATGAAATGGTCCGCTCGCTCCTCTGTTGCTGCAATCGGGACAAAGGGGAAAACAGGAAAAACAAAAGACCGAGGTCTAACATCGCGAACCTGGAAGGAGGGAAGAGGCCGGCCCTCTGGATCGACGGGAGCGTCGAGCCCCAGGTCCTCACCGCAGAATCTGCGCCAGAGGGAGTCGTCGGCAACGGCGGTGCGGAGGCGCGTGCTGGCGCAGGCGAGCGCCGCTGCGGGGCGCGCGCCGGCTCTTGAGATGACCGTGTCGAGGACGAGGCCCTCCATGCTTTCCAGACCCGCCTCGGCCGGTGCGGGCTCTGGCGGCGGCTGGGACGCCATCGGCGTGGCGGAGGCGCGGAGCCCTCCGATGCGGTGGGAGGTTCTGGGGCGTAGGGCACGGAAGTGTTGCGTGGCGGAATGGAGACAGAGCAGGTAGACAGGCCGACGCGAGAAAAAAAATGTTAATTTGTTACTCTCAGTTTTACGGGATACTTAGAGCATGTTCGTTGCCTACTTTACATATTTTGACTGATGCCTCCAGAAAAATAGAAGCTGTTTTGAAATAAACCGCAGCGAACAGGCTCTAACCTTTTGCCACCCTTATGAACTCGCTTGTTTGCCAGTTTTAATGAGAACTCTAATCTTCCACCATAAATAATGGAAAAAGAACAAATAATCTGTCACTTAGCGGTCTATATAGACATGCCAGGGCGGAGCCCATACGGACGTAGCGATGAAAACGGTAGAAAAGACAACTACATTGTTTTTTTTTCATATTGTTTTAACCAGACGAAAATTAAAAAAACAACAATACACTAGTTGAAAGAACAAATATTTTATAGTTTTTAAAGTACATACTAAAGTGACATATTACCTAATTTTTAAGATATTAAAATAAATAAACAATTTTTCTTGATTATTCATATTATTTAAAATAATTACAACTTTCGTTTTTCTCTTATTCATACACTTGAACATCATTAAAATCTATAACTTATATAAATTGAACGCTAAATGCATTTTATATTATATAAGAACGGTATCATTATGATTCGAAAAACCAAAAATATAAAAACGATTACAAAACTAGCTAAATTGTTTTCAAACCGTTTCTAATCGGTTTCCCAACGATTCGAAAACGAACGGAAGACGCGGTATTCGGAACGGTACGGACGGGATTTCATCCCTGACGGGTTGGACAAATGAGCTCGGCTGCCGCTCCCCTCCCTTGTCCGCGTGGTCAGCTACGGCGTGCCGTCGAGCTCCTCAACATAGTGCGCGAGGTAGGGCTAGCCTTATCCAGCGCGCCCATGGAGGACAGACAAGCTATGGTTCGCCTGCGACCTGATCAGGGGCGCGTCCTCGTCCTCATCTTCTCCATCCCCAACTACGAACAACTCTTCGCTGGGGTCACATACCCAGCGCCGCCGTCCTCGTGGGAGGTGCAGTGCAAGAAGGTGACCGAGAGGGGCATGGTTCCCATGTACCAATACCAACATCTGCTCATGTCCTGCTTCTGGTTCTGGGTTCGGGCTGGCGCCACAGTCTACCGTGTTCGTCATCGCCGACATGTTCATCTCCGTCAGCCCCATGGAGTTGTACTCGAAGGCGCTCAAGTCCATGTCTTCTCCTGTGGTGCTCATTGTCGTTGGGCTACATCATGAGCACCATATCATCGTGAAGGCCGTCAACACGGCCACTAAGGGGTTCGCAGCGAGCGGCGAATGGCTCGCCGATGACAACATCAACCGCAACCACCTCGACCTCTTCTGGTTCTGGCTGCTTGCTGTGCCTAGCATATTTATTCTGGGCAAGTTGATACAAGTGCAGGCCTCCTCGGGCCTTCAGGAGAAGACGCTCAGTAACAGCAAGTGTGATCCTGATCATTCGTGTGGTTATCTTATCTAGTTTGCTAGCCCTCTCTAGACTAGACTACTATTTTGTTACACTCTTTGTGAACCTTGGTAGACGTGCAAGCTTCGTCTTGTTGCTGTTTGAGCGCAATTTGAAATTCAGAAGAAAAGAAAATTTCACTTGTAACGGGGAGGGGCGTAATCGCAGCAGTTCTTCAAAAAAAAATCATTTATACACACGCATATATACATACGGCTGATTTGATCACATATGAACCTAAAAAAACAAATAAACATATTGCCGGTGAGACGACCAGAGGCGATAAATGAGTCAATCACATTCTGCTTCTAAACACTGAAAATAAACACTTCAATTCAATTGAGATGAAACAAGCACTCAAACCAATAATACATTAGCAAACGAGCGATCTCATGATTATAAAATGTTGTTAATACTCACATAAGACCAGCAAAACAAATGGATCATAAATCGGACATCGAAAAGTCCGAAACGGTCCAAAACAGTATCGTGAACAAATGTTGTTTTCAGCAGTAGGAAATTGTTCTTGGTGTTAGAAATATAGGCATTTTCCGTATCATTTTAATTCCATAAATTAACATTATGATGATGACATATAATGGATAATCAAACATAGATAACATGATCTCAAAAATATCCATAACAATATGGATCATGAGAACACAAAGCATATGAAGCAGGTAAATCATGTAAATAAAATAAGCATATAAACATGGTTCATGGATTATTGCGGAACAACTGGAAATAAACAGATAACAATATAAGCAGGATGACTGTAAAATTAATACAGACAGATATAACATATTATAATACGATAGAACAAAGCTACATACGACATATATAATATGCAAAATATAAAACTGTAATGAACTGAATTGATCATACCCTCCCATGCGCTCCGAGGATCCTGATCCTTGTCCAACTTCTCTTGTCATCCGATCGAGATGAAGATGCCAAGAACCAGCGATGAAGACAACGACGGACGTTGGGCAGTCGCGAAGGCGCTCCCCAAAAACCTAATTGCCGATCCCCCGTGCAAGGTCTCGAACGGCACCGGCTTCGGAGGCACCTGCCCTCTCGCTTCTCTGTGCGCGCAGAGTCACGAGATGGAAATACCCTCACTCGGCTGCTGGACTGTGCTCTGAAAGTGTTTTCTCGCGTGTACCGAATGACAAGGGTGCTCCTCTATTTAAACTCTCGCAGAGGGAAGCTGAAGGAGAAAGGTCGCCGAGTCACGCCAAGAGTCGGCCAGCTCTAGCCGAGTTATGCCATGAGTCGGCCAGCTCTCGCCGAGTCACGCCATGAGTCGGCAGCTGAAGGAGAAGGGTCACTCGGCTGGCTGACGAAGAGACAGGGTCACTCGGCTGACGTACGCGGTTAGTGAGTGCTAAAAATTAACACAACCACATCACGCCCGCTCGCCTGCCTGCCTGCCTGCCTGCCTCGCCACGCCCGGCCCGGCCCGGCCGGCGGCGGCGGCGGCGCGCGCGTGTGGCACGCCCTTGTCCATTTCTTGACTTCTCAAGTTAAGTGGAATAAATCCCACCATATAAGTCAAGGCAAAAGACCCTTGGACTTCCAATGTGGTACTATTGGTATTCTCCACCATTACACACCATAGAGTTTATTCAATAAATGGGCCAAGCCCATAAAAGATCCAACAATCCCCACCAAACTCTAGGGTTTGTAATGATGAAGTATCAGAATCACAATCCTTTGATATACCAGTGTTTCGATGGAGACTGTTAAGTTGAACATCCATCTAGAATAGGAGTTTCACTCATTCACAACTGAACAATGGACTATGCCTTGAATTGACAGTTTTGTGCGAAATAAGATTCACTCAAATCCTTTGCTGATACTAGGCTGCAGAAGGGTATTCCCACTGTTTAGAAGCATATAAGTCACACTTCAGTGCCTTTCATGAGTATTTAGGGATTACCCAAGTCCCATAGACTGTGACCAGCAGTCTGACTCATATAGGTGTATTCCTCAGAAGATGTTCTGTAGGACAACATCTCACCTTTATAAGACTCTTGGAATACATTAAGGTAAAAACCATCCTGCCTTACAGATAGGAAAGATGTGCATCAGAAATGAGTTAAAGAAGGGATCTTTCCTCACAATCTGCTCCTAGCTTGTTTCTCCACTCTACTTCACGGGATCTCCGATCACATAGAGCAGGTTACCACTAGAGTAGATCTCACATGGGTCTCATACCCATTTCCCTCGATGCACTTTCTATCACATTGCGTGATAGACCCTTAGTGAATTGATCTGCCAGATTATTCGATGTGTGGACATAATCCACATTAATAACTCCGGAGTTTTTCAACTTTCTGACAGATTTCAATCTCCTCTTAACATGCCTTGTAGACTTCATGTTATTCCTAGAACTGTTAACCTTTGTTATCACCGTTTGGTTGTCACAGTTCATGGAAATAGCCGGTATCGGTTTTTCAATTACCGGTAAGTCCAATAGGAAATTACGAAGCCACTCGGCCTCAGCCCCAGCAGTGTCTAATGCTGCGAGTTCTGCTTCCATTGTAGACTTCGTTAAGATAGTCTGCTTGCAAGACTTCCAGGAAACAGCGCCACCTCCAAACAGAAACACATATCCGCTTGTGGCATAAAGCTCATCAGCATCAGAAATCCAGTTGGCATCACAATAGCCTTCCAGCACTTTTGGGTTTTTGGTATAATGAATACCGTATGTCATAGTACATTTCAAATATCGCAACACTCTCTCAAGAGCACGCCAGTGATCATCTCCTGGTTTCGACACAAACCGACTTAGCTTACTCACAGCATAAGAGATGTCTGGCCTTGTTGCACTTGCAAGGTACATGAGCGAGCCAATGATTTGGGAGTATGTCAATTGATCCCTTGCTATTCTCCGATTCTTTCTTAATAGCACACTGGGGTCATAAGGTGTTGGAGCAGGATCACAGTCACTAAAACCAAAGCGACTCAATACCTTTTCCACATAATGGGATTGTAACAGAGTTACCCCACCATCAGCTTCTCTAACAAGCTTGATGTTTAGAATGACATCAGCCTCTCCCAAATCTTTCATCTCGAAATTGCTCGATAGAAGATTTTTAACTTCCTCAATCACATTGAGATTTGATCCAAAGATCAAAATGTCATCAACATAAAGGCACAGCATAACAGACTCACCCCCACCATACCGATAGTATACACACGTGTCAGATTCATTTACAACAAATCCAGCTGCTGTAAGAGTATTATCAAACTTTTCATGCCATTGCTTAGGTGCTTGTTTTAGGCCATACAATGATTTTATCAACCTGCACACCTTGTTCTCTTGACCATCCGCAATGAACCATTCTGGCTGATTCATATAGATCTCCTCATCCAACTCTCCATTTAGGAAAGCTGTCTTAACATCCATCTGATGAATGATAAGACCATAAGAGGCTGCCACGGCTATTAATGTGCGAATTGTAGTCAATCGAGCCACTGGTGAGTAGGTATCAAAGAAATCTTCACCCTCCTTTTGGGTATATCCTTTGGCCACAAGCCTTGCCTTGTACCTCTCGATTGTACCATCAGGCCTAAGCTTTTTCTTGAAGATCCATTTGCAACCTATAGGTTGACAACCATAAGGACGGTCAACGACCTCCCAAGTTCCATTAGACATAATAGATTCCATCTCACTCCTTACTGCTTCCTTCCATAAGTCAGCATCAGGAGAGGAATATGCCTCACTAATGGTAGTTGGTGTGTCTTCCACAAGGTACACTATAAAGTCATTACCAAAGGATTTTGCAACCCTCTGTCTCTTGCTCTTTCGAGTGACTATAGTGTCATCCTCCTCAGGGATGTGCACGTGAGAATCCTCAGCATGATCTATAGGAATCGACAGTTCGTGTTCATGGGGAATTATAGTCTCATGACTTGTATCACTAGGTGTATTCTTCATGGGAAACTCATTCTCAAAAAATGTTGCGTCTCTTGATTCCATGATAGTATCAACATACATATCAGGCACATCAGATTTTATAATCAAGAACCTATACCCAGTGCTGTGAAAAGAGTACCCAAGGAATATACAGTCAACAGTTTTAGGCCCAAGTTTACGTTTTTTGTTGATTGGCACATTCACTTTAGCCAAGCAACCCCAAGTGCGTAAATATGAGAGATTTAATCTTCTCTTTTCCCATTCCTCAAATGGTGTGATCTCTTTGTTCTTTGTTGGAACTCTATTCAGGACATGACATGCTGTCAAAATCGCCTCACCCCACCATGCCTTGGATAATCCCGCTGTACTCAACATGGCATTCACCAAATCTGTTAGAGTGCGGTTTTTCCTTTCAGCAATCCCATTGGATTGTGGTGAGAATGGCGGTGTCCTCTCTTGAATAATACCATGTTCCACGCAGAACTCATCGAACACATTAGAGAAATATTCTCCACCTCGGTCGGACCTTAAACGTTTTATTTTCCTCTCAAGTTGATTCTCAACTTCAGCTTTATAGGCCTTAAAATAATTGAACGCTTCATCTTTTGTTTTTAAGAGATACACATAACAAAATCTAGTGGAGTCATCTATAAAAGTGAGAAAGTATCTTTTACCACCTTTGGTCAAAATTCCATTCATCTCGCACAGATCAGAATGAACAAGTTCTAGAGGTGCCAAACTCCTCGCCTCAGCAGCCTTGTGAGGCTTGCGGGGTTGTTTTGATTCAACACACACATGGCACTTAGACTTTTTGACCAAGTTAAATTTAGGAATTAAATTTATATTTGCTAACCGCATAAGACAGCCAAAGCTTGCATGACAAAAACGTGAATGCCATAAATCTGACTCATCAGAAAAATGAATAGAATTCACCAGTTTATTACACACATCATGCAGTGATAAGCAGAACAAGCCTCCGCAGTCATATCCTTTACCAACAAAAGTACCATGTTTCGACACAACACATTTATTAGACTCAAGAACAACTTTATATCCATCTCGACATAGCATCGAAGCACTAACGAGATTCTTCTTGATAGAGGGCACATGCTGCACGCTCTTCAATGGCACCGTCTTTCCCGAAGTAAACTGCAGAATGACCGTACCAACACCAACAACATGAGCACGCGACCCATTTCCCATCAACAAGGCGCCAGACCTCCCGACCTAATAGGAAGTGAACATAGAGGCATCAGCACACACATGAATGTTTGCACCACTGTCCATCCACCACTCAGGTGAATTACAGACTGAAAGAACAAATGGTAACGAATTACCATACCCAGATGTTCCTCCTTCAGTTTCAGTGGTTACAACATTAGCTGATTTCTTGTCTTGAGTGAACTTGCAATCAGGGCACTCTCTTGCCCAATGTTGATCACTGCCACAGACAAAGCATCCTCCCTTTCCCTTGTTATTGTTGTTCTTCTTTTTAAACTGTGCTGTATGAACAGGTTTATTCGCGTTCTCTGGTTTGTTCTGGTTTTTCTTCTTGTTAAACTTGCGAAAGTTTCTCTTCTGCACCACATTAGCAGTAGAGGTCTCAACACCTTTTCCACTGTCCTTTGTTCTAGCCCTTTCCTCAACATCAAGAGTACCAATGAGCTCTTCCACATTGAACTCTTGTCTCTTATGTTTGAGAGAGGTAGCAAAGTCCTTCCAAGAAGGTGGCAACTTGGCGATTATACCGCCAGCCACAAACTTGTCAGGCAAAGGACAAGGAAAAAGTTCGAGTTCCTTAGCTAGTGCCTGAAACTCATGAGCCTGTTCCACTATAGATCGGTTCTCAACCATCTTGTAGTCATACAGCTGCTCCATGAGATACAGCTCGCTACCAGTGTCAGTAACTCCAAACTTTCCAACAAGAGCATCCCACAGCTCTTTCCCCGTGGGAAGGATGATATAGCTTTTCTGGAATTTTGTGTCAAGTGCGCTAATCACTGCACCTCGAAAGAGGTTGTCTTCAGCCTTAAACTTAGCCTCATCCTCAGGAGGTAAGTTGGCAGGCTTGCCCTCAGCGGCATGAAAACAAGACATTGCAGTTAGCCACAATTCCATCTTAGCTTTCCATATCAAGAAGTTTTTACCATCAAAAGGATCAGGCTTTAGCACAGCAGCAAAACCTCTGACAGAAAAATGCCTAACATTAGGTTTTTGGATTGTTAGAAATATAGGCATTTTCCGTATCATTTTAATTCCATAAATTAACATTATGATGATGACATATAATGGATAATCAAACATAGATAACATGATCTCAAAAATATCCATAACAATATGGATCATGAGAACACAAAGCATATGAAGCAGGTAAATCATGTAAATAAAATAAGCATATAAACATGGTTCATGGATTATTGCGGAACAACTGGAAATAAACAGATAACAATATAAGCAGGATGACTGTAAAATTAATACAGACAGATATAACATATTATAATACGATAGAACAAAGCTACATACGACATATATAATATGCAGAATATAAAACTGTAATGAACTGAATTGATCATACCCTCCCATGCGCTCCGAGGATCCTGATCCTTGTCCAACTTCTCTTGTCATCCGATCGAGATGAAGATGCCAAGAACCAGCGATGAAGACAACGACGGACGTTGGGCAGTCGCGAAGGCGCTCCCCAAAAACCTAATTGTCGATCCCCCGTGCAAGGTCTCGAACGGCACCGGCTTCGGAGGCACCTGCCCTCTCGCTTCTCTGTGCGTGCAGAGTCACGAGATGGAAATACCCTCACTCGGCTGCTGGACTGTGTTCTGAAAGTGTTTTCTCGCGTGTACCGAATGACAGGGGTGCTCCTCTATTTAAACTCTCGCAGAGGGAAGCTGAAGGAGAAAGGTCGCCGAGTCACGCCAAGAGTCGGCCAGCTCTAGCCGAGTTATGCCATGAGTCGGCCAGCTCTCGCCGAGTCACGCCATGAGTCGGCAGCTGAAGGAGAAGGGTCACTCGGCTGGCTGACGAAGAGACAGGGTCACTCGGCAGACGAAGAGATAGGGTCACTCGGCTGACGTACGCGGTTAGTGAGTGCTAAAAATTAACACAACCACACCACACCACGCCCGCTCGCCTGCCTCGCCACGCCACGCCACGCCCGGCCCGGCCGGCGGCGGCGCGCGCGCGCGCGTGTGGCACGCCCTTGTCCATTTCTTGACTTCTCAAGTTAAGTGGAATAAATCCCACCATATAAGTCAAGGCAAAAGACCCTTGGACTTCCAATGTGGTACTATTGGTATTCTCCACCATTACACACTATAGAGTTTATTCAATAAATGGGTCAAGCCCATAAAAGATCCAACACTTGGATCCAAAACTGAACTAAACGAACTCCGATTGAGATGGAATTTTACACACACCTGAGCAAATATGTTTCCAAAGTATCCACAAATTTTGAGCTCAATCGAACTTGTGAATGAACCACGGATTTAAAAATATAGCCATAAATTGGGTTTTGTTTGGGTTTTCTAGAACGAGTTCAAACTTAGTTTTTCTCAAATCACGACCAACATCTGCAAGATCTAGGTGTATGCAGTGGTCCGAGGAGTGCAACTCACCACCAATCAATACCCAAACCAAATCCTCTCAAAAGAATCAAAGGTTTTCCACCAAAAACACAAGAGGGTGAGAAGGGAAGAACAAGTGATCAAAACAACTCCAAATTTCAGCAAGTATGTAAAATTGAGATAGAGATGTAAACAAACATTGTGGGCCTGAAAGTTGCCTAGAGGAGGGTGAATAGGCAAACGGAAACTTTTTCAACAAAAACTAGAAACGAACTGGGTAAAACTGGTTCAACTGGTTTGCACGAGCTCAACTAAAGAATGAGATATAAAACTGAATTGATCTCAAAATTCACCCAGTTATCTTTGGGAATGAGATGTCCTAGATGATCCACAGGGTTCAAAGTAGTAGATCTAAGAAGGGCACTTCTCAAAATCCACACACCAAAAAGATATGAACAATTCTTTTACGAAATGGTGAGAGAACGAAGAACACGAACAAACATAATGAACAAGAATACAAGATACACAAGATTTATCCCGAGGTTTGGTTACACCACAAAAGGTGCCCTACTTCCTCGTTGAGGCGCCCACAAAGAGTCGTGTCTCTTTCAGCCCTAATCCTCCCTTCGCCGACCACAAAGGTCAAGCCCACACACTAATATTTGCTCAAACGAGCGGGTAATACAAACTTTCTTGTGGTCTTCAACAAGATTTGGAGACTCACAAGAGACATCTAGTCGTCTAGGAGCTAGAAGCTCCAAGAGTAATGAATCTACAAAAAACTCGATGTAGTACCAAAGCTCGAATGAAGAAGAGCAAGAAGGATTTAGAGATGAAGCACAAAAACTGCAGCTCTCAATCTCACTCAAAGATTTCTATCCAAAGATTTGAAGTGGTAGAGGCAAGAGATGTGTGAGAGAGAGTGGGAGGTGTTTCTCAAGTTAGAAATGGAATTTGGTGTGTGCTCTGCTATGGGGAGAGAGGTATGAGTGAGTATATAAAAGGTGGGGCTTCAAAACTAGCCGTTGGGCTGATTTTGCTATGGAGGACCGATTAAACCGCACCTAGGGCCGGTTCAACCGCCGCTGGCTGATTATTAGTCTGTCTGCCAGTCAGACTGGCAGACTGTTGGACAGTTTGGTCAAATTGGCCTGACACCGGTTGAACCACCCCTAGGGTCGGTTCAACCGCCCTGGTGTCAGTTGGCAGCCAGTCTGGCAGACTGCAGTTCAGACTGGACAGATGTCCCAGTGACCGGTTGAATCGCCCCTAGGGACCCGTTCAACTGGGTTTGACTAGAAAGTTTAGGAGAGAAACCCCAATTCAACTGGCCCGGAGGCAAGTTCAGCTGTTTTGGTCAGAGAGTTTCATAGTTGAAGTTGAAGTTCAACTCAGCTGAAAAAGCTCAACTCAGCTGAAGAAGTTCAACTCAGCTAAAAAATCTCAACCCAACTAATAAAGAAGTTCAACCCAGTTAGTGATTCAAATTTTGCCAGCATGGTGAAGGCCACAGAGCCTTTTGCCTGAAAGCTAGGTGCCTGCTCGACAGCACCCTACCTAGGGGGAATGAAGGTGGACCCCACCTTTGTGACGATTGAGGGAAAAGAAGCGGGGCCTTCATTTCTTCTATCTCCTCATCCAATTTCTCGTGGCTCTTGCAAGCATTATGTCGTTTCTGACACCGCATTGGCGTAATGGACTCCATGGTGTTTGAGGTTGCTGAATTGGATGGAGCAACAATGATTTGTCACACTAACAGTAAAATCACAGGTTACTTATTGGTTTTAAACGTTAGTAATTGCTACGAAGTAGCATAATTTTTATGGAGCGCACCAGTTTTTATTGATGCCTGACTTTAGCAATCACTCCATATTTTGATCTATCTTTTTTATAAGTTTGACTTCATGTGACTTATTTTAGAAATTTGAGCTCACAAACTTTCTCTTATTTGGTCTCTGTATGGTGGAATTATGTCATTTTATAATCTATGTTCGTTCAGTCAGTCGCTGTGAACTCTCTTCTAATCGCTCACTTCATTGGTCGTGTTGTACCAACACATATTGCATGGAGTAAACAATAACATCAGTTAGTCAAATCAAAAAAATATTATACAGAGAGCAGAGACAATCAATAAAAAATCTTGAATTTTTTTGATAGATAGTTTACGTGGGTATTGTTGTAAGCCGTCGCAACGGACGGGCAACCGACTAGTACTATATTAAAGCACCAGTTTCAACGGTCATTCCACGTTACCTTTTTACAAATAACCCCTCACATCTATTTCAAATTAACCACACTCGTCCCCTCCGCATAACCAACCTCCACGTCCCAAAACACACCTCCGCATATAGATGGTCAAACAGTGGCCTGTCATGGGCCCAACGCCCGTGGGCCGCAACTCTGGCCTGGGCACGGCACGCCGGCCTGCTGACAGTGTCGGGCCGACCCGTTAGACCGTCGGGCCATTTGGTTAAATCAGCGTAAAATGTTAAAAAAACGGTGCAGGAGGTGAGGTTCGAACCCCTGATGGAAGAAGGGCGGGAGACACTAGGTGAAGTCGTCTAACCGGTAGAACATCATGCTTAGGTGTTTTTAATATTGAATATAAATTGTACATATGTATATACAATTTTTTGTAAAAAAATATAATTGTGTCGGGTCGAACCAGCACTACGAGACAAGGCTACGGCCCAAGCACGGCACGACGCTCGTGCCGGGCAGGCCTAGGCACTATTAAATGGGTCGTGCCTCGGGCCAGCCAGCCAGACACGACCCATTTGGCCATCTATACCTCCGCACGATAATGATGGTCATTGCCTCAGTTATCTCCACCTCATTCGTCGTCATGCTTCTTTTCTCTCTCCCCTCATGTCTCCGCCTCTGCGCCACCCCATTCTCGGTAGAGGGCGTGGGAGCAGGCGTCTCCTCCCCGTATTCGTCCAACATTAGCCCTGACACCGACCCGCACAGTGGCTATTGCACGTCCACGAGGACGTTTCACAGCATACGCGAAACATCGTTTTCGCCGTCGTCGGACGTCCCGTTCGTCTTCCCAGCCTTCGCCCTGTTCTTCCTCCCCAACCTACTGCCCCCGCCCAAGGTCGCAACCGTGAGCCGACCGATGCTCGCCAACGCGGGTACGGAGCGAGTCGGTCTTGCTCCTGGCCTTTCTTCGGTGCGTGCCGCCGAGGAGGACACGATGGCGCTTGCCACGCTTAGGTTATCTTGGTGATGAGGAGTCCAGGTCTAAGATATTGGACATAAATTCTATTGTTACAATATTATTGTTTATTAGTATTCCTAGTATTTAATTATGGAAGTAATAATTAATTTCCTTTCTCATTTTCTATTTTATAATTTGAGTTCGAATTTAAGTTATGATTCCTTTATTCAAATAAAATGCATCACAAAAAGAATAACACCGGCATGAGATGCACGTTTCTTTATTTATTTATTGGTTTCTTGACCAATTTGATACTATTAACTGAATATGAAAAAGGAAGGGAACAAATAAATTTTCAATGGTTCTAAGAATTCCCAAAACACTAACATAATTATATTTATTTATTTATCTCATTATATATTTTTTGACACAAAATTTGGGCTTTACAGGTTCGCATTCGGTTTACCTTCCAAAACTGGGTGTGACAAAGTCTGTGCAGAGTGCATCGAGGATGAGGTCCCCGCCGCTATCTGCCATCCCCATGAACTCCAAGTCATCAGAGGTGGGGAAATGGCCGCAGACTACTAGGGCGGCGATCTTCGTCAGGGCATGGCGCAGTCGAGGCGGGAAGGCGCCATGGCCGATGCTAGACCCGTTGTAGTAGGATGACGCTTCCGCGTCGTGCGATGTAGAAAGCTCTGTGACCCTCACGCCGGTCGCGTGGGGCAGGGGCGGAGGGTGCTGAGGGTCTCTGAGGTGGTGTCAGGGCTTTCGGACGGAGGAGGTCGGGCGAGCGCCGCCCTGACCAAATCGCCCTCCTGGTTGATGACGAATTCGAGGCTCCCGAAGCGAACGATCATTCTGAGGGCGTAGTCGATGCGGGGGCCACCGCTGGCCCTCGCGGTCGCGCCGAGATTCCTCGATGGAGGAGGTCGGGCTTCCTTGGCCCCAACCACCTCGCGTTCCCTGTCGAACGAGAAGTCGAGGCTCCCGAAACGGATCATCGTTTTGGGGGGTTGATTAGTGTCGTGGCTTGCCATCCGGAGCTTGAAGAACTTCGTCGTGAATGCACAATGCCCATACCTAGCGCGCCAACTTTTGGTGTTTCAAATCTCACTTCGACAAGTAAATTTATTGTGAATGTGGGGCTCCGGATGGTATGCGCGGTGGACGTAAGATTTATAATGGTTTAGGCTGAACGTCCCTACTTCTAATCATCGACTGCTTGCACTACCGGCACCAGTGATGATCAAAGCTCGTAGTAGGGGTTACAAGCAGGCGAGAGAGGGAGGAGAAGCTCCCAAGTCTCTTATTTGTGGTGGAGGTGGTTACAGAGTGGAGTCTTAGCTAAGTCTGGGCTTAGAGGTGGGGCTCCGGCTTCTAGACCCTCCTGTTCGTCGGTCCTTCTGGATGTCTTTTCGTATGGGGTCCGTCCTTGTGTGTGCATACGAAAGAATTTTGTCGTATCCGAGGGCCAGCTTCCTCATTTTATAGGCCAACGAGGGGGTCGGCCGGCGGTGGCTTCTTTAGGAAGGAACCATCGAGTGATGGTAAAATTGAGCGTTCTACCATGGGGTAAAGACACGGGTGCTCGTGGTCGCCTGACTATCTCGTATTCTTTATGGCGGACGGCGCGAGTAGCGTGGGGCCCGAGCGCCATCATCTAGGCTATGCTGACTCCTGACCTTCATAGCTTGGGCTTAGCGTGGTTCGTCGTGTTGCGCCATGTTGTGGCGAAGGCGAAGACGCTACCCTTCACTCCAGGCCTTCGTCACCTCGCTGCACCAATGGAGGCAAGATGACCGGCGCGGCCCACCCTTCGTCCTCCTTGCTGCAAGACAAAGGCCTACGACGAAGTCTCTCCATCCCATGTCCTCACCCGACCTAGAGGCCCATGTGGGATTCGGCCCACTGTAACAGGCCCCGCACGGAGAAGCGTGTTACGGGCCCGATTTGTAATAGCTTT
Organism: Zea mays; assembly: GCF_902167145.1. Classification (NCBI taxonomy): domain Eukaryota; kingdom Viridiplantae; phylum Streptophyta; class Magnoliopsida; order Poales; family Poaceae; genus Zea; species Zea mays. The sequence continues at coordinate 15,721,195 of NC_050099.1, forward strand.
TCTGTAATGACAGTTTGTAACCCTCCCTTATGGGAATATTCTGGGGATAATCCAGGTGCCTAAGGGCATAAATGTCCTTACATTGGGACGTTGGGCACTCGGGCACCTATAAATACCCCCGTACAGTGCCCTTGAGAGGCGGGATTAACAGAGCAATTGCCATCTCAAGTTAAACCTTGCTTGCACTCTTTCCACTCCCCTGTTGGATCAACTTGCCCAGGAGAGCAAGTTCCAACATTTGGCGCCCACCGTTCGTGCTACGAACAAACCACCCACGATGGCACCCAAGAGAGCTAGTTCGAAGGCAGCCCCATCCGTCGATGAAGCAGCGAAGGCAGCACTGCTAGCCCAGAAAAAGGGCAAGGCCCTCACAGACAACACCCACCAAGAAGCCTGCGAAGACAACGCACTCAGCAAGAGACAGCGCAACGATCAACCCACTCCCGAAGGCACCCTCCACACCTGCAGCTCTGGAGGACAACCACAAGAACCACCCCCAGGCTTCGCTCCACTAGAGGGCGAGGACGCAACAGAGGACGGCGAAGTCATCGGCGTCTCAGCAGAAGAACAGCTACAGCTACGAGCCCTGTGCATCAAGAATCGCAACCTCCAAAAGCAGAAAGAAATCCTCGAGGCCAAGCGCCAACGTGTCTCCGCACAAGCCAAGGTGCGCCAGGTGATACGAGACGAGGAGCAAAGGGCTCGGGAACTCGAGCAAGAGATTGCGCTCATGCAGCGCGAAGGCCAACACGATCTGGAGCACGGACCGCCCCTCCAACAGTGTGCGCCAGGCGGAGACTTATTCATTCCCCAGCGCGGACCCTTCATCTCGCACGCCGCAGCTTTCCAAGGCATCAACTACCTTGATGAGCGAAGCCCCCTGGCGCCGCAACTCCAAGTGTCACCATGGCCCACGAACTTCAGGGCAGGGACCTACCCCAAATACAACGGTAGCACCGACCCAGCACAATACATCATGAGCTATCAAGTCGTCGTCGCATCATCCGGAGGGGACGACGCCACAATGGCCAAATCCTTCATCATCGCCCTCGAGGGTCCGGCCTTGACCTGGTACACCAACTTGCCCCCACTGTCCATCGACTCCTAGAGAAGTCTCCGAGACAAGTTTCTGCTAACTTCCATGGGTACCGCCCAGACACCGATGCCTTGGCCGAGCTGTCACTCTGCAAACAGCAAGAGAAGGAAACCCTGCAGGAGTACTACCGCAAGTTCCTGACTCTCAAGTCACAACTGCCTTCGGTCGACGACCAAATCGCCATACACTACGCCATCAGTGGCCTCCGGGCAGGCATCCTATACAATCACTGCATCAGGGACCCACCCAAAAACCTCCAAGAGCTCTATCAGTTGTTTGAGAAGTACGCCAGATCCGAAGAGCTCCATCAGCGCAAGGTCGAGTCTCAGAGAAAGCCCAAGGACCCTCCGCAGTCCAGTCGGACCTGGACAAGGCCTTTGCAATCAGACTCCGGTCAGGACAATCACAGTCAGCAGTAGGTGCATAACATAGCCAACCAGCACCCCGCCGGCGAGGCCGCTCACCATCAAGATTATCCCCCCCCAGGGCCGCGGTAATGGCACGCGTGGCCGAGGCCGGGGACGGGCGCAGCAACCGCGCAGATATTACTGCTTGTTTCACGGTGAAGACTGTGTGCACCCAACGAGGGATTGCCCGGAAACGAAGGCCACCAGAGACAGGATGTCTCGGGCACAACCCACCGACAACCAAAGAGTTGTCGCGCACACATATCAACACCACCACCCACAACCATACAACCACGGCCATGCCCAGCATCTACCCAACCACGCATATCAGCACCACCAGGAGGTACAAGTTACCACCCCCACTCCCACCTCCGCATCAACCAAACCTACACCACCAAAATCACCCCCAAGCACCAAAACAAGAAGACTTCGCCGATCAGCTATATCGCGGACTCATTCACATGATCACCGGAGGGTCCAGCGTCGACTTCGACATGAAGTGGCAAAAGAGGGATCACTACCGAAGCGTCAACCACGTCGCCATTACCGGCCCAGTCGTGCAAACTAAGTGGTCACATGTGTCACTAACCTTTGACGCCAGAGATGTTGATCTGCGCAGCGCACCCCACATCGATGCCATGGTAATCAGCTGTAGTGTGTCAGGCTGGGACCTGCACAAAGTCCTCATTGACAACGGCAGTCAAGCGGACATTATCTTCCTCCATGCCTTCGACCGCATGGGCATCAGCCACAGCTTACTCAAGCCTTCGGACAATCCCCTATATGGCTTTGGCGGCAAGGGCACCTTCCCTGTGGGCAAGATAGAGCTACCCCTGTCCTTCGGCATAGCACCCAATGCGCGAAGCGAACAGGTCACCTTTGACATCGTCGACATGGTCTATCCCTACAACGCCATAATGGGTCGGGGCTCTATCAATAAATTTGAAGCGGCCATTCACGGATTATACCTCTGCATGAAAATTCCGGGTCCGCAAGGCGCAATAACAGTTTACGGTAACCAGCAGACTGCGCGTAACATTGAGAGAGACTTCGTTCCAGGTCAACGGAACGTACACTGCCTTACGACGCAGCGCGAAGTCTCCGAGGCTACCCACCTAGCCGCCAACGAGCATGAAAAGGCACAGCTGCAGAGCAACGACGGAACGAAGACAGTTCCCCTCGACCCGGCGATGCCCAAGCAAACAGTCATTATAAGCGAAGACCTGACTCCGCAAGACGAGGAGAAACTCATCTCCTGTCTCTCTAGAAATAAGGACGTCTTCGCCTGGTCTGCCCTCGACCTGGTCGAAGTCAGTCGCACCGTCATCGAGCATAGTCTGGGCATCGACCCTTCGGTGCGCCCAAAGAAGCAGCGGTTGCGCAAAATGTCCGATGAAAAAACAGAAGTCGCCAAAGACGAAGTACACCGCCTGCTAGAGGCCAATTTCATCGAACTAGTCGCCTACCCTACGTGGCTCGCCAACGTAGTCATGGTGCAAAAGAAAAGCGGCAGGTGGCGGATGTGCATTGATTTCAGCAGCCTCAACAAGGCCTGCCCTAAGGATAATTTTCCGCTGCCATGGATCGACAAGATAGTCGATAGTGCAGCCGAATGCGAAGTCATGTCACTTCTCGACTGCTTCTCCGGCTACCACCAAATATACATGAAGGAGGAAGACAAGGCCAGTACCAGTTTCATCACACCCTTCGACACGTATTGCTTCATCAGGATGCCAGAGGGACTCAAGAACGCTGGGTCAACCTTCTCTCGCCTCACCAAGACGGTGCTCGAGAGCCAAGTAGGCCGGAACATTTTCACGTATGTGGACGACATCGTCGTCGCCAACAAAAATAAAGAGGATCACCTGACCGACCTCGCAGAGACGTTCGCCAATATGCGGGACGCATGACTTCGCCTCAACCCCGAGAAGTGCGTCTTCGAAGTTCGCCAGGGGAAGATACTAGGCTACCTGGTGTCGCACTGCGGGATCGAGGCCAACCCGACCAAGATTCAAGCAATCACCAACATGACACCCCCGCAGTCAACCAGGGACGTCGAGCGTCTGACAGGCAGATTAGCCACGCTGAACAGATTCATCTCCAAGTCTGCAGACCGGAGTCTACCTTTCCTCAAGACATTGCGTGGCGCGAAAGACTTCGCGTGGGGACCAGAACAGGCGGCAGCCTTCGCATCACTCAAGCAGCACCTATCAGACTTGGCCATTCTCACCAGTCTAGACCCCTCGCTGCCTCTGCTGCTCTACATCGCCACCTCGCCATATGCAGTCAGCACATCCCCAGTCCAAGAGCAAGATAGGGAAAGCACGACCCGACAGTATCCAGTCTACTACGTTTCTGAGGTCCTCACGGCCTCCAAGTGCACCATGACCGAACTGGAAAAAATCTCCTATACAGTCGTCATGGCATCGCGCAAGCTACGCCACTACTTCGAGGCATTCAAGGTGCGGGTCCCTTCGGACAGGGGACTGGGAAAACTGTTCTGCAACCCGGAGGCGTCCGTCCGGATCGCCAAATGGGCAGCTGAGCTCTCCGGCTACCATATTACCTTCGAACCCAGGACAACAATCAAGTCGCAGGTCTTAGCAGACTTCATCGTCGACTGGACAGGGCCAACAAGGCAGCAAGATGGGCCTACAGAGAAGGTGTGGACCATCCACTGCGACGGCGCATGGTGCCATGCGGGGGCAGGCACAGCTGCAATTATCACGTCACCCACAGGCGTCAAGCACAAATATGCAGCACGCCTCAACTTTGCTCTGGAGTCCGACAGATGCACCAACAACGTAGCAGAATATGAAGCTGTCATCCTGGGCCTTCGCAAGCTAAGAGCGCTTGGTGTCACCACTTGCATAATCAAGACAGATTCCAAAGTGGTTGTCGGCCAGGTCGAAAAAGAATATTCAGCAAAAGACCCCGCACTCATGCACTATCTCACGGCTGTTCGCAGTCTTGAGAGATAATTCAAGGGCTTCACCTTGCAGCATGTGGACCGCGCCAGAAATGAAGAGGGCGACGTGTTGGCTAAGGCAGCGGCCAGAGGCAAAGCCCTGCCCTCCGACGTGTTCTACCATGTCATTGGCACACCAGCCGTCCGCAATCCAGAGGGTCTACAAGTAACCAACGACGCCGAGGGCCATCGCATCATCAACCTCATCATGACTGAAGATTGGCGGGCCCCAATAACCCTGTTCCTGCAAGGATATTACCACCCAAGTGTCATCAACGAGGCCAAGCTCCTCAAGCACCGAAGCCGGGACTTCGTACTTATTGAGGGCCAGCTATACAAGAAGGGGGTTAGTCAACCCATGCTTAAATGCGTAACAGAAACCGAAGGCATTCAAAACCTTCATGAAGTCCACAACGGAACTTGCGGCTCCCACTCAGGGCCCAGGGCCCTCGCTGCCAAGGTGATCCGTCAAGGATTTTACTGGCTCGCAATAATCTGCGCCGCGAATCGAGTCACGCGATCGTGCGAAGCTTGCCAGAAGTTTTCTCCCCGCTTGGGCAACCCTTCGCAGTTCACCAAGCTGATTGCCCACACATGGCCACTTCAACGCTGGGGGCTGGATATCGTCGGGCCACTACCTATGGCTCAAGGGAACCTCAAGTTCACCTTCATCGCCGTCGAATATTTTACCAAGTGGATCGAAGCCAGGGCGGTATCCACAATAACATCGAAGACTGCCAGAAGTTCTTCTGGCAAAACATTGTTTGCCGATTCGGAGTCTCGTCCAAGCTCACAGTCGACAATGGCAAACAGTTTGACAGCCAGGACTTCAGAGACTTATGCTTCTCCATCGGCACCAAGCTTGCCTTCGCCTCGATATACCACCCGCAATCCAACGGCGTCGTCGAGCGCGCCAACGGCAAGATTTTCATTGCAATCAAGAAAATGCTTCTCAACGACAAGAAGGGTAAATGGGCCGACCAGCTACCCGAAGTAGTCTGGGCCCTAAACACGACCGAATGTCGGGCGACCGGATTCACACCTTTTCGCCTACTATATGGATCGGAGGCCATGACGCCTCAGGAGATAAAGCATGGGTCGCCCCGAACAAGCACATCAGCAGTCCCCGACGTAGACGAGTCAACGTCCAAAGACCTCATCGACAGAGACCGCGTCTTCGCCCTGCAGGCCCTCAACAAATACCAAACTCAAACCAAGGCCTGGCGCGACCACGCGGTCGTCCCAAGAGAGTTCAACGAAGGAGACCTTGTACTCTTCCGGACCACCCGGACAGAGTCACGGGGCAAACTGGAGCCGAAGTGGGAGGGTCCATTCATCGTCAAATCGAAGGCATTCCCCAGCGCGTACAAGCTGACAACGCCATCCGGCGAAGACCTAGAGCATTCCTGGAATATTGACAATATCTGTAAATTTTTTGTTTAAACCCTCAGGGCCCACGCACCCTTGTAATCCACCAAACAGTACTATTCCAGCCCACACTCTTTTCCTCCTGGGGGTGAGGTTTTTAACGAGGCGAAGCCATGTAATATACCTGCAAAAATCCCCCGCAAAAACTCCGACGCAACATGTCGAAAAAGACTGCATCGACGGTCTTCGGCATTCGACCACTCCGAAGTCACCGCGAGAGGCAGCGCAGACTACCCTCGCGTGCGACATTCCGCGCAAAAGTCGCCTAAGGGTGCAGCCGAAATAGCACAACAAGTGCGTTAATCGAAGTCTTTTATCTAAAAGACACTCCGCGCAAAAGTCGCCTAAGGGTGCAGCCGGAATAGCACAACAAGTGCGTTAATCGAAATCTTTTATCTAAAAGACACTCCACGCAAAAGTCGCCTAAGGGTGCAGCCGTAATAGCACAACAAGTGCGTTAATCTAAGTCTTTTATCTAAAAGACACTCACGCAAAAGTCGCTTAAGGGTGCAGCCGGAATAGCACAACAAGTGCGTTAATCGAAGTCTTTTATCTAAAAGACACTCCGCGCAAAAGTCGCCTAAGGGTGCAGCCGGAATAGCACAACAAGTGCGTTAATCGAAGTCTCTCATTAAAAAGACACTCCGCACAAATTTGCCCACGGGCGCAGCCGGACCAACACAGGCGTACGAATACGGCAAACATGCCATATTACCATACAAATCACAATTACATACACATGGCGAGGGCATCACATATTACATCGGCTCAACCTTCGGGATGATACCCATCTCCCGGTAATTAAACAACATTATCCCCAATTCCTCACCCTCAAAAAGCTTCCAAAGATCCCCCTCGCCTATGCTCGCCCCAGTCGGCGAGGACAACAATTCTCGTTTACCAACCCGGTCTACTCAGAGACGGCCACGCTCCATCCCCATACGACGGCGCCTGCCACTCCACGAAAATTCACCCACACTATGTTTTCCTACCACCCTTCTCCGCCTACACCCAGTACTCGCACTAGGAAGATCCCCGGCACCCTCCACACGCGGCAAAGTTTCCACCGCAGCCACACCCAGCGCAACAAAATAATCCAAGCTTTCATCCGAGGACTCCTTCGTCCAAGGAAACGAACTCCCAGATTCACCATCGGACTCAAAACACTCAGACACAGAACCAAACAAATTATCATCGGCAGGCACTACGGTTGAGGCCGCCACAAAATCAGTATTGTCAGCAGCGGTTGCTTGCGCAGGCCCAAACGTCGGAACCTGTGCAGCAACGGAGGTTCAGTATCACAGAGACAACAGTTTACACTTAAAATCTCCAAACCCTACTCTGCCACCTGTGAAGGCCCGGCCGCCGCCATGGGGTCTTCGGCAGCTGGTTCGCCCATCGCCTTCGAAGCGTCCCCACCCGTCAGCGCAGGGGCTAGCGCGGGTGAGAGAACCTAGAGGGGGGCGTGAATAGGTGATCCTGTAAAAAATCTAAAACTTGTAGCCACAAAACTTAGTTAAGTGTTAGCACAATGAAATCAAGTGGCTAAGGACCGAGCTCTTGTGAAACACAATGGTCACAAGGAAAACAAGCACAAGAGACACAATAATTTATCCCGTGGTTCGGCCAAGTATAACACTTGCCTACTCCACGTTGTGGCGTCCCAATGGACGAGGGTTGCACTCACCCCTCTCAAGTGATCCAATGATCGACTTGAATACCACGGTGTTTTCTTTCTTATACTCTTTCCGGTTTGCGAGGAATCTCCATAACTTGGAGCCTCTCGCCCTTACAATTGATGATCACAAAGAAGCACGGAAGTAAGGTTGGGAAGAGCAACACACACAAGAGTCAAAGCACGAGCACAATCACGCACACAAGCCACAACTTGAGCTCACAACACAACTCAAGGAGTTCTCTACTCAAATGGAGCTCAAGTCACTATCTCAAAGAATCGAATGCGCGAGAATGGAGTCTTGGTGCTTAGGAATGATCAAGGAATACTTGGGTGACTCCTCCATGCGCATAGGGGTCCCTTTTATAGCCCCAAGGCAGCTAGGAGCCGTTGGAACCCAATAAGGAAGGCAATTCTTGCCTTCTGTCGGGTGGCGCACCGGACAGTCCGGTGCACCACCGGACAACCACTGTAGCATGTCCGGTGCGGATCTCATTCCATTCTTGGCGCAGCCGACCGTTGGATCTTCGGGCTGGTTGGGGCACCGGACAGTCCGGTGCCCCCAGCCGACCGTTGGCTGGGGCCACGCGTCGCGCGCGGATTGCGCGGCCGACCGTTGCGCTGGCGGCCGTTGGCTCACCGGACAGTCCGGTGCACCACCGGACAGTCCGGTGAATTATAGCCGTACGCCGCCGACGAATTCCCGAGAGTGGCCAGTTCGCCAGAGCCCAGCCTGGCGCACCGGACACTGTCCGGTGCACCACCGAACAGTCCGGTGCACCCAGACTGAGCAGCAGTTGGCTGTACACAGCCAACTCTTTTCCAATCCTTTTCTTTTCCTGATTCTAGCACTTAGACAAATATATTAGTACACAAAAACCAATGTACTAAGTCTAGAACCATACCTTCTTGTCGATTTGCACTTCATCCATCATTTGGTATAAAATTACTCACTCAATATGTGTTGGGCACTTAATCACCAAAATATACTAGAAATGGCCCAAGGGCACATTTCCCTTTCAATCTCCCCCTTTTTGGTGATTTATGCCAACACATCAAAAAAGCAACAAATAGAGGTGCAACATCAATGCAATTGAGAACAAAAATAGTCTTTGACAAGTTTTGACAAATTTGGATCGTTCTTCGCCACCACTTGGTTTGTTTTTGCAAATCAAATTCATTTTCCTATCTCTAAGTTAAACACACATGTTTAGAGACAAGGAGAGATAATCCAAGAGAAAAAATGATTAAGAGCCAAAAACTCCCCCTTTTCCCATAATCAAACATTCTCCCCACAAGAGACCAAATTTTGATAGTAAGAGTTATTTTGACAAATCAAAAGTTCTACTCTACTCTTTTTTTCAAAAATTTCACTAGTGGTAGCTGATCCATTTGCTTTGGCCTTATTTTCTCCCCCTTTGGCATTAAGCACCAAAACAGGATCAAACTTGGCCCTTAAACCCCATTGTCTCACCAAAATCGTCAATTACGAGTAAAAAGGCAATACGAGCATGGAGATGAACTTGGAGTAAATTACCCTCTCATCGGAGTGCAGTGGAAGTCTTGCATGGTCCAAGTTCACCTTTCCCTTTCAATCCACCTTTGAGACTAGATTGAGTAAACTCAAGCACACAGTTAGTTTCAAAGGGTCAAGTTGTAGCACATCTCCCCCTAAATATGTGCATCACTCACACATGGACTTTTGAGGTCCGGGGATTGCTTGCACAACATGAGCACCATAAATAAACAACAAAATGCATAAAGGAACATGATCAATGACATAAAACACATGTATGCTATAGATTAATCCAAGTTACGCAAATCTAAGACATTTAGCTCACTGCGCAGCCTGCAAAAGGTTTTCTCATCTAAAGGCTTGATAAAGATATTGGCTAGCTAGTTCTCGGTGCTAACATAAAACACTTCGATATCTCCCTTTTGCTGGTGGTCTCTCAAAAAGTGATGCTGGATGTCTATGTGCTTAGTGCGGCTGTGTTCAACAGGGTTGTCCGCCATGCGGATTGCACTCTCATTGTCACATAGGAGTGGGACTTCGCTCAGATTGTAGCCAAAGTCCCAGAGGGTTTGCCTCATCCAAAGTAGTTGCGCGCAACATTGTCCTGCGGCAACATACTCGACCTCAGCGGTGGATAGGGCAACAGAAGTTTGTTTCTTTGAACTCCAAGACACCAGGGACCTTCCTAGGAATTGGCACGTCCCTGATGTACTCTTCCTATCAACCTTGCACCCGGCATAATCGGAGTCTGAATATCCAATCAAGTCAAAGGTAGATCCCTTTGGATACCAGATCCCGAAGCAAGGCGTAGCAACTAAATATCTAAGAATCCGCTTAACGGCCACAAGGTGACATTCCCTTGGGTCGGATTGATATCTAGCACACATGCAAACGCTAAGCATAATATCCGGTCTACTAGCACATAAGTAAAGCAAGGAACCTATCATAGACCGGTATGCCTTTTGATCAACGGACTTACCTTTTTTGTTGAGGTCGATATGTCCATCGGTTCCCATTGGGGTCTTTGCGGGCTTTGCTTCCTTCATCCCAAACCGCTTGAGCAAGTCTTGCGTGTATTTCGTTTGGGAGATGAAGGTGCCATCCTTGAGTTGCTTCACTTGGAACCCAAGGAAGTAGTTTAACTCGCCCATCATCGACATCTCAAATTTCTGAGTCATCACCCTGCTAAACTCTTCACAAGACTTTTGGTTAGTAGAACCAAATATTATGTCATCGACATAAATTTGGCACACAAATAAGTCACCATCACAAGTCTTAGTGAATAGAGTTGGATCGGCTTTCCCAACCTTGAAAGCATTAGCAATTAGAAAATCTCTAAGGCATTCATACCATGCTCTTGGGTCTTGCTTAAGTCCATAGAGCGCCTTAGAGAGCTTACACACGTGATCAAGGTACCGTTCATCCTCAAAGCCAGGGGATTGCTCTACGTACACCTCCTCCTTGATTGGCCCGTTGAGGAAAGCGCTCTTCACATCCATTTGGAACAACCTGAAGGAATGGTGAGCGGCATAGGCTAACAAAATGCAAATAGACTCTAGCCTAGCCACAGTAGCAAAAGTCTCCTCAAAGTCCAAACCTGCGACTTGGGCATAACCTTTTGCCACAAGTCGAGCCTTGTTCCTTGTCACCACCTCGTGCTCATCCTGTTTGTTGCGGAACACCCACTTGGTTCCCACAACGTTTTGCTTGGGACGTGGCACCAGGGTCCAAACTTGATTTCGCTTGAAGTTGTTGAGCTCTTCTTGCATGACCAACACCCAGTCCGGATCTAGCAAGGCCTCTTCTACTCTGAAAGGCTCAATAGAAGAGACAAACGAGTAATGCTCACAAAAATTAGCTAATCTAGAGCGAGTAGTTACTCCCTTGCTTATATCACCCAAAATCTGGTCGACGGGATGATTCGTTTGAATCGTCGCTCGGACTTGAGTTGGAGGGGCCAGTGGTGCTTCTTCCTCCACAACTTGTTCTTCTTGTGCTCCCCCTTGATCACACGCCTCCTCTTGAGGAGCCTGTTCTTCATCTTGAGTCGGGGGATGCACCATCGTTGAGGAAGAAGGTTGATCTTGCTCTTGGTGTTCCTGTGGTCGCACATCTCCTATAGCCATGGTGCAAATTGCGTCCGTTGGAACATCATCTTCATCTACATCATCAAGATCAATTTGCTCTCTTGGAGAGCCATTAGTTTCAACAAATACAACGTCGCTAGAGACTTCAACCAAACCCGATGATTTGTTGAAGACTCTATACGCCTTTGTATTTGAGTCATAACCTAACAAAAACCCTTCTACAGCTTTGGGAGCAAATTTGGAATTCCTACCTTTCTTCACTAGAATGTAACATTTACTCCCAAATACACGAAAATATGAAACGTTGGGTTTGTTACCGGTTAGAAGTTCGTACGACGTCTTCTTGAGGAGGCGATGAAGGTAGACCCGGTTTATGGCGTGGCAAGCTATGTTCACAGCTTCCGACCAAAACCGCTCGGGTGTCTTGAATTCTCCAAGCATCGTCCTCGCCATGTCTATAAGCGTCCTGTTCTTCCTCTCTACCACACCATTTTGCTGTGGTGTGTAGGGAGCGGAGAACTCGTGCTTGATTCCTTCCTCCTCAAGAAACTCTTCCACTTGAAGATTCTTGAACTCGGACCCGTTGTCGCTTCTTATCTTTTTCACCTTGAGCTCAAATTCGTTTTGAGCTCTCCTTAGGAAGCGCTTTAGGGTCCCTTGGGTTTCTGATTTATCCTACAAAAAGAATACCCAAGTGAAGCGGGAAAAATCATCAACAATAACAAGACCATACTTACTTCCCCCGATGCTGAGGTAGGTGACGGGTCCGAAGAGATCCATGTGAAGTAGCTCCAGAGGTCTTGATGTGGTCATCACATTCTTGCTGTGATGAGTACTTCCCACTTGTTTACCTGCTTGACAAAAGCTGCACAAGGTCTATCTTTTTCAAAAGTTACATTGGTTAGACCTAACACATGTTCTCCCTTTAGAAGTTTATGAAGGTTCTTCATCCCAACATGTGCTAGACGACGATGCCACAGCCAGCCCATACTAGTCTTAGCGATTAAGCATGCATCTAGATTGGCCTCCTCCTTCGAAAAATCAACTAAATAGAGTTTGCGGTCTAGTACACCCTTAAAAGCTAATGAACCATCACTGCTTCTAAAGACAGACACATCTACATTGGTAAATAAGCAATTGTAACCCATATTACATAGTTGACTAACGGACAACAGGTTATACCCGAGTGATTCAACTAAGAACACATTAGATATGGAATGCTCGGATGAAATAGCTATCTTTCCTAGTCCTTTAACCTTGCCTTGATTCCCGTCTCCAAAGATGATCGAATCTTGGGAATCTTTGTTCTTGACGTAGAAGGTGAACATCTTCTTCTCCCCCGTCATGTGGTTTGTGCATCCGCTGTCGATAATCCAGCTTGAGCCCCCGGATGCATAAACCTGCAAGGCAAATTAGGCTTGGGTCTTAGGTACCCAACTCTTGTTGGGTCCTACAAGGTTAGTTACAATATCCTTTGGGACCCATATGCAAGTCTTGTCTCCCTTGCATTTGGCCCCCAACTTCTTAGCAACCACTTTTCTTATTTTTACATGAAAGTACAAAATCAGTGTTGCAGGCATGAAAAACAGTAGCAGATTCATTATGCATTTTCTTAGGTACTTGTTGAATAACATTTTCCTTCCTAGCCCTACTTCTACTATGCACAAAAGTAGAACTTGAGGCAATCATAGCATGTGAATCATAAGCACCATAACTCCTATTATAATGAGCATTCCTAGAAATTTTTCTATCATAAATGAATGCATGATTCTTTTGAATGCTACTAGCCATAGGGGCCTTCCCTTTGTTGAGAATGGGAGCCCGTTGGCTTGTTAAGTTCTTGGCTTCCTTCCGAAAGCCAAGCCCATCCTTAATTGAGGGGTGTCTACCAACAATGTAGGCATCCCTAGCAAATTTTAATTTATCAAAGTCACTTTTGCAAGTCTTAAGTTGAGCATTAAGACTTGCTACTTCATCATTTAATTTAGAAATGGAAATTAAATGTTCATCACAAGCATCAACATTAAAATCCTTGCATCTATTGCAAATTACAACATTCTCTACACAAGGACTAGATTTGTTAACTACTTCTAGCTTGGCATTTAAATCATCATTAATACTCTTCAAGCTAGCCACAGTTTCATTGCGAGTAGATAGCTCAGAAGATAGTAATTCATTTCTCTTTATTTATAAGGCAAGAGACTTTTAAACACTAATAAATTTGTCATGTTCCTCATACAAAATGTCCTCTTGTCTCTCTAGCAGTCTATCTTTTTCATTCAAGGCATCAATCAACTCATTAATCTTTTCTACTTTAGCTCTATCTAATCCTTTGAACAAGCTAGTGTAATCTACTTCATCATCACTAGAGTCCTCATCACTGGAAGTGGAGTACTTAGGGGAATCCCGAACACTCACCTTCTTTTCCTTGGCCATGAGGCAGGTGTGGCGTTCGTTGGGGAAGAGAAAGGACTTGTTGAAGGCTGAGGCAGCGAGTCCTTCGTCGTCGGAATCAGAAGATGAGCAGTCTGAGTTCCATTCCTTTCCGATGTGTGCCTCGCCCTTTGCCTTTCTATAGCTCTTTTGCTTCTCTTTCTTCCCGCCCTTTCCTTGTTCCTGGTCAATAGAGTTATCAGGACAATTTGCTATAAAATGACCAGTCTTACCGCACTTGAAGCAAGAGCTCTTTCCCTTTGCCTTGTTCTTGTTTGAGTACTCCTTGCGTCCTTTCAATGCGGTCTTGAAGCGCCTTATGATTAGGGCCATCTCATCCTCGTTTAGCCCGCCCGCCTCAACTTGTGCTACCTTGCTAGATAGCGCCTCTCTGCTGCTTGTTGCTTTGAGAGCAACAGTTTGAGGCTCGTAGATGGGCATTGGGCCATTCAATGTCTCATCAATGTATCTTGCTTCCTTGATCATCATACGCCCGCTTACAAATTTTCCGAGTATTTCCTCGGGCGTCATCTTTGTGTACCTAGGATTCTCACGGATTGAGTTCACAAGATGAGGATCAATAACAGTGAAGGACCTGAGCATAAGTCGGACGACGTCGTGGTCCATCCATCTAGTGCTTCCATAGCTCCTGATCTTGTTGACCAGGGTCTTGAGCCTGTTGTATGTTTGTGTTAGCTCCTCTCCCCTGATCATTGCGAACCTTCCTAGTTCGTCTTCCACCAACTCCATCTTGGTGATCATGGTGGCGTCGTTCCCCTCATGAGAAATCTTGAGGGTATCCCAAATTTGCTTGGCGTTATCCAAGCCGCTCACTTTGTGGTACTCGTCCCTGCACAAGGATGCTAGCAAAATAGTGGTAGCTTGTGCATTTTTATGGATTTGCTCAATAATGAAAACGAGGTTGCCAGTACTATCAAAAAGCATTCCGTTTTCAACGATCTCCCAAATACTTGGATGGAGAGAGAATAGGTGACTACGCATTTTGTGACTCCAAAATGAGTAGTCTTCTCCGTCAAAGTGCGGAGGTTTCCCAAGTGGAATTGAAAGTAAATGAGCATTGGAGTTAAACGGAATACGAGAATAATCAAAAGAAAAGTTTGAGTTAACCGGTTTCTTTTTCTCGTCGTAGTCGTCGTCTCTTGGGAAAGAAGAAGATTCGTCGCTGGCGTAGTAGACGATCTTCTTGATGCGCCTCTTCTTCTTCCCATCTCTTTTCTTATGACTCGAGCTAGAGTCCGAGGGCTTATCATCTTTTGGCTCGTTGATGATGGACTCCTTTGTCTTGTTGTTGACCACCATCCCCTTTCCCTTAGGATCCATCTCTTCGGGCGATTAGTCCCTTTCGTGAAGAGAATGGCTCTGATACCAATTAAGAGAACCTAGAGGGGGGGTGAATAGGTGATCCTGTAAAAAATCTAAAACTTGTAGCCACAAAACTTGGTTAAGTGTTAGCACAATGAAATCAAGTGGCTAAGGACTGAGCTCTTGTGAAACACAATGGTCACAAGGAAAACAAGCACAAGAGACACGGTGATTTATCCCGTGGTTTGGCCAAGTATAACACTTGCCTACTCCATGTTGTGGCGTCCCAATGGACGAGGGTTGCACTCAACCCCTCTCAAGTGATCCAATGATCGACTTGAATACCACGGTGTTTTCTTTCTTATACTCTTTCCCGTTTGCGAGGAATCTCCACAACTTGGAGCCTCTCGCTCTTACAATTGATGATCACAAAGAAGCACAAAACTAAGGTTGGGAAGAGCAACACACACAAGACTCAAAGCACGAGCACAATCACGCACACAAGCCACAACTTGAGCTCACAACACAACTCAAGGAGTTCTCTACTCAAATGGAGCTCAAGTCACTATCTCAAAGAATCGAATGCGCGAGAATGGAGTCTTGGTGCTTAGGAATGATCAAGGAATACTTGGGTGACTCCTCCATGCGCCTAGGGGTCCCTTTTATAGCCCCAAGGCAGCTAGGAGCCGTTGGAACCCAACAAGGAAGGCAATTCTTGCCTTCTGTCGAGTGGCGCACCGGACAGTCCGGTGCACCACCGGACAACCACTGTAGCATGTCCGGTGCGGATCTCCTTCCATTCCTGGCGCAGCCCACCGTTGGATCTTCGGGCTGTTTGGGGCACCGGACACTTTCCGGTGCACACCGAACAGTCCGGTGCCCCCAGCCGACCGTTGGCTGGGGCCACGCGTCACGCGCGGATTGCGCGGCCGACCGTTGCGCTAGCGGCCGTTGGCTCACCGGACAGTCCGGTGCACCACCGGACAGTCTGGTGAATTATAGCCGTACGCCGCTGACGAATTCCCGAGAGTGGTCAGTTCGCAAGAGCCCAGCCTGGCGCACCGGACACTGTCCGGTGCACCACCGGACAGTCCGGTGCACCCAGACTAAGCAGCAGTTGGCTGTACACAGCCAACTATTTTCCAATCCTTTTCTTTTCCTGATTCTAGCACTTAGACAAATATATTAGTACACAAAAACCAATGTACTAAGTCTAGAACCATACCTTCTTGTCGATTTGCACTTCATCCATCATTTGGTATATAATTACTCACTCAATATGTGTTGGGCACTTAATCACCAAAATATACTAGAAATGGCCCAAGGGCACATTTCCCTTTCAGCGGGGTCTTCGCCAGCTCCAGTCGGTGCGGTCGGTGTGGGGGCCGTCGAGGGGCCCTTGCTCGCATCGGATGGCGGCGCCAGCTCCACCCCCGATGCCTCGGGGAGCGTGTTGTTGGGCAGCGTGCCGTCCAGATCGCCAAGATCCTCCACCTCTTCGCCGTGCGCCATCTACAGAAATAGCACATTCCTTCAGCAAAACCACACATACCCAAACATACCCACACATATAACCACGCAAAGACAAGCCCTTACTTGATCAATCGCCCGGTCGGACCTCTCCCGGATCGTCTCTCGGGCGTGAGGGCCCCACATCCTATCAAACAGCGCTCCCGCCGACCGCTTCAGAGCCGGGTCCTCGACCTGGAAGATTTCGCGTTCGAAGCCTTCGTCCGACTGGTCGAAGACCTCGAAGTGCCCGCACCCATCGCGGGATAGAGCATTCATGCCCCCCTCGCAGGTGACGATGGAGGCAAAAGACATGAGGCCCGTCACGATTGTCGGGAGCACCCCCAGCTCCTCCTGTAGCCACTCGAGGAAGCGGAGGTCCACCTCTTGGTCGGGCGCTTCAAAGGCGGCGGTCCGCGCACCCAGCTCCCGGTACGCGTCCACGAGCTGCGCATGCGTCCGCTCGACCTCCGCGCACGTCGAGGCCTCGGTTTTGTCCACGCGATTGTGCAGGCTGTTGAGCCTCGCCTCCAGCTCCTCGGCGCGTTGGCGGGCGAGACTGGCCTCTGCCCGCGCAAGTTTGGCCTTCGCTTGAGCAGCCTGCGCATCAGCAATGGCCTTGTTCGTGTCCCTCCTCTCCTCCACCAGCTGACGCTGGAGATCCCCCTTCTCGGCCTCCACAGCAGCCAACCTCTCCGTCAGCCTGCGGCTTTTGTTTTCCGCAGCCGACTTCTCCCGAACAGCATCCGTATGCTGCGCCCGGAGACGCTAGATTTCGGCAGCAAACTCCAAAGTCAAAGCACCCGACGCAACATGGTCGGCGAAGTCGGCTGCCTACCACAAAAACCCATGAGATTCGCAATCACATAAAAACAATGAACTATCGAAGTCCAACACGACTTACATGCTTCAGCTGGTGCGACACATGCCTTAGCTGATGGGACACAGAGCCCGCCACATCTTTAGCGGTGGCGGCCGACGAAATCTCGCCGCTCGCGCAGAAGGTGGACCACGGGTCCTGCGAAGCACCCTTCGCACCAACCGCCGCCGTCAATGAAGTGGTCGCCACCGGAGTCGGGAGAACAGCCAGCTGTCCCACATCCGACCCTGCACCATGATCTCGTTTAAAGACCTAGTCCCCGTAAAAAAAACTTACCAATGAGATAATCCCCCATGCAGATGTCCATGTCAAAGTCAGTAACACGCGCCGCCGCAACGTCAGTGCGCGCCGGCGACAGCAGCCTTCGCTCCTTCGTGGGCTCGGCCGAGGGCAGCTTCCCCGCACCAGAGGCAGCAGCCTTCGCACCCGCCGAAGACTTGCTGGGCCCGGGGGCGGCCGACCTCGCAGTCGGTGGTGGTTTGCTACTGCCAGGGGCGGCAGACTTCGCGCCTTCTTTGCCTCGCGGAAAGGGTCCCCGACCCTAGTGTCGGTGTTTTGGGTCCGACCGCACACCCGGGGTTGCCCCTCGAGGTGTTTTTAGGAGTAGAACGGTGTCAACGACTGTAGCAAAATGGTTCGTGCCGATCGCACGAGGGACAATGGACAAGATTTGCAGGTTCGGGCCGCTTAGAAGTGCGTAACACCCTACGTCCTGGTGAGTATATGAGCGTGGTTACAAGAAGATTCTCTGCAGAGAGTTTTTTGTGGGTGGCTAAGTAGAACCGGGTCGATCGATCTGAAGGGGTGCCCCCTAGGCCTTATATACTCGGCCGTGGAGCAGTACATGTGATACGATAACAACAAGTAGCTAAAAGATAGTGAACCTCTTGAGTTTATCCCTACGTAACCTTCGCCGACTTATCCTCGCATGGCTCTGTTGCATGGGGGCTTCAGCGCGGGAAAGTCGGGTCTCTGTTTGTGATTCATTCGTTCGACGTTGTGGGCCGCCTGTGTTTGCACTAATCAGTCTCACGTCTTCTTTATTGGTTGTCTTTCCCTAGGCCCACGAAAGAATGACCTTACGAATTATTGGGCCCTTGGGCTTTTCGTGAGGCCTTTTACTTCTTTAGTGGACCCAGGGGATATCTATCCCCCACAAGCCCCTGATCTTTGGGTTGATTTAGAGGTAATCAACTCAAAGATCCAAGGTCCAGAAAATGACTTCCTGCTGTCTTCTCTGGCTCTGATCACTCGTCCGACCAAAGTTTGGTTTTGTGCTTGTGCCTTAGAGGTCGGCATTTTGGATTGTAAGACTCCGGACTTCATTGGGTGCACCGGAGGTGCACCCAATGGGTGTAGCCCCCGACCTTTGAGTAGATTTTGGAAGATAATCTACTCGAAGGTCTTCTTCCAAAGGTTATCTCCATTCGCGCTCCTGCATCTCGGTTGAGGATTAGTCTTTTCAATCTTGCTCTACGCCTTAGAAGTCGGCGCTATACTGGTTTAGAATAATATTCCATGGGGTGCACCGGAGGTGCACCCAATGGGTGTAGCCCCCGACCTTCAAATGGATTTTTTAAGGATAATCCATTCGAAGGTCTTCCTTTCACTCGTGGAAACTGGCATGAGGCTATTTTGCATTATGCTTTGGAGGTCAGCATTATGTCATCAATATTTTGCTGCCAAGGTCAGCGTATATTTTGTCTTTAGCAGCCGAGTTTGCAATCCATCCATATCTTGCTAGGTAGTGCAATTTATTTGCTTCTGCGATTGATTGGACGTTTGACGGACGTTCTCTGTCTAGTCTTCACGTCGCTTCTGTCGGCCATATCTTGTACTTTGCTGGTTATATTTGGCTTTCCTCTGATCCTTACTGATATCTCATTTTTGTCTTGAGGTATTCACTGCATGCCCTGCACGGATGTGACCTTTTGAAAAATATACTGATAATTCCTGGGCGTCCCCCCCCCCCAATGGGTGTGGGCAAGGGACGGCTTGGTACGCTGAGTGTTTTAGCCGGTTGCCTCTGAGTAGTAATGCGATGGGACGGCTAGTGTAATCATATCCTTTGCGCTGTTGACTGGAGTCCCAATGGGTGTAGTGTTGCATGAAACGGCGTCCGCCGTCTGACGTGTCTTCGGGTGGGTGGAAGTGCTTATTGAATGCCTTGCGACTGTTCAGTGACCGCGGTTAGAAGTGAGCGGTTGCCTTTCCCTTCTATAAATAACCCCTTTGCTTCTCTGGTTTCTTCACATCTCTTCGCTGCTCCTTACTGCCTTCTTTTCCTTCCCTCTGTCTACTTCCGCCATGGGCAAGAACAACAAGCGCAAGCGCGAGCCGACTCCTCCATCGGAGGATTTCGGTGACTCGGAATACTCGGAGGAGGAGTTCTCCTCCGAGTCCGAGGGGTCTCCGGCTCCCGTCTCTCCCCCGGCGTCGTCCGATGACTCGGACGACTCCCAGGGGATAGCCGCGGAGGTCTGGACGTACATCCGGGCCGTCGAGCGCTCCGGGCTCGAAGGCTCGGATGAGTCGGAGTACTCCTCGGATGAGGAGGACTCGGACGGCGGCGACGAGGGTGAAGACGACGACGACGACGACGACGACGGCGACGGTGACGGCAGCGGCAGTGGCAGGGGCGGCGGCGACGGCAGCAGGGACAGCACCAAGGGCGACAGCAGCAGGGGCAGCACCAAGGGCAGCAGCAGGGGCAGCACCAAGGGCGGCGGCGGCGGCAGGGGCAGGGCCAGTGGCTAGACGCCACTGGTCTTCTTAGATATTAGTATAGTTTAGTATAGCTAGAATAATGTAGTAGTAATTAGTGTAATTTAGTAGTAGTAGTAATGTAGAGTAGAATTAGGGAAGTACCAACTCGTGAAGAGTTGGTTTGTAAACTCGTTAACTTCCCTTTAATGAAGACTGTCGTTTATCCCCCCTTTTTGATGACTTGTCATTGCTTTTGCTGAACGTTGAACTGATTCTTTTGATATAGTAGAAACAACGCCGAGCGATGTGAAGATTGACATCAGCGTTTTAGAAGTAACACTGAGCAATCGAACACAAGACCAGCGTTTTAGAGGCAATGCCGAATGATAGGAGGTCGGCATCGGCATTTTAGAAGTAATGCCAAGCGACAAAATACGGGGCCGGCATTTCAGAAATAACGCCGAGTGATTGAATGTCGGCGTCGGCATTTTAGAAGTAATGCTGAGCGTTTGAACACGTGGTCGGCGTGTTAAAGGACACGCCGAGTGATTGAAAGTCGGCGTTCGGCATTTTAGAGTCAACACCGAGCGATTGAGTACGTGGTCGGCGTCGGCATTTTAGAAGTAATGCTGAGCGTTTGAACACGTGGTCGGCGTTTTAGAGGCAACGCTGAGTGATTTGAAGGTCGGCGTCGGCATTTTAGAAGTAATGCCGAGCGATTGAACACGTGGTCGGCGTTTTAGAGGCAGCGCCGAGTGATTTGAAGGTCGGCGTCGGCATTTTTAGAAGTAATGCCGAGCGATTGAACACGTGGTCGGCGTTTTAGAGGCAGCGCCGAGTGATAGCCAGCTTCTCAAGTTACTTTGAGGAAAATGACCGAGTGATGAGGTGGCACATTGGCTTTCTTGGAAATAACTGTTGGATATCCACGTGGCATGCTGGGATTTCGGAGATGACCGCCGTGTGATGACTGGGCACTTTTTGAAAGGGTATCTGGCTCAAGAATATCCCTTAAGAGTCGCGCTTTTAGCCGCCTTTGCTTTCCGTGCCCTAGTTCTTGCATTTCCGCATCTGAGTCTTCTCTGCCACTCACCTCCTACTCTGTTTCGCCAGCGAGAAGCAAGATGGCGCCCAAGAGGAAGACTGCGAACTCGTCTGCCGCGGTGATCCCCGCCATCGACCCCAACAGTCAGTTACCCTTCGCAGGTAACCATATGTCTATGATTTCTGAAGTTGAGCTTTTCCGCCTTGTTTCCATCGGGGTTCTCCCTCCACGGGAACTCTGTTCTTGGCGGGCTTGCCACGGGACTACTGTCCCAACCGAAGATACCCACGAGTCAGTGGTTTACACTCCTTTCCTTCTTCGCGGCCTCAGCCTTCCCATATCTCCTTTTTTCCGTGGCATCCTTGATTTTTATCACATCAACCTGACTCACTTGAACCCTAACTCCATTCTCCAAATCTCTATTTTCGTTCACCTTTGTGAAGCTTATCTCGGCGTGCTGCCGCACTTTGGTTTATGGAAATATCTGTATCACTGCCGTCCTGGGATGGCCGGGGGGCAACATCAGTTGGTCGGAGGTGCAAGTTTAGAGATGCGCCGTGGGCGGAAGACCGAGTATCTCGAGATACCCCTCAAAGACAGCATTAAAGGTTGGCGTCTGGAGTGGTTTATAATGGATAATTATGGAAATTCTCTCCCTTCCCGCTCAGGAAGACAGCCGGACGTTCGTACTCCGAGTTGGACTGAGTCTCCCACGGACCAAGAAGTGGCCGAGGCAGGCGTGTTGCTTACTGAAGTTGGTTTACTGAAAGAGAGAGGTCTGACTGCCGAAGCTGTGGTCACAGATTTTGTTTTCAAAAACATTCAGCCGCTGAAAGACAGGGCCTATCCAGCATATCTTTACCGAGGGCTGGCCGACTCAACCCGAGTTACCAATAGGAGAATTCCTTCTGCTGATTTGGTAAGCCGACTCGAAATGATCCTCAGAGGTAAAGTTTCAAACGTTGGTGCTCCAGTGGCATACTCGGCTTGGAACCTGCCTTCTCCCAAAGATTTCACTCTTTTTGTGTCCAATCCGCCCGTGACAGATAGCAATTTGGGTCTTAGAGTGCGACCTTCTGCTGAAGAGGTCCGTTCCTTAGTTGCTTCGCTCGGGGAGATACCTGATGATGAACGGCAGATTTATTTTGAAGTGCCCCTGAACCCTAGTGATGCAGACATAAATGACATGCTCGATCTGCTAGCTGAGGATTCATCTGATACTGCTCCTGATGGTACATTGGCAGTGGTGCCCCTTCCAGAGGTTGATGCGACCTTGGATGTCTCGAAACCTGTCAATACTCGCCCGAGGCGTCCTAGCCGAACCAGTCAGCCCGAGCCTTCTGCTGATGAGCAGAAGAAGAAAAGAAGACGCCTCTGGCGAGTGTCCAGCTTTGACGAGGATGCCAGCACCTTAGCTCCTGCTGCCGAAGAAATGACTGCAACTGGCCTTGCTGACATTGATCCCAATGGGTGTGCTCCGCCTGCTGCTGACCCCAATGAGGATGCTGTTTGTGCTGTTGCTGTGGAAGATGAGGAGGAAGAGAATGAAACTCCATTAACTCGGAAAAACAGTCGGCAGTTCGTCGCTAGCGGTGGTAGTAGTGGGGTTCCTTCTCCTGCCTTGTCTGCTCTTATTGGTCTGCAAGAACTGTCCATGGCCAATTTTGATCAAGCTCTAGAGGATATGGTCCCTGAGAACTTGTTGTTGGAACCTGCAGACGTTGATGCAACAGAAACTTGTGCAGCCGTGCCAGATGCTGGGTTGAGGTCGTCCCGTGCCTCGTCGACCTTAGAGCACGATCTCGAGGGTCGGGATGATGATTTGGATCGTCCTGATCCTATGGAAGTAGCTGAAGGCCCGTCAACCTTAGAGGTGGTCACGGCAGAGAGCTTGGATCCCTTGAATAGCGCTGACATGTGCCCAGCCCCCGAGGGTGTCGCCGGGGAGGACTCAGCTCAGGTGAGGAGTGTAGGCCACTACCCAGCCCCCGAGGGTGTTGCCGGGGGTGACCCGGCTCGAGTGGGCAGTGCCAACCTTGACCCAGCCCCCGAGGGTGTCCGAGCGAGGTCTCCCTCCTGCACTTCCATGGATGTTCATGTGGGTTCACCTCCACACTCTGGCGGCATAATGGTGGCTCAAACTCCGGATCAGGGGGTCGCTTTAGAGGGCAGCATCCCCACTGGTCTGGCGTTAGGCTCTGCTGAATGTACTGAGCTCGTCCCTGCTGGTCTGCTGCAAGCTGCTTCGGGTGGTGGTCTAGCACCTGGTCATCATCCGATTTCTCCTGACTTGGGGATCCCTTCGTTTTTTTCCAACTTCCAGGTGCTGTACTGTGCTTTAATTTGATCTTTATGTTGCATGAATTGTTGCCATTATGTTCATCCGCTCTTCTTATCAGGCTTTGGTGGATGGAATGGTCGGTCAGCTGAAGTCGCAGGGTGCTTCCATCCCGGAGGTGGCTTCATCTCTTGAGCGTTGGAATCCGGTGTTGCTTCGGGGTCGTGTATCTGAGTTGGAGGCCACTAATGCTGGTTAGTGTCCTTTCTTCTTCTTCTTTGTTCTTGCCCGTGGGTTGTTTTACCTTCTGACCTCATTTTGTTTGAATACCTCTTGATAGGGATGACTCGGCAGATCACAGTTCTTGAAGAAAAACTTTCCCAAGATCAAGCTGAAATGGCTCGACGATGCGCTGACTTCGAGGAGAGATATTCTCAAAGTCAGATCGAGTTGAGTCAAGTCTCTGCAGCTTTGGATGATGCCAACGCTCTGAGTTCTTCTCTTCATGCTCAGCTTGACTCTGAGAAGGTAGCTTACGAACCCGTGCTTCGCCTTATCATGCTCTTGGATTCTGAATGAGTTGATTTTTGCTTGTAGGAAGAAAAACGCATCCTTGCTGCTTCTCGCGACAACTTGGACAGATTGTACCGAGATTCCAGCAACTCGCTGACCATCTTGGAGAGGAGCCACCATTTTACGATGGAGGAGCTTGACAACCAGCGCCGTCAACTGCAAGAATCCTCGGACGAAGTGGCCCGCCTTACACAGTTGCTATCGGCAAAGGATGCCACCATCAAGGGACTCCGAGCTTCTAAGAAATCCATTGCTCAGGAGTTAGAAACTGCTCAACAGGCTGTTAAAGTTGCTGAAGAAGCTGCTGTCACTTTCAAAGCTCAGCGCGATAAGGCCCTGGACAAGGCCATTCGGGCGGGACGAATCTTGATGAGAAGACCCGGCGTGGTTGTCCCTGAAGATATAAGAGCCGATGTGAATGCTGCCCCTGATTCCTCGAATTGCCCTTCTTCGTCAGTCGTTCCTGAGAAAGACATTGGAAAATAAAGAAACAGTTCGCGTGCTCTGAGCGCGCAGTTAGCATGATCAAGTACTCGTTAGAGGTTATCGGCTTGTCATTCAAATGACGTGATTACTCAGAATTTATTAGTTTGCAAGTTTGTGGTAACGCTGCACGATGATTATGAAGTTTGTTTGCGGGATATGGAGATCATCCCTTGAACTGCATGAGCGCGAGTATGCTATACCGATTTAAGCCGTCAATGACTTTTTAGCCGGTAACTCCGTTAGTAGGGTATAGTGGTCACCCTAGGTAAAGTAAGCGTGAGCATGTTGCACCGCCTTAAGTCGTTGCCGACTTAAGTCGATTGCTCCGTTTGTAGGGCATAGTGGTCACCCCGAGTTAAGTAAGCGTGAGCATGTTGCACCACCTTAAGTCGTTGCCGACTTAAGTCGATTGCTCCGTTTGTAGGGCATAGTGGTCACCCCGAGTTAAGTAAGCGTGAGCATGTTGCACCGCCTTAAGTCGTTGCCGACTTAAGTCGATTGCTCCGTTTGTAGGGCATAGTGGTCACCCCGAGTTAAGTAAGCGTGAGCATGTTGCACCGCCTTAAGTCGTTGCCGACTTAAGTCGATTGCTCCGTTTTGTAGGGCATAGTGGTCACCCCGAGTTAAGTAAGCGTGAGCATGTTGCACCACCTTAAGTCGTTGCCGACTTAAGTCGATTGCTCCGTTTGTAGGGCATAGTGGTCACCCCGAGTTAAGTAAGCGTGAGAATGTTGCACCGCCTTAAGTCGTTGCCGACTTAAGTCGATTGCTCCGTTTGTAGGGCATAGTGGTCACCCCGAGTTAAGTAAGCGTGAGCATGTTGCACCGCCTTAAGTCGTTGCCGACTTAAGTCGATTGCTCCGTTTGTAGGGCATAGTGGTCACCCCGAGTTAAGTAAGCGTGAGCATGTTGCACCGCCTTAAGTCGTTGCCGACTTAAGTCGATTGCTCCGTTTGTAGGGCATAGTGGTCACCCCGAGTTAAGTAAGAATGCAAGTCAATCATAAATGAGCCAAGTATCTTTGAAATCTCTCTTTATTGATGACGTATTTCCATTATACAGAATACATGGTCGCTCCGGCTGTTTTGAAATACAGCTAGGGGTAGAACTTTCGGAGGTGCTCTATGTTCCAGGAGTTCCCAACTTCCGTGCCATCCATTTGGGTGAGGCGATATGATCCGGGACGAGTGACTTCTGCTACTACGAAAGGTCCTTCCCATAAGGGTGATAACTTGTGCCGTCCCTCCCCCGTTAGAATTCGGCGGAGGACGAGGTCTCCCATCGAAAAGAAACGTTGCCGCACAGCTTTGTCGTGGTAGCGCCTTAGAGTCTGCTGGTATCGTGCTGATTGAATCACTGCATTCAGTCGTTCTTCCTCAAGTACGTCAATATCCTCCAGCCTAGTGGCTTCGGCTTCTGCTATGCTTTCGAAGATCAATCTTGGCGCCCCAAACTTGAGATCAGCAGGTAGCACTGCCTCCGACCCATAGACCATGAAGAAAGGAGTGTTTCCATGCAGGGCCCGGCTAGGTTGGGTTCTCAAGCTCCAAACAACATAAGGCAATTCTCTTATCCATTTTCCTGCGAATTTTTCATTTTTATCAAAGACCCTTTTTCTAAGTGCCTCCAATATCATTCCGTTGGCTCGCTCAACCTGCCCGTTGGCTCTCAGATGGGCTACAGATGCATACTTGATCTGAATGCTTTTTTGCTCGCAGAAGTCAAAGAATTCTGAACTGGTGAAGTTGGATCCCAAGTCAGTGATGATACTGTTTGGTATCCCAAATCTGAATATTATGCTTTGTATGAATTCCACGGCTTTAGCAGAGGTTAAAGAGGCAATGGGCTGGAACTCTATCCATTTAGTGAATTTGTCAATTGCCACCAATACATGGGTGTATCCTCCTTGAGCTTTCTTGAAAGGTCCAATCATATCCAATCCCTAGCATGCGAAAGGCCAAGTTACTGGTATGGTTTGTAGCTGCTGCGCTGGCATGTGCTGTTGCTTCGACAGGTATTGGCAAGCTTCGCATCTCTGAACTAACTCGGCTGCATCATTCTTCGCCGTCGGCCAATAGAATCCTGACCTGAAAACCTTCCCGACTAATGTTCTGGATGCTGCGTGTACTCCACACTGCCCTGCATGGACTTCCTCCAGAAGTTGCTTCCCGGTGGACGGGAGTACGCACTTCATGAGGACGCCTGACGCGCCCCTCCTGTATAATACCTCCCCAATGAGTGTATAGTGAGCTGATTGTCTGGCAATGCGCTCTGCCGAGTTCTTGTCATCTGGCTCTTCTTCATTCTTTATATATTTAATAATCGGTTGCCTCTAGTCATCAGAGTCTGACTCGGGTTGATCTATGATAATGCACTCTTCTATTTGATCCGTTGAGATGCTCGGCTGGAGAATTTCTTGCACGAAGACCCCGGGCGGGACTTGAGTCCGA
This sequence comes from Zea mays, assembly GCF_902167145.1. NCBI lineage: Eukaryota > Viridiplantae > Streptophyta > Magnoliopsida > Poales > Poaceae > Zea > Zea mays. The sequence goes on from NC_050099.1 coordinate 15,748,055, forward strand.
CCGGATCCAAGCTTGGACAGTACATCAGCCGCCGTGTTCCGATCTCTTTCTATATGATGAAACTCCAGACCTTCGAATTTATCTTCTAGCTTTCGGACGGCGGCGCAGTATCTTCCCATTGAATCACTTGAACAATCCCATTCCTTGTTTATCTGACTGATGACTACCAGAGAATCTCCGTACACCATCAGTCTCTTGACACCCAGTGATATGGCGATGTTTAATCCGTGTATCAAAGCTTCATACTCGGCAGCATTGTTAGAGGCCGGGAATAGCAACTGGAGAGCATACTTGAGGTGCTCGCCTCCAGGTGCAGTGAAAAGAATTCCTGCTCCTGCTCCCTGCAGCTTCAGCGAGCCATCAAAATACATTCGCCATACTTCTGCCGTTTCTGGATTATCCGGCACTTGCTGTTCTGTCCACTCTGATACGAAGTCGACCAGTGCTTGAGTTTTGATGGCAGCGCGAGGTCGGAACTCGATATCATGGGACCCCAACTCGCAAGCCCACTTGGCTATTCGGCCAATGGCTTCCTTGTTGTGAAGAATGTCCCCTATCGGAAAACCAGTAACTACTGTGACTTTGTGATCGTCAAAGTAGTGGCGCAGCTTGTGGGCAGTCAGAAGTACTGCATATAATAGCTTCTGAACTTGAGGATACTTTTTCTTCGATGGGCCTAGAACCTCACTGATGAAGTAGACAGGATGTTGTACCGGGTAGGCATGCCCTTCTTCCACTCGCTCGACTACCAACGCAGTGCTTACCACGTGAGTCGTGCAAGAGATATATAGCAGCAGATCTTCAGCCGGCTGAGTCGGCGTAGCTCGCCGGGGCGGTTTCAATACTGGCGGTGTTGTCAGGAATTTCTTCAGTGCGTCTAGAGCTTCTTGTGCCTCTGAAGTCCATTGAAACTTATCCACCTTCTTCAGCAGTTTATAGAATGGCAGGCCTTTTTCTCCCAGCCTGGATATGAATCTGCTCAGGGCTGCCATACATCCAGTGAGTCGCTGAACCTTCTTTTGCGATCGAGGAGCTTCCATCTTCATGATAGCTTCAATCTTATCTGGATTAGCTTCAATTCCCCGGTGGCTGACAATAAATTCGAGTAATTTTCCCGCTGGTACCCCCGAAGACGCATTTTTCAGGATTGAGCTTCCATCTATATCTTCTCAGGCTGTTGAAAACCAGCTGTAAGTCTTCGATGAAGTTTTCCGGATTCTCCGTTTTAATCACCACGTCGTCTACGTAAGCCTCCACACGCTTGCCCCAGTGATCGGCTAAGCATGTTTGAATAGCTCTCTGATAAGTCGCTCCAGCGTTTTTGAGGCCGAACGGCATGGAGGTATAACAGAAAGCACCAAACGGGGTGATGAACGCCGTTTTTTTCCTCGTCTTCTTTTGCCAAACTAATCTGATGATACCCGGAATAGCAATCTAAGAAAGACAGTATAGAACATCCAGCGGTGGAATCCACCACCTGATCTATCCTCGGGAGCCCGAAGGGATCCTTCGGACAGTGTTTGTTGAGATCAGTATAGTCGACGCACATGCGCCAATCCACTTTATTCTTTTTGAGTACAAGAACAGGGTTGGCTAACCACTCGGGGTGTAATACTTCTCTAATAAATCCGGCCGCGACCAAGCGGGCTAACTCGGCACGAATGGCCTCTCTCTTGTCGGGCGTGAAACGACGCAGCTTTTGCCGGATCGGCCTCGCCTGAGGATAGACTTTCAAGTTGTGCTCGGCCAACTCCCTCGGGACTCCCGGCATATCCGCAGGTTGCCATGCGAATACGTCTCGGTTATCTTGCAGGAACTGGACGAGCGCGCTTTCCTATTTGTCATTTAAACTGGAGCTGATGATGGCCGCCTTGCGCTCATCAGCAAACCCCAGGTTGATCCGCTTGGTGTCTTCAGTCGGCCGCATAGAGGTCGCGGCCTGGGCTTCGTTTGCCGGCACGGCGAGGTCTTCTTCAGGCTTAGAGTTCGCCGGTGTAGAAGGAACCGTTGACGGCTTGGTGGTGAGGGCTGCTTGGATGGCCACTCGGAAACATTCTGCGGCGCCTTGGAAGTCGGCGCGCACAGTTATGATTCCTTGCGGCCCTGGCATCTTCAGTATCATGTACGTATAGTGTGGGATGGCCATGAATTTGGCCAGCCCCGGCCTCCCGATGATGGCGTTGTACCCGCAGTCGAAGTTCGCCACCTCGAACCTCAGGAACTCGGTTCTGTAGTTATTTGGGGTCCCGAAGGTGACCGACATGTAGATGTGGCCCAGCGGGTATTCCCCTTCTGTCGGCACGATGCCGAAGAAAGGAGTGTCTGACTCGTGGAGCTCGTTGAGGTGAACTCCCAAGCCTTGGAGCGTACGGGGGAAGGTGACGTTGATGCTGCTCCCCCCGTCCACTAGCACCTTCTTCACCCGGCTCTCTCGGATCACCGGATCGACGAGGAGCGGGTATTTGCCTGGGTGGTCGAAGTTGAGCCATTGATCCTCCCGAGTGAACGTGATTGGGTGCTCCGACCACCGGTACGGGGCGGGAGGGCCGGTGGTCGCCACCAGTATCTAGCGGTCGTTGAGCTTTTGTTGTCTCTTGTTTTCCTGCGACCCATGTCCACCGAAGATGACGTTGACCTCCCTGTCAACGCGCGGGAATGCTCCTCCTCCCCCCTCCTCCGGCTGATGGGGCTGTCGTGGTTCATCTGGTCCTCCCCTCGGCGGAGGAGGTGGTAGAGGTTGGAAGGGTCGGCCATGCCCGACGGAGTGCTTGAAATCCCGGCAGTTGCGGAGAGTGTGGCGCATATCCTTGTGGTACGGGCACTGGGCGTCGAGGATGTCGTCCAGCGTGCGTTCGCCTCCACGAGGTCCTCCTCGGGCGCGAGAGGCGGGTGGTCCGGCGGCGTGTACCTCTTCGCGAGGCCTCTTCTCCCAGCGCTTGTCGGGCGGCTGGTTCGCGTCGCGTCGTGGCGCTGCCGGTGTGGGCTTTGTTCCTCCGATGAGGTCCTGGGCCCGCTCGTCAGCGGTGATGTAGAGGTCGGCTTCCCGGAACAGCTCCTCGGAGGTAGTCGGCGCCTTTTGCAGTATGGCTCGGACGAAAGCCGAGTCGTTAGATCCTCTGTAGAAGTCCTCGATCACGGCCGCCTCCGTGACCTCGGGGATGCGGTTTCTCATGGTCTGGAACCTTTTGAGGTATGACCGGAGAGTCTCATCCCCCCAGCGCTTGATGGATTTGAGGTCCCATGGTTGCGCTGGCTTGTCGGAGAGAGACTGGAAGTTGGCGGTGAAACGTCGACTGAAGTCTCCCCAGTCGTCGATGCAGTGTCGGGGTAGATGTCGTAGCCACTGCAGCGTGTCTTGCCCGAGGACGATGGGCAGATACGCAGTCATGACGTCTTCGGATGCCCCGGCAGCCCGAGCAGCGGTGGTGTAGACGGCTAACCAGCCCCCTGGATCCTGCTTAGGTTCATATTTATCGACATTGGATACCTTGAAGTTGGGAGGCCATTGGATGGCCCTAAGGCGCGGAGTAAGGGCGGATACTCCGCACGTGTCCTCCTGTCGTCGAGGATGTCGTCTGTCCCGGGGAGGGGAGTGGCGGTGGTGGTTCCTCGACCGTCCCCGGGTGGTTCCACCAGTTGAAGCTGTTGCCGACTCAGTTCGGGTGGCCTGGCTTTGAGTCGGGAAGCCATGATCTCGGTCATACTCCTCCTGACGGCGAATTTCGTTCTCGTGCCGTCGTTCGCGCGAAGCATTGATAGAGCTCCGCGCGTCTCGGCGACTGTTGATGGCGTGTCGCAGATCGTTCGGCGGGTGAGCGAGCGGTAGAAGATGGTTAGCTGCCTGAGTGAACAGGCGCCGGTATCCCTCGGCGTCGGGGGTCCGAGGAAGTCCGTCAGCTATCCGGGCTAGAACGCCTCCGACTTCGCTCGGCGTGTTCATAGCTCGGGCGAAGTCAGGGTTCAAGTTGCGCCCGAAGAGCGGATTCCCGCGTCGTTGCCTTGCATCTTGCTCGGCTTGCTCCTGAGTCCGACGGCGATCACGTCGTCGGGAGTTCCTTCGTTCCCTGAAGACGCGTTCTTCCGGAGTTTCTCCTATCTCTGAGACCTCGTCTCGCGAGACAGGCTGCTCCGGATCCCGTTCTCCAGCTGCGTGATGTCGTCGAACGTTCCTGCGTCGGTTCCTTCGTCGGCGGGATTCTCGCTGAGGCGGTTCTTCTCCGGGCGCGGTCGGTTCATCGTCGGAGACGGCGGGCGACTCTGCCTTCCCGATGAAGAGGACGTCGGGGTAGAACGGTTTTGCTGCCGTGGCGACTTTCTTTCTGTTCTCCTTTGAGGTCGGAGGAACGGGAAGAACGTCTGGCCTCTCCCTGGTCTCCTTCTTTCTCATGACCTGTGTCCATCTTTTCGTCGGGGAAGTAGACAGCGGAGTCTTCCGGGTCAGCGAGCTTCTAGCTCCAGCCTCCCCGGAGACGATCTTTTTCCGAAGACCCGGAGGTAGCGTCTTTCCAGCATTTTCGGAGTTTGTTGGAGGAGACTTCTGTTCCGGCAGATCCGCGAGGCGGTGTAGAATTCCTTCTTCGTCCGCCACGGATGAGATTGTCCCGAAGCAGAATATGGATCCGGGACGCATGGTGATCTTGCTGTGGAAGGTGACGGCCATTGAGCTAGCTTGGATCGTCGACACACCCCCTACCTGGCGCGCCAGCTGTCGGTGTTTTGGGTCCGACCGCACACCCGGGGTTGCCCCTCGAGGTGTTTTTAGGAGTAGGACGGTGTCAACGACTGTAGCAAAATGGTTTGTGCCGATCGCACGAGGGACAATGGACAAGATTTGCAGGTTCGGGCCGCTTAGAAGTGCGTAACACCCTACGTCCTGGTGAGTATATGAGCGTGGTTACAAGAAGATTCTCTGCAGAGAGTTTTTTGTGGGTGGCTAAGTAGAACCGGGTCGATCGATCTGAAGGGGTGCCCCCTAGGCCTTATATACTCGGCCGTGGAGCAGTACATGTGATACGATAACAACAAGTAGCTAAAAGATAGTGAACCTCTTGAGTTTATCCCTACGTAACCTTCGCCGACTTATCCTCGCATGGCTCTGTTGCATGGGGGCTTCAGCGCGGGAAAGTCGGGTCTCTGTTTGTGATTCATTCGTTCGACGTTGTGGGCCGCCTGTGTTTGCACTAATCAGTCTCACGTCTTCTTTATTGGTTGTCTTTCCCTAGGCCCACGAAAGAATGACCTTACGAATTATTGGGCCCTTGGGCTTTTCGTGAGGCCTTTTACTTCTTTAGTGGACCCAGGGGATATCTATCCCCCACACCTAGTGACCGCCCGGCGCTTCCGTGTCGCATCTTGACGATCCTTCACCATCACTGCCGATACAACAGCAACAATATTCCGTCCATAAGGAAAAATCTTTAACTCACGAGCCATATGAGACATAAATATGTCTTCGCCGGCCGCACGGGGGATCGGAACGTTCCTTGGCTATTGACCCCCGGTAACCCTCAGCATTCGCGCCGAAGACTCCCGGAGCTCGGGCGAAGACATCCTTCCCCCAAGGGCCGCGCAAGTACCCATTAACTCCACAGCAAAACGATTAGAGACCCCCAACCCTTCAGCTATAGTACCTAATTTTCTCTTCTTCATGGCTGGCGCAGCCTCCCGTGAAGAACCTTCCCCAGCCGCAGCCACCGGTTTCTTCCCGCGGCGATCGACGGCCACAACAGCGTCATCCCAGGATAGCCGCCGTACGACAAACGATTGAACTCGAAGACCCTATTCAGGCGAACGTTGGATCCATGAATATCCCAACTCCACAGAGCCTCCGTTCGCGGCACATACCGCCCCACAATCCTCATAGCTCCATCCTCCACTTCACGCACGAATGCGGCTGGGTCTCGGCCGCGCAGATCCAACGCGAAGGCCGGACTTCGCACTTGCTGCTCACCTAGGGAGGGCATCTGGCGAGGGCATACTTCGCCCAGCGCCCAGCCATGCGCCAAGGGCCACACCCCATAACCGATGAATTCCTCAACCAAATCGCGCCCGCTACTCATGCGGGCAGCACACCGAAGGGCCCCTTCATCCCTATCATCCTCCGCCACCTCAAACGGCAGGAACACCACATAACAGTGGGAGCACATCACGGCCGCTGGGAGTCCTGGGAGGTCTTTGACTTCGCCTCCCGACACATAAAACCAATAATCATACCAATTGCCCCACTTGTTGCGGGCGCAGGGAACTAGTTCCACAACTTCCGCCGAAGTCTTCCAAGTCCTCAGCGTAAAAGTGCACGATCCAAACTGTGCAATCTTGCTCCCAATTTTTCTCTTCTGCCAGTGCGGACAGTAATTCTTGGCGAAGACCTCCACGGAGGGCTGACCGCCATACGAAGTCACCGCCCAGACATACTTCGCCAGAGCCACCACGACATTAGGTGTCAATTGGTGGATCTGCACGTCATACCTTTGCAAGACCTCCGCCACAAAACGATGCGCAGGTAGGTGAAGGCCGGCGATAAAAAAACGCCTCGAACACAACCATCTCACCCTCCGGCTCAGGAATCTCTTCCGCCCCCGGAACTCGTCCAACTCCATTCCCAAAATACCCCAACTGTTGTATGTCTTGCACGCGAACCGAGGAGATCCTCAAAACGCCGAACTCCACCGTGTGGCCCGGGTGTAACTCCACCACCACCAAATCGCTCATGGTATCCTCGGACGACGATTCGCCCAACAGCGCGTTTGCAGCGGACGAAGAATTAGTCGACATTGCTACGTACCGGCGGCGGCGGCGCGCGGTTTGCTTGACGCGGGCCAGATCTCCGATGAAGAGGAACAAGGAGGGCAGACGAGCGGGCGAACGGTTTCAAAGTGTTAGGGTTTTGCGGCGCACAGAAAGGTAAGAGAGCCAGGGCCACGCCGCCCCCCTTTTTATACACAGGGCGCAACGCTTCGGGAAGCCCGCAGTCCAACAGTACCACGTCCATCAACGGTCACATCAAAAATCCCCCGTGGAACCACTTCGAGCGAGGGCAGCGTCTCCACCATCTAGCGACGTCTTCGACACCAGATGACTCAGTCGAACTGGTCCCTCGGAGGGCAAATGTTGGGGCGAAGGCAAATACGCTACCATTCGCTCCAGGCCTTTGTCACCTCGCTGCACCAATGGAGGCAAGATGACCGGCGCGGCCCACCCTTCGTCCTCCTTGCTGCAAGACGAAGGCCTACGACGAAGTCTCTCCATCCCACGTCCTCACCTGACCTGGAGGCCCACGTGGGATTCGGCCCACTGTAACAGGCTCCGCACGGAGAAGCGTGTTACAGGCCCGATTTGTAATAGCTTTTCTGTAATGACAGTCTGTAACCCTCCCTTATGGGAATATTCTGGGGATAGTCCAGGTGCCTGAGGGCATAAACGTCCTTACATTGGGACGTTGGGCACTCGGGCACCTATAAATACCCCCGTACAGTGCCCTTGAGAGGCGGGATTAACAGAGCAATTGACATCTCGAGTTAAACCTTGCTTGCACTCTTTCCACTCCCCCGTTGGATCAACTTGCCCAGGAGAGCAAGTTCCAACACGCCCTACCAGCGGCGTGCGCACTCAGGTCTAGTCCTGATAGGTCATTAGTGTGTCGCTGGCCTGGGGATGCGCAGACTATAAATGTGCCACGGTCCGAGGGCTGGTAGGTCATGAGTGCTGTGGTTCGAGGGGTTTGTAGGTCATGAGTGGGAGGCGGGCCGGCACCTCCGTCGTAGCTCGGTGCCAGACACAGTTAGTGCGGCCGGCCACCTACGGCGAGTCAGTCTTTGGCCAAGCACGGGATCCACTCGAGTGGTTTCCCTTCGTCACGCCTGACCTCGGGCTCGGTGACACGGGGTTTTACGGGGTTGGGTTCTTCTAGGGTAGACATTATCTATATCCTCCAGCTAATCAGCGGGCCCCGGTTACCAGAGACCATTCACCGGTGTGCTCGCTAACCGATGGGTCCCAAGGGCCGGCATCTTATCCCCCCAACACTTGCACATTTACAGAATACCTCGAAATTCGGTTAGCTATTATTGTAATCATGCACATATGAAATATGACTCAACCAAAAAAAAAATTAAATCAATCACACTTTTGTGTCACACATGGACACATGGTCTCCGCGTGCGTTCAGAGTAATATCTCCCTCGACGAATGTATTTGACAACGCTAAGGGCTAATTTGGGAACCTCAAACCCCTTTCGGGATTGGAAGGAATTGAGATGAAAATAAACTAATTTTCTCTCCAATCCCTTTCAATTCCGAAAGAATTTGAGTTTTCAAACTAGCTTGATCATCCATTTTTTTAAAAAAAAAAATTAGCACCTGCTTTATATAAAAGCAAAGTTGAGGCATTAACAGTACGTATGTATTAACAAGCCTAGTACGTATCAGGAGTAAACAAATTTATGCCTAAAACACTGGACTGTGCGCCGCCCGGCTCTCCCGACTCTTGCATTGCATGTGTGTAGCTTCATTTCATTTGTGTGATGGTACTGTGACAAAGCAGGGACGAAGTAGCTGGACCAGCGCTGTTTGTCTTTGGCATCTTCCCGGCGTCCCACGCTCGTTAGCGCCATCGATATGGCGCCGGCGCTCCTAGAAATGATCGAAGCTCACGCGTTCCCCCTGCCGAGCCGATCTGAGCTCGCTCGTGGCCGCTAGTGAGTAGCAGCTAGCCAGTGAACCGGCCTGCTGTGTCCCGGGCGGGTCCCGGCTTGCTGCTAGACACCATTTTCGGCGTCGCACCAACGTAGCAGTGCAACAGCTGGGACTGAGTTCGTTGGTCCTGACTTCGGTGATTGAACAAGTCATCAGCTGCAGATGATCTCCGTGTGCATGCGTGTGTGTATATATATAGACACCCGCATCGACGGTACATACTTGAACCGGCGCCACGAGCTAGCGCACCTCCGGTTCGAGCATCGATCTGTTTCATTATTCCAAACTAGGTCAGGCGCTACGGGATAATTGCCTGCAACTGCAACGAGCTCAGCTAGCGCTCATGGACATGGACATGGCCTCGTGTCGTCGTCGCTGGCCGCTGTTGCTTGCTCTCGCCCAGCTGCTGGTCGTCTGCGGTGGCCTCGGCGCCACCGTGGAGCACACCTTCGACGTACGTAACTGATTATATATCCACGCCCTTTCTTAAGGCCGTTTTGTTTTGTTTTGTTTTGGGTTCCCCTCTCTGCATCATCATCAGATCAGTGTCAATGCAAATTGATTTTCAGGTGCGCAACGACCTTTCCATAAGCCAGCTTTGCCAGCCGGCGAGGGCCATCACCGCCGTCAACGGCCGGCTTCCCGGGCCGACGATCCACGTCCGCGAGGGCGACACGGTGGTGGTGCACGTCATCAACAACTCGCCCTACAACATCACCATTCACTGGTGCGTACGTGTATCAATGAAGCCAACAAGACATAGACGACAAGACCCGTGTCAACGACTAACTTCATCTGTACCTGTACTGTATGTAGGCACGGCCTCTTCCAGCGTGGGACGCAGTGGGCGGACGGCCCAGAGATGGTGACGCAGTGCCCCATCCGCCCCAGCAGCCGTTACACCTACCGCTACAACGCCACGGGGCAGGAGGGCACGCTGTGGTGGCACGCGCACAGCTCCATGCTCCGTGCCACCGTCCATGGCGCCATTGTCATCAAGCCCAGGAACGGCGCCCTGGGGTACCCTTTCCCCAAACCCGACCAGGAGCGGATCGTTATGCTTGGTACGTACGATATATACATATAGTATCCAGCAACGTCGTTTCTGTTGTTGCTACAAACGACGATCATGCATCTCGCATCGCTTTGCATTCAGGCGAGTGGTGGAACGGCAACGTGTTCGACCTGGAGCGCAACGCCTTCCTCACGGGCAACCTGGTGCCTCAGGCCGACGCCTACACCATCAACGGCAAGCCGGGGGACTTGCACAGGTGTTCGGGCGGCAGCAACCGCAGGCCCAGTAAGTATCACTACACTACCTGGCTCTCTTTCGACCATGCATCTTAACAGTCATGCACCTAATAAGTTAATTTCCCAGGAACCTTCAAGCTCAAGGTGCGGAGCGGCTCGACGTACCTGCTCCGGATCATCAACGCGGCGGTGAACACGCCCATGTTCTTCAAGGTCGCCGGCCACAGCTTCACGGTCGTGGGAGCCGACGCGGGCTACACGGCGCCGTACGAGACCGACGTCGTGGTGGTGGCGCCGGGGCAGACCGTGGACGCGCTCATGGCCACGGCCGCCGCGCCGCCGTCGCGGCGCCGCTACTACATGATGGCCTCCCCCTACAACAGCGCGCGCCCGAGCCTCCCGTTCAGGAACAGCACCGCCACAGCCGTCGTGGAGTACGTCGACGTCGGCCACCAGCAGAACAAGCAGGGACCGCGGCGGCGGCGGCCGGTGCTCGCGCCCATCATGCCGCCGCCCAACGACACGGCGACGGCGCACCGCTTCTTCACGAGCCTGGCCGCGCTCGTCCGCCCGGGCGCCCGTGCCCCCGCCGTGCCGCTCGCCGTCGACACGCGCATGCTCGTCACCATCGGGCTGGGGCTCGCGGCGTGCAGGCCGGAGCAGACGCGGTGCAGCGGCGGCAGCCGGCAGCAGGTGTTCGCCGGCAGCATGAACAACGCCTCCTTCGTGCTCCCCGCCGCCATGTCCCTCCTGGAGGCGCACTTCAGGAACGCCACGGCGGGCGTCTACACGCGGGACTTCCCCGACGCGCCGCCCCTGGAGTTCGACTACACCAGGCCGCCGCGCGGCATGAGCCTCGCGACGGCCAAGTCGACCAGGGTCAGGACGCTGCCGTACAACGCCACGGTGGAGGTGGTGCTGCAGGACACGGCGCTGGTGGCGCGGGAGAGCCACCCCATGCACCTCCACGGCCACAACTTCTTCGTGCTGGCGCAGGGGTTCGGCAACTTCCGACGGGAAACCGCCGAGAAGCAGTACAACCTCGTCAACCCGCTCCAGAGGAACACCCTTGCCGTGCCGACGGGTGGATGGGCTGTCATTCGCTTCGTTGCCAACAACCCAGGTATATACGATTATATGGGTTATGCATGGATCACACACAAAGATGCAAACTTGATATTAATTCAGTAGATTTCTGTGGCTAGGGTGCATGTTGGTGAGCATGATTTTTATGTGCGTGGTTGCAGGAATGTGGATCATGCATTGCCACTTCGATGCTCATCTGCCGATAGGGTTGGCAATGGCGTTCGAGGTGCAGGACGGGCCAACTCCAGAGACGGCACTTCCTCCACCGCCGCCTGACTTCCCTCAGTGCTGAGTGCTCACTAATGGGGTCAGTTGGAACTTGGAAGAATATGGAAAGTCAATTGATTCCATAACGTTCTGCCTCTCTAGCTAGCTAGATGTCAAGGTTGTTTGATGACTTGTTCATCGTGCATGCATGGATATTTATGCTTCAACCTCATTTGTATTTACGCGTTGTTTAGGACTATGTGCTCTTAGCTTGCAATTCAATTAATTAATCCTGCTCGCTGTAAGTCTATACTGGGAATGCAATTCGGATTTTGTACTAGTTTTTGACCAGCAACCGTCGCCTTTGCAAGAGTAGTTGTACGAGTTACCTAACTAGAGTCCATAAACAAAACTCCAACGTTAATTCTCATGAGTAGGGCTGGACGAAATACTTGTGGCTTGCTCACTAGCTCGGCTCGTGAAATAATTAGCTCGGCTCGGATCGAATCGTTTGATTTTTTGCACGAGCTGAGCCGGCGTTCCAGCTCGGCTTCTTAACGAGCCAGCTCGTGAGCCAAACGAGTTGCGATGGCCTCTTACCACCCACGGCCCACACGGCCCAACTGCGGAACTGCCCCAACAAGCCCACACGGCCACACACCGCATCGCGTTCGCCGGTTCGCGTTCCAGTTCCACACGACCACACAACACAGGCAGTCAGGCACGCACACAGGCCAGGCCACAGCCCACAGCCACCCGCCCGCCTTACGCCCACACCCTAACCCTAGCCGACGCGGCGGCGGCGAAACCGGCCACACCGACGGCCGACGCGACCGCCCAGGCGCGCAGCCGCCCAGCCGGCCAGCCGCCCACACGTGGCGTGGAACAGGCGCCAGCCGCGTCCTGCCAGGTGCCAGCGGCGTTTGGTCGGGCACGGCCGCTCGGACGTAGGGGGCGGTCCTGCCAGGTGACAGCTGCTCTCACTCTCAGGCGACTCCCGCGGTCCACCGGTCCCGCTAGGCGCCAGTCGCGGTCCCGCCTAGACAGCCAGGCGCCCAGCCCGGGCTCGCTTCCTGCACGGCTGCACGGCACCCTCGTCCTTGTCGCGCCGAAGACCCTCGTCGTCACCCTCGTCCTCGTCGCGCCGAAGCAACCCTAGCGTCGCACCGCACGGCTGCTGTTCTACTACTGCTTGACACGGTGAGAAGTGAGGACATTTTCAAAATTATTTCTTAATCCTAGCATCGCACCACTGTTTTACATAGATTTATTGCTGCTTTCATGCTTTGCCTGCTTATGCGAGTACAGTGATCATGGAGGAGAACACTCCACTGCCAGCAAGTTTGGAGTCACGACCTCGAACTCGAATCAAGCAACTCGCAAAGAAGCCATCCCTTTCGATGCGGAAGATGCCTATGGTGACACCATCATCGACATCTAACAATCGATCTAATGTTTCTATATCTATGGTGAGTATCCAAAATTCCATATGCTAAGCTGTAATATTTGTTGTATACCTGTATGCTAGGCTATAATATTGTCATTATCATATTCAATTGAAATGCAGGAACCGACAACTAATTCTAGAGAGGAGGAATACAAGGAGGCGGAGGAGGACAATAGCCTAGATGTGGAGGATGATTTATCTCTAAGCCTATCCTCAGAGGATGGTTGGAGCGAGGGTGAAGATGAGGGCCTAGTGAAACAAGTTCATAAGACAAAGAGAGGAGTCAAAAGGGCAAAGGGTGATGTTCCATTATCTCCTTCAAAGTGCAAGGTCAAGAGGGTGAAGCGAGCAGATTGTTGGAAATATTTTAAGGTGGTCTAAGTTCAATCAAAGAAGAAGTTTGGGGAAAAGGTGACAAAGGCCAAGTGCAAGTTTTGTTACAAACTATATGTGTATCAACCTGGGGGGGCAACATCACAACTGAATCGACATCTTGATAAGTGCACTGCCTACCAAAACAAGTTGGCTGAGATAAAGTTATCACAATCACACTTGACAATGCTTCAAATAACGATACTGCAATCACCAATTTGACATCCAAGCTTCTTGCTAGAAGGAATGCACATTTTGATCCTTTGTATTTTCATGTTCGTTGTGCTTCACACATAGTCAATTTGGTTGTAAATGATGGCTTGCAACTTGTCGGGGACCATAATTAGGGGTACCCCCAAGACTCCTAAACTCGGCTGGTAACCACCATCAGCACAAAGCTGCAAAGGCCTGATGGGCGCAATTCAGGTCAAAGCCCCGTCCACTCAAGGGACACGATCTCACCTCGCCTGAGCCCAGCCTCGGGCAGGAACAGTAGACCAAGGTGGATTCACGCTTCGCCCGAGGGCCTCCTCAAGCAACGGGCGCACCTTCGACACGCCCGAGGCCCAGCTCGGGCAGGCTTCGCGGAGAAGCAACCTTGGCCAGATCGCCTCGCCAGCCGACCGGATCGCAGGAGCATTCAATGCAAGGATCGCCTGACACCTTATCCTGAGGCGCGCTCCTCAGTCGACAAGGCCGAAGTGACCGCAGTCACTTCGCCCCTCCACCGACTGACCTGACAGGAAAACAGCGCCGCCTGCGCTGCTTCGACTGCTGTGCCACCCGCTAGGGTGAGGCTGACAGCAGCCAAGTCCAGCCTCAGGCGCCATAGGAAGCTCCGCCTCACCCGACCCTAGGGCTCGGCCCCCGCCTCGACCTCAGAAGACGGTCTCCGCCTCGCCCGACCCCAGGGCTCGGACTCAACCTTGACCTCGGACGACGGTCTCCGCCTCGCCCGACCCCCGGGCTCGGACTCAACCTTGACCTCGGACGACGGTCTCCGCCTCGCCCGACCCCCAGGCTCGGACTCAACCTCGACCTCAGAGGAGTCTCTCCGCCTCGCCCGACCCCAGGGCTCGGACTCAGCCCCGACCTCGGAGGAGTCACCACCTTGCCCGACCTTGGGCTCGGACCGACCACGTCGCAGGGGGTACATCATTACCCTACCCCTAGCTAGCTCAGGCTACAGGGAACAAGACCGGCGTCTCATCTGGCTCGTCCCGGTAAAACAAGTAATGATGGCACCCCGCGTGCTCCATGACGACGGCGGTTCTCAGCCCCCTACGGAAGCAAGGAGATGTCAGCAAGGACCCGACAGCCCCAACAGCTGTGCTTCTACAGGGTTTAAGCGCTCCTCCGACGGCCACGACCTCACATGAACAGGGTTCCAACACCTCTCCGACAGCCACGTAGGCATGTACATAGGGCTCTGGCTCTTCTCTGCTAGACACGTTAGCACACTGCTACACCCCCCATTGTACACCTGGGCCCTCTCCTTACGACTATAAAAGGAAGGTCCAGGGCCCTCGTACGAAAAGGTGGCCGCGCGGGAGAACGGGCTGACGGATAGGCTCTCACTCTCTCCCTCGCGAACGCTTGTAACCCCCTACTGCAAGCGCATCCGCCCTGGGCGCAGGACAACACGAGCCGCGGTTCCCCTTTATTGTTCCCCCTTGTGTTCCGTCTCGTGCCGACCCATCTGGGCTGGGACACGCAGCGACAATTTACTCGTCGGTCCAGGGACCCCCCGGGTCGAAACGCCGACAGTTGGCGCGCCAGGTAGGGGCCTACTGCGTGTTGACGAACAGCTTCCCGTCAAGCTCCAGATGGGTAGTCTCCAGCAACCTCTCTAGCCCGGGACGATGCTCCGTTTCGGGAGTCTCGAGTTCATGTCCCTCGACGGCAGCTACGACATGGTACTCCTTCCTCCGCCGCGCGACAACGACAATGGCGGCCGTCAGTCCGCCCGCCGCCGCGCGGAATCGACGACGTCTTCCCCCCCATGGCGGAAGAGAAGCGTTCGGGTCTGTCCCGTCACCTTCCCCGTTGACGAAGGAGGAGGCGAGGCAACCATGGCCAAGCAAGAGGCGGCACCTCGTTGGCTGTCGAGCGAGTCGACGACGTCGGCGCCCCAACGGGGGACACGGTGGACATTGACCTCGCGTCTGAGACGAAGACGAGCGTCGTTTCCCCGCAACACGCCAACCCCAAGCGGGCGGATGACGCCAGCACGCTCGCGAAGGACTTGCTGGGCGTTAGCCTCGTACCTGAGATAACGGTGCAGTCCATCCCCGACGCGACTTCATCACCATCCGTCGATCAAGAGGTACCGTCCGTTTTCCATCCTGTGCCTTCTAGATTTAGCTTCGACCCACCAACCGATCCCGCTATGGTGGACGCTTTCATAAAGGCATACCCAAACCTTCCGGGGTACCATATGCGGTCAACCTGGAACCGACTTACGGCCGTCTCGACCTACGGGCCCCCGGGTTCCGAGGAAGATGACGAGCCCGACTCTGGTTGGGATTTCTCCGGGCTCGGTAACCCCAGTGCCATGCGAGACTTCATGGCCGCATGTGACTACTGCCTCTCCGATTGCTCCGATGATGGCCACAGCCTTGACGACGAGGACTGTGGCCCAAGTCGCGAATGTTTCCACGTCGATCTAGGGGGTCTCGATGAAGGCAACCATCTTGGTATGCCGGAGGACAGCGATCCCCCTAGGCTTGCGCCTCGCGTTGACATCCTTCGGGAGCTAGCTGTGGTCCCAGTCCCTGCGGGGGGTCAAGACACACAGCTCGAGCAAATCCGCGAGATGCAGGCCAGGCTCGACGAGAAAGCAGGACAACTTGTGCATCTCCGGCAGAACATCGGGCAGGAGTGGGCAGGCCGAGCTCCGGCCGGAGAAGCGCGTCATCTGGCCCAGGACGTCCAGCACTGCATCGCCGACGATGCTAGGGCAAGGCTGCCCCGGCTTCCAGTGGGGTCGGCCAGAACCTGGCTGCAGCGGCATTACTACTCCGAGCGATGCCGGAACCATCCACCACCGAGGGGCGACGTATCCAGGGGGAACTCAAGAATCTCCTAGAGGATGCCACGGTCCGACGGGCCGAAAGCTCTGCCTCCCAAAGGTAGGGGTACCCCTCGGAGCATCGCGCCGCGACTTCCCGATTCATGCAGGAAGCCTCGGTCCACACCGGGCGCACGCGGGACACAGTGCCTGCAGCCCCGGGTCACCTCGGCAACGAGCACCACTGCCGCAACCGTCGAGCCCACCTCGACAAGAAGGTGCGCCGAGGCTACCACCCCAGGCGTGGGGGACGCTACGACAATGGGGAGGATCGGAGCCCTTCGCCCGAACCACCCGGTCCACAGGCTTTCAGCCGGGCCATACGACGGTCGCCGTTCCTGACCCGGTTCCGAACCCCGACTACCATCACCAAGTACTCGGGGGAGACAAGGCCGGAACTATGGCTCGCGGACTACCAGCTGGCCTGCCAGCTGGGTGGAATGGACGATGACAACCTCATCATCCGCAACCTCCCCCTATTCCTCTTCGACGCCGCCCGAGCCTGGCTGGAGCATCTGCCTCCTGCGCAGATCTCCAACTGGGATGACCTGGTCAAAGCCTTCGCCGGCAACTTCCAGGGCACATACGTGCGCCCTGGGAACTCCTGGGATCTCTGAAGCTGCCGCCAGCAATCGGGAAAATCCCTGCGGGACTACATCCGACGATTTTCGAAGTAGCGCACCGAGCTGCCCAACATCACCGACTCAGATGTCATCGGCGCGTTCCTCGCCGGCACCACTTGCCGCGACCTGGTGAGCAAGCTGGGTCACAAGACTCCCACCAGGGCGAGCGAGCTGATGGACATCGCCACCAAGTTCGCCTCTAGCCAGGAGGCGGTCGAGGCCATCTTCCGGAAGGACAAGCAGCCTTAGGGGCGCCAGCCGGAAGACGTCCCCGAGGCGTCCGCTCAACGCGGCACCAATAAGAAGGGCAAGAAGAAGTCGCAAACGAAACGCGACGCCGCCGACGCAGATCTTGTCGCCGCTGCCGAGCACAGGAACCCTCAGAAGCCTCCCGGAGGCGCCAACCTGTTCGACAAGATGCTCAAGGAGTCGTGCCCCTATCATCAGGGTCCCGTCAAGCACACCCTTGAGGAGTGCGTCATGCTTCGGCGCTACTTCCACAAGGCCGGGCCACCGGCGGAAGGTGGCAAAGCCCACGACAACAACAAGAAGGAGGGCCACAAGGCAGAGGAGTTCCCCGAGGTCCATTACTGCTTCATGATCTACGGTGGGCAGGTGGCGAACGCCTCGGCTCGGCACCGCAAGCAAGAGCGCCGGGAGGTCTGCTCGGTGAAGGTGGCGGCGCCAGTCTACCTAGACTGGTCCGACAAGCCCATCACCTTCGACCAAGGCGACCACCCCGACCGCGTGCCGAGCCCGGGGAAGTACCCGCTCGTTGTCGATCCCGTCATCGGCAACGTCAGGCTTACTAAGGTCCTCATGGACGGAGGCAGCAGCCTCAACATCATCTACGCCGAGACCCTCGGGCTCTTGCAGATCGATCTATCCATGATCCGGGCCGGCGCGGCGCCCTTTCACGAGATCATCCCCGGGAAGCGCGTCCAACCCCTTGGGCAACTCGATCTGCCCGTCTGCTTCGCGACTCCCTCCAACTTCTGAAAGGAAACCCTCACGTTCGAGGTGGTCGGGTTCCGAGGAACCTACCACGCAGTGCTGGGGAGACCATGCTACGCCAAGTTCATGACCGTCCCCAACTACACCTACCTCAAGCTCAAGATGCCAGGCCCCAACGGGGTCATCACTGTCGTCTCCACGTACCGACACGCGTACGAATGCGACGTGGAGTGCGTGGAATATGCCGAGGCTCTTGCCGAATCCGAGGCCCTCATTGCCGACCTGGAGAGCCTCTCCAAGGAGGTGCCAGATGCGAAGCGCCACGCCGGCACCTTTGAGCCAGCAGAGGCGGTTAAGTCCGTCCCTCTTGACCCCAGCAACGACGCCTCCAAGCAAGTCCGGATCAGCTCCGAGCTCGACCCCAAATAGGAAGCAGTGCTCGTCGTCTTTCTCCGCGTGAACGCCAAGGTTTTTGCATGGAGTCCCTCGGACATGCCTGGCATACCGAGGGATGTCGCCGAGCACTCGCTGGATATCCGAGCTGGAGCCCGACCCGTGAAGCAGCCTCTGCACCGATTCGACGAAGAAAAGCGCAGAGCCATAGGCAAGGAGATCCACAAGCTGATGGCTGCAGGGTTCATCAAAGAGGTATTCCATCCCGAATGGCTAGCCAACCCTGTGCTTGTGAAAAAGAAAGGTGGGAAATGGCGGATGTGTGTAGACTACACTGGTCTAAACAAAGCATGTCCAAAAGTTCCCTACCCTCTGCCTCGCATCGATCAAATCATGGATTCCACTGCTGGGTGTGAAACCCTGTCGTTCCTCGATGCCTACTCAGGGTATCACCAAATCAGGATGAAAGAGTCCGACCAGCTCGCGACTTCTTTCATCACACCTTTTGGCATGTACTGCTACATCACTATGCCATTTGGTCTAAGGAATGCAGGTGTGACATACCAAAGGTGCATGAACCACGTGTTCGGAGAGCACATTGGTCGAACGGTCGAGGCTTACATCGATGACATCGTAGTCAAGACGAGGAAAGCCTCCGACCTCCTCACGGACCTTGAAACGACATTCAAGTGTCTCAAGGCGAAAGGCGTAAAACTTAATCCTGAGAAGTGTGTCTTCGGAGTCCCCCGAGGCATGCTCCTGGGGTTCATCGTCTCCGAGAGGGGCATCGAGGCCAACCCGAAGAAAATCGCGGCCATCACCAACATGGGGCCCATCAAGGACTTGAAAGGAGTACAGAGGGTCATGGGATGCCTTGCGGCTCTAAGCCGCTTCATGTCGCGCCTCGGCGAAAGAGGCCTGCCTCTGTACCGCCCCTTAAGGAAGACCGAGCGCTTCACTTGGACCCCCGAGGCCGAGGAAACCCTCGGGAACTTAAAGGCGCTCCTTACAAGCGCGCCCATCTTGGTGCCCCTCGCTGCGGGAGAAGCCCTCTTGATCTACGTAGCCGCAACCACTCAGGTGGTCAGCGCCGCGATCGTAGTCGAGACACGAGAAGAAGGGCATGCATTGCTCGTCCAGAGGCCGGTCTACTTCATCAGTGAGGTACTGTCCGAGACCAAAATCTGCTACCCGCAGATTCAGAAGCTACTGTACGCGGTGATTCTGACGCGGCGAAAGTTGCGACACTACTTCGAGTCTCATCCGGTGACTGTGGTGTCATCCTTCCCCCTGGGGGAGATCATCCAGTGCCGAGAGGCCTCGGGTAGGATTGCAAAGTGGGCGGTGGAGATCATGGGCGAGACAATCTCGTTCGCTCCTCGGAAGGCCATCAAGTCCCAAGTCTTGGCGGACTTTGTGGCTGAATGGGTCCGACACCCAGCTTCCAGCAGCTCCGATCCAACCGGAACTCTGGACCATGTTTTTCAACGGGTCGCTGATGAAAACAGGAGCGGGCGCGGGCCTGCTCTTCATCTCACCCCTCGGGAAGCACCTCCGCTACGTGCTGCGCCTCCATTTCCCGGCGTCCAACAATGTGGCCGAGTACGAGGCTCTCGTTAACGGGTTGCGCATCGCCATCGAGCTAGGGGTTCGGCGCCTCGACGCTAGTGGCGACTCGCAGCTTGTCATCGACCAAGTCATGAAGAACTCACACTGCCGCAACCCGAAGATGGAAGCCTACTGTGACGAGGTTCGACGCCTGGAAGACAAGTTCTACGGGCTCGAGCTCAACCACGTCGCCCGACGATACAACGAGACTGCGGACGAGCTGGCTAAAATAGCCTCGGGGCGGATGACGGTTCCCCTGGACGTCTTCTCCCGAGATCTACATCAACCCTCCGTCAAGACCAACGACACACCCGAGCCCGAGAAGGCCTCGGCTCTACCTGAGGCGCCCTCGGCTCAGCCCGAGGCACCCTCGGCCGCCGAGGGTGAGGCACTGCACGTCGAGGAAGAGCGGAATTGGGTCCCGCCTAATCGAAACTGGCAGACCCCGTACCTGCAATATCTCCACCGAGGAGAGCTACCCCTCGACAGAGCCGAGGCTCGGCGACTGGCGCGGCGCGCCAAGTCGTTCGTCTTGCTGGGTGACGGAAAAGAGCTCTACCATCGCAGCCCCTCAAGCATCCTCCAGCGATGCATATCCATCGCCGAAGGTTAGGAGCTATTGCAAGAAATACACTCGGGGGCTTGCGGTCACCACGCAGCACCTCGAGCCCTCGTTGGAAACGCCTTCCGACAAGGTTTCTACTGGCCAACCGCGGTGGCCGACGCCACTAGAACTGTACGCACCTGCCAAGGGTGTCAATTCTACGCAAGGCAGACGCACCTGCCCGCTCAGGTCTTGCAAACAATACCCATCACCTGGGCGTTTGCTGTGTGGGGTCTGGACCTCGTCGGTCCCTTGCAGAAGGCACCCAAGGGCTTCACGCACCTGCTGGTCGCTATCGACAAATTCTCCAAGTGGATTGAGGCCCGACCCCTAAACAACATCAGGTCCGAACATGCGGTGGCGTTCTTCACCAACATCATCCATCGCTTTGGGGTCCCGAACTCCATCATCACCGACAACGGCACCTAGTTCACTGGCAGGAAGTTCCTGGACTTCTGCGAGGACCACCACATCTGGGTGGACTGGGCCGCCGTAGCTCACCCCATGACGAATGGGCAGGTAGAGCGTGCCAACGACATGATTCTACAGGGACTCAAGCCGAGGATCTACAACGACCTCAACAAGTTCGCCAGGCGATGGATGAAGGAACTCCCCTCGGTGGTCTGGAGTCTGAGGATGACGCCAAGCCGAGCCATGGGCTTCACGCCATTTTTTCTAGTCTATGGGGCCGAGGCTACCTTGCCCACAGACTTAGAATACGGTTCCTCGAGGACGAGGGCGTACGACGACCGAAGCAACCAAACCAGCCGAGAAGACTCACTGGACCAGCTGGAAGAGGTTCGGGACATGGCCTTACTACACTCGGCACGGTATCAGCAGTCCCTGCGACGCTACCACGCCCGAGGGGTTCGGTCCCGAGACCTCCTGGTGGGCGACTTGGTGCTTCGGTTACGACAAGACGCCCGAGGGCGCCACAAGCTCACTCCTCCCTGGGAAGGGCCATTCGTCATCGCCAAGATTTTGAAGCCCGGAACATACAAGCTGGCCAACAGTCAAGGCGAGGTCTACATACAAGCCCAGAACATACGCAAATAAAGTCTAACCATCAAGGAAGGGTCAGCCTTGCCTCGGCAAAGCCCGACCCTCCCTCGGGGGCTAGAAGGGGGGAACCCCCTCTGCGTCAAAATTTTCCTCGGAAAATGTCTTCCACCAAAACGACTTTCATGTTTCCCGGCTATATCAGTAACAGAACCCCGAGAAACGAATAAGAGTGCATGTAAGCGGCAAGGCCGACCGAGCCGAGGGACTCCTACGCCTCTGGGATACGGATACCTCACTCGTCACCTACCGCGAAAATTAACTCTTACTTGGGTAAGCGATCCTGCTACTGACGAACAAATCCGGATACGCGAAACAGGAGGAAAAGAGACACAGCTTTATATCACGACGACAAAGTGTTCAGGCCTCGGCGGCCGTGAAAGACACATACATATCCAAAATAAACTGCTCCGGCAGAATCAGGCATCGCCCGGGGGAGGAGCTGCACCCTCGGCTCTATTTCCGCCCTCGGCGAGATCTGCCCCGGCCTTGGACGGCGGCGCAAGCGGAAGGATTTCCACCTCGAAGGAGGACGCCAGCACCGTGCTTGGGCCCGCGGCGGCCGCATCAAGCCTCTGAACTTCGGCCAGGGCGACTTCATCTTCGTCGGGAAGGCAGTACCCGTCGCTGACCCGCTCCAGATCCACATCGTAGTGGGAAGCAAGCACAGCAAAGGCCCGCCTAACACCGTGATGCAGCGCCTCGCGGAGTCTGCCGCGCGCGTGGTCACCCAAGGCATGCAGGCGACTCTAGGGGAGCTTCCCGAGGGGACGTCGTCAAGACCAAAGACCTGGCAGAAGGCTGAGATAGCCTCGGACATGGCCACGCGGTCGGCCTCCTTCTGCTCAACCGCCTGGGCAAGTGCCTTGGTGGACTCGTTGAGGGCAGACTCGAACTCTGCAAACAACCAAAACAGAATTCTTCAAACACGAGTTGAAGAGTGAAGCTGAATCAAAATCTCAAAATAGCCAAGACATACCTTCAGCTCGGGCACGCTGCTCCGAGGCTGCGGCTTGGGCGGACTGAGCAGACCCAACGGCCACGGCCAGGTCCGCCGCAAGGGCTTCGGCCCGAGCAGACGCCTCGGCTAGCTGGCCTCCAAGGGCCTCAGCCCGGCTTTCAGCCTCGGCGGCCCGGCTCCGAGATTGGTCCCGCTCACCGATGACCTGGCCAAGCTCCAATTGTCGCCGCTGCGCCTCTATGCGTGCCGCCGCTGCCTCTGCCCCCAGCTCGTCACAGAGCAACCGAAGGTCCGCTGCCTCGGCGCTCCGTTGGGAGAGGCACTTGGTAGCCTCGGCAAGCGCGGTCCTCAGGAACCACAGCGAACCCCAGACGTCGGCCTCGCGGCGGATGAACGACGACTTGGCGGTGCTCAGATCCGTCAGATCCTGAGGAAGGGAAGCAGGGCGTCACAAAGAATGCCTTGATCGCGTGAAAGGTACGCCTAAAATCCTTACCTGGAGGATCCTAGGAACGTCCCTGGATAGGACCTCCATGGTCGACCAAAGCGACCCAATCGTTGCCTCGGCACACTCACAAAGCTCGTCCCGAGACTGCTCCTCCCGCTCATCGTCAAGAACGAAGAGGGGTTTCGAAGCACCACGGGTCTAGAACCGGAGCGCCTGCCCACGCCGCTCGTTGGGACCGCGCCGCGCGAGGACGAGGGCGCCGCTCCCCAGGACAGGCCGTGGTTCTGCAACCCCCTCCTCCAAGCCATCGGCACCCCCTGCAGTCGGCGCATCGGGTACCCCCTCGGCTAAGGGATCAGGTTTCCGATCGCCGGCCTTGAGTAGCGGCGCCTCGGCCATCTCAGCATCGGCGGCGACGGGAGGCTCCACGACCAGAATGGCAACAGCCTCGGCAGAAGCCGGTGCCAGCGCCGGCAAAACGTCAGGTGGGCTCGAGGCCGCGGCAGCGCCAGCAGACTCCCTCGGCACGACGGCCGCCTCGACGGAGGGGTCAGCCTCGGAGGCTCGCCCCACGGCGACTCGTACCGCCTGAGCCCCCTGCTTGGGGGCATCTCATGAAGAGGCCAGCCGACCGACGTGGCCCGGTGCGGCGCTGGCTGCAGAGGCCGGCGCCGTCTTGAGGACCTTCCGGGGAGCCAGACCGGTCGAGCCGTGCCTCCGTTTGCTGGGAAGAAAAGGAAAAGCAGGATCAGGACACACAAAGAAGGAGTCGGGACAGAGGTATCCTCAGATACTTACCCACTCCGGACCACGGCCAATCGTGCCTGCGGGGAGGCCCCTCGAGCCTCGGTCCCTGCGGGCACTACCAAGGTTTGCTTCGCTGCCGGCTTCGACACCATCCCCGCCTCGGGCGCCCGGGGCGCCGAAGGGACGGTCCGCCCAGGCGCAGTCACGACGACCTGAGGATCAACCTCCTGCGCGGCCGGCACGGGCAACGACTCTGGGGCACAGGCGGGTCAGCCTGACTCCCCGGGGTCACCTCAACTACCTCGGCCAAGGGGTCAAGTACCCCCTCGGCCTGCCCCTGTTCTTCAGACCGGGACCCTGATGCCCCGGCCCCGGATACCGATGGCGCCAGCCCACTCGGGGGCTGGCTCGATGACCCCTGGCCCAACCGTAGATCTGGGCTGAGGCCAAGGCGGGCCGCCATGTCATCGTCTTTGTCATCATCGTCGTCGTCGTCATCGTCAGGCGTCTCCGGCGACGGCTCCCTCGGGAGCCCGTCCCTCTCCTGCTTCCGACGACGCCTCTCCAAGGCATCCCAAGCCCGCATCCGCTCGAGGGCCCAAGCCTTTTTTGCGTCCTTCTTCTCCGCAGCGACCCTCCGCGCGGCTCGGTCCACCGCGTCCTCCGGGACCGGTGGTAGAGAAGGCTTGTGAAACCCCAACTCCTGGAGACGGACGGAAGTCTCGGCTGTGAGAACCAAGGGCAATCTGACACAAGAAGGAAGAAGGAGCGGACACTCACCAGGGATATGCACCCGCGCTCGGGACGCATCGAGGGCTGGTGAGAGCACCTAGAGGGGGGGTGAATAGGTGATCCTGTGAAACTTAAACTTATAGCCACAAAAAACTTGTTAAGTGTTAGCACAATAATCGCCAAGTGGCTAGAGAGGAGTCTCAACAAAACACAATACCACAAGAGATCAAACACAGAGATGACACAGTGGTTTATCTCGTGGTTCGGCCAAGACCAACGCTTGCCTACTCCACGTTGTGGCGTCCCAACGGACGAGGGTTGCAATCAACCCCTCTCAAGCGGTCCAAAGACCAACTTGAATACCACGGTGTTTTGCTTTGCCTTTCAATATCCCGTTTGCGAGGAATCTCCACAACTTGGAGCCTCTCGCCCTTACACTTGAGATTCACAAAGAAATACGGAGTAAGGGAGGAACTAGCAACGCACACAAGACTCAAAATCAGAGCAACAGCACGCACACAAGTCGCAACAAGAGCTCGCAACACCACTCAATGAGTTCACAACTCAACAAGAGCTCTAGATGCTATCACAATGAATCAAATGCGCGGAATCGATGTCTTGGTGCTTAGGAATGTTGTAGAAATGCTTGGTGTTCTCCTCCATGCGCCTAGGGGTCCCTTTTATAGCCCCAAGGCAGCTAGGAGCCGTTGAGAGCAAATCTGGAAGGCTGATCTTGCCTTCTGTCGACTGGTGCACCGGACAGTCCGGTGCCCGATTTCTTTCCTTAAACGGCGCAGCCGACCGTTGGCCGCCAGAGAGTCGTTGGCGCACCGGACATGTCCGGTGCACACCGGACAGTCCGGTGCCCCCTTCTAGCCGTTGGCTCAGCCACGTGTCCCGCGCAGATCGCGCGGCCGACCGTTGGCTCACCGGACAGTCCGGTGAATTATAGTCGTACGTCGCCGGTAAATTCCCGAGAGCGGCCAGTTCGCCCGAGTCAGTCTGGCGCACCGGACACTGTCCGGTGCACCACCGGACAGTCCGGTGCTCCAGACCGAACATCCTGTTTCAAGCAACTTTTCTCTGACTCGATTTCTCCTGTTTCAAGCACTTAGACACAATACATTAGTCTTCAAAACAATGTACTAAGGCTTAGAAACATACCTTTACTCTTGATTTGCACTTTGTCCATCCATGGGTATAGATTCACATTTAAGCACTTGTGTTGGCACTCAATCACCAAAATACTTAGAAATGGCCCAAGGGCACATTTCCCTTTCAATCTCCCCCTTTTTGGTGATTTATGCCAACACAACATAAAGCAAATAGAACAAGTGCAATATTACTTCAAATAAAACTCAAATTTATTTTGATTCAATTTTGGCATATATGGATCAACCTTTGCCACCACTTGGTTTGTTTTTTGCAAATCAAAACTCAAATTTCTATCTCTAAGTCAAACACACATGTTAAGTCATAAAGAGAGTCATTTCAGGAGTATTTGATTCAGGATTCCAAAAAAAACTCCCCCTTTTTCCCATAATCAACATTTCTCCCCATAAGAAGCCAACTTTTGACAAGAGAGACAATAAAAGAGTTTTGACAAAACAAAAAACTCTATTCTACTATTTTCAAAATCTCTCAAGTGGTAGCTGATCCATTTATCACTTTGGCCTTTATTTTCTCCCCCTTTGGCATCAAGCACCAAAACGGGATCAACCTTGGCCCTTTAACCCCATTGCCTCACCAAAATCTTCAATTAAGAAGAAATAGGCAATAAGAGTTAAAAGATGAACTTGGAAAAGTTACTCTTTTCATCGGAGTGCAGTGGAAGTCTTGCATGGTCCAAGTCCACCTTTTCCCTTGTAATTCTCCTTCGAGACTAAAACAAGCAAACTCAAGCATATGGTTAGTCTCAAAGGGTCAAGTTGTAACACATCTCCCCCTAAAACTGTGCATCACTTTGCAACGGACTTGTGAGGTCCAGGGAGTGTTTGTACAACTTGAGCACCATAACTGAGCAACAAAATGCATAAGGAACATGATCAAAGGCATAAACACATGTATGCTATAAATCAATCCAAGTTCCGCGAATCTAAGATATTGAGCTCACTACGCAACCTGCAAAAGGTCTTCTCATCTAGAGGCTTGGTAAAGATATCGGCTAGCTGGTTCTCGGTGCTAACATGAAACACTTCGATATCTCCCTTTTGCTGGTGGTCTCTCAAAAAGTGATGCCGGATGTCAATGTGCTTTGTGCGGCTGTGTTCAACAGGATTTTCCGCCATGCGGATGGCACTCTCATTATCACATAGGAGTGGGACTTTGCTCAGATTGTAGCCAAAGTCCCGGAGGGTTTGCCTCATCCAAAGTAGTTGCGCGCAACACTGTCCTGCGGCAACATACTCGGCCTCAGCGGTGGATAGGGCAACGGAAGTTTGTTTCTTAGAGTTCCACGACACCAGGGACCTTCCTAAGAATTGGCACGTCCCCGATGTACTCTTCCTATCGACCTTACATCCAGCATAGTCGGAATCTGAGTATCCAATTAAGTCAAAGTTAGACCCCTTAGGATACTAGATCCCGAAGCAAGGTGTAGCGACTAAATATCTAAGAATTCGCTTCACCGCCACTAAGTGACACTCCTTAGGATCGGATTGAAATCTAGCACACATGCATACGCTAAGCATAATATCCGGTCTACTAGCACATAAATAAAGCAAAGAACCTATCATGGACCGGTATGCTTTTTGATCAACGGACTTACCTCCTTTGTTGAGGTCGGTGTGTCCGTCGGTTCCCATCGGAGTCTTTGCGGGCTTGGCGTCCTTCATCCCAAACCGCTTTAGCAAGTCTTGCGTGTACTTCGTTTGGGAGATGAAGGTGCCGTCCTTGAGTTGCTTCACTTGGAACCCAAGGAAGTAGTTCAACTCGCCCATCATTGACATCTCGAATTTCTGCGTCATTACCCTGCTAAACTCTTCACAAGACTTTTGATTAGTAGAACCAAATATTATGTCATCGACATAAATTTGGCACACAAAAAGATCACCATCGCAAGTCTTAGTGAAAAGAGTTGGATCGGCTTTCCCAATCTTGAAAGCATTAGCAATTAAAAATTCTCTAAGGCATTCATACCATGCTCTTGGGGCTTGCTTAAGTCCATAGAGCGCCTTAGAGAGCTTACACACGTGGTCGGGGTACCGTTCATCCTCGAAGCCAGGGGGTTGCTCCACGTACACCTCCTCCTTGATCGGCCCATTGAGGAAAGCGCTCTTCACATCCATTTGGTACAACCTGAAAGAATGGTGAGCGGCATATGCTAGCAAGATACGAATGGACTCTAGCCTAGCCACAGGAGCAAAAGTCTCCTCAAAGTCCAAACCTGCGACTTGGGCATAACCTTTTGCCACAAGTCGAGCCTTGTTCCTCGTCACCACTCCGTGCTCGTCTTGTTTGTTGCGAAACACCCACTTGGTTCCCACAACATTTTGCTTAGGACGAGGCACCAGTGACCAAACTTCATTCCTTTTGAAGTTGTTGAGCTCCTCCTGCATGGCCAACACCCAGTCCGGATCTAGCAAGGCCTCTTCTACCCTGAAAGGCTCAATAGAAGAGACAAAAGAGTAATGCTCACAAAAATTAACTAATCGAGATCGAGTAGTTACTCCCTCGCTAATATCACCCAGAATTTGGTCGACGGGATGATCCCTTTGAATCATCGCTCGAACTTGGGTTGGAGGTGTCGGTTGTGCTTCTTCCTCCATCACATGATCATCTTGTGCTCCCCCTTGATCACACTCCTCTTGATGAACCTGTTCATCGTTTTGAGTTGGGGGATGCACCATTGTTGAGGAAGAAGGTTGATCTTGCTCCAATTGTTCCTGTGGTCGCACATTACCAATCGCCATGGTGCGCATAGCGGCCGTTGGAACGTCTTCTTCATCTACATCATCAAGATCAACAACTTGCTCTCTTGGAGAGCCATTAGTCTCATCAAATACAACGTCGCTAGAGACTTCAACCAAACCCGATGATTTGTTGAAGACTCTATACGCCTTTGTATTTGAGTCATAACTTAACAAAAACCCTTCTACAGCTTTGGGAGCAAATTTGGAATTCCTACCTTTCTTCACTAGAATGTAGCATTTACTCCCAAATACACGAAAGTACGATACATTGGGTTTGTTACCGGTTAGTAGCTCATACGAAGTCTTCTTGAGGAGGCGATGAAGGTAGACCCTGTTGATGGCGTGGCAAGCCGTGTTCACGGCTTCCGACCAAAAACACTCGGGGGTCTTGAACTCTCCAAGCATAGTCCTCGCCATATCTATGAGCGTCCTGTTCTTCCTCTCTACCACACCATTTTGCTGAGGTGTGTAAGGAGCGGAGAACTCGTGCTTGATCCCCTCCTCCTCAAGGAACTCCTCCACTTGAAGGTTCTTGAATTCGGACCCGTTGTCGCTCCTTATCTTCTTCACCTTGAGCTCGAACTCATTTTGAGCTCTCCTTAGGAAGCGCTTGAGGGTCCCTTGGGTTTTAGTCTTATCCTGCAAAAAGAACACCCAAGTGAAGCGGGAAAAGTCATCAACAATAACTAGACCATACTTACTTCCTCCTATGCTCAGATAGGCGACAGGTCCGAAGAGGTCCATATGCAGCAGCTCCAGAGGTCTTGATGTTGTCATCACATTTTTGGTGTGATGAGAGCCTCCCACCTGTTTCCCTGCTTGACAAGCTGCACAAGGTCTATCTTTTTCGAAATGAACATTGGTTAGACCTATCACGTGTTCTCCCTTTAGAAGCTTGTGGAGGTTCTTCATCCCCACATGTGCTAAGCGGCGATGCCACAGCCAGCCCATGCAAGTCTTAGCCATTAAGCATGCATCTAGACCGGCCTCTTCTTTTGCAAAATCAACTAAGTAAAGCTTGCCGTCTAGTACACCCTTAAAAGCTAGTGAACCATCACATCTTCTAAAGACAGACACATCTACATTTGTAAACAAACAGTTATATCCCATATTGCATAACTGACTAACAGATAGCAAATTATATCCAAGAGACTCTACTAAAAACACATTAGAGATAGAGTGCTCATTTGAGATTGCAATTTTACCTAACCCTTTTACCTTGCCTTGATTCCCATCACCGAATATTATTGAATCTTGGGAATCCTTATTCTTGACATAGGAGGTGAACATCTTCTTCTCCCCCGTCATATGGTTTGTGCATCCGCTGTCAATAATCCAGCTTGAACCCCCGGATGCATAAACTTGCAAGGCAAATTTAGGCTTGGGTCTTAGGTACCCAACTCATGTTGGGTCCTGCAAGGTTAGCACAAATATCCTTAGGGACCCAAATGCAAGTTTTGTCTCCCTTGCATCTTGCCCCTAATTTTCTAGCAACTATCTTCCTATCCTTTCTACAAATAGCAAAAGAAGCATTTAAAGCATGATATATTGTAGAAGGTTCATTAACTTTCCTAGGAACATTAACAACATTTCTCCTAGGCATATTATGAATAACATTTCTCCTACCAACATTTCTATCATGCACATAAGAAGAACTAGAAGCAAACATGGCATTTCTAGCGTGAGAATCAAAGGCATTATATACATTACAACTCCTATAAGCATTTCTAGATTGTCTCCTATCATGGTACATAAAGGCATGGTTCTTTTGCACACTACTAGCCATAGGGGCCTTCCCTTTTTCCTTTGCGGAGATTGGAGCCTTATGGCTTGTCAAGTTCTTGGCTTCCCTCTTGTAGCCAAGACCATCCTTAATTGAGGGGTGTCTACCAATCGTGTAGGCATCCCTTGCAAATTTTAGCTTGTCAAATTCATTCTTGCTAGTCTTAAGTTGGGCATTAAGACTAGCTAATTCATCATTTAATTTGGAAATTGAAACTAAATGATCACTACAAGCATCAATGTCAAAATCTTTACACCTATTACAAGTTTCAACAATTTCTACACAAGAATTAGATTTTCTAGCTACTTCTAGTTTAGCATTTAAATCATCATTAAAACTTTTTAACTTAGCAATAGTTTCATGACAAGAAGATAATTCACTAGAGAGCATTTCATTCCTCTTAATTTCTAGAGCAAGAGATTTCTGAGCTTCTACAAATTTATCATGTTCTTCATACAACAAATCCTCTTGTTTTTCTAAAAGTATATTCCTATCATTCAAGGCATCAATCAATTCATTAATTTTGTCTACCTTAGTTCTATCTAATCCCTTGAATAAGCATGAGTAATCTATCTCATCATCATCACTAGACTCATCCTCACTTGAAGAAGCATAAGTACTAGTATTATGAGTGCTTACTTTCTTCTCCCTTGCCATGAGGCAAGTGTGACGCTCGTTGGGGAAGAGGGATGACTTGTTGAAGGCGGTGGCGGCGAGTCCTTCATTGTCGGAGTCGGACGAAGAGCAGTCCGAATCCCACTCCTTGCCAAGATGAGCCTCGCCCTTTGCCTTCTTATAGTTCTTCTTTTTCTCCCTCTTGTTCCCTTGATCCTGATCACTATCATTGTCGGGACAGTTAGCAATAAAATGACCAAGCTTACCGCATTTGAAGCATGAGCGCTTCCCCTTGGCTTTGGTCTTGCTTGGCTGTCCCTTGCGACCTTTAAGCACCGTCTTGAATCTTTTGATGATGAGAGCCATCTCCTCATCATTAAGTCCGGCCACCTCAATCTGTGCCACCTTGCTTCGTGTTGCCTTGAGAGCAAGGGGTTGCGGCTCATTGATCGGACCATTCAAGGCGTCGTCCACGTACCTCGCCTCCTTGATCATCATTCGCCCGCTAACGAATTTCCCAAGAACTTCTTCGGGCGACATCTTGGTGTACCTAGGATTTTCACGTATATTGTTCACCAAATGAGGATCAAGAACGGTAAATGACCTTAGCATTAGGCGGACGACGTCGTGGTCCGTCCATCGCGTGCTCCCGTAGCTCCTTATTTTGTTGATAAGGGTCTTGAGCCGGTTGTATGTTTGTGTCGGCTCCTCGCCCCTTATCATCGCGAACCGTCCAAGCTCGCCCTCCACCAACTCCATTTTGGTGAGCAAGGTGACGTCGTTTCCCTCATGAGAGATCTTGAGGGTGTCCCAGATCTGCTTGGCATTGTCGAAGCCGCTCACCTTGTGATACTCGTCCCTGCACAAAGAGGCTAGCAACACAGTAGTAGCTTGTGCATTTTTATGAATCTGTTCATTAATAAACACAGGGCTATCCGAGCTATCAAATTTCATTCCACTTTCCACAATCTCCCAAATGCTTGGATGGAGAGAAAACAGGTGAGTACGCATTTTGTGGCTCCAAAATCTGTAATCCTCTCCATCAAAGTGAGGGGGCTTGCCAAGTGGAATGGGGAGCAATTGAGCATTTGAACTATGCGGGATGCGCGAATAATCGAAAGAAAAGTTTGAGTTAACCGTCTTTCGTCTATCGTAGTCGTCGTCGTCCTTTTGGGAGGAGGAAGATTCGTCGCTGTCGTAGTAGACAATTTCCTTGATGCGCCTTGTCTTCTTCTTCCTCCCGTCTTTTCTTTTGTGGCCCGAGCCTGAGTCGGTGGGCCTGTCATCATTGAGCTCGTTGACGAAGGTCTCCTTCTCCTTGTCGTTGATCACCATCCCCTTGCCCTTAGGATCCATCTCTTCGAGCGGTTAGTCCCTTTCTTGAAGAGAACGGCTCCGATACCAATTGAGAGCACCTAGAGGGGGGGGGGTGAATAGGTGATCCTGTGAAACTTAAACTTATAGCCACAAAAAACTTGTTAAGTGTTAGCACAATAATCGCTAAGTGGCTAGAGAGGAGTCTCAACAAAACACAATACCACAAGAGATCAAACACAGAGATGACACAGTGGTTTATCCCGTGGTTCGGCCAAGACCAACGCTTGCCTACTCCACGTTGTGGTGTCCCAACGGACGAGGGTTGCAATCAACCCCTCTCAAGCGGTCCAAAGACCAACTTGAATACCACGGTGTTTTGCTTTGCCTTTCAATATCCCGTTTGCGAGGAATCTCCACAACTTGGAGCCTCTCGCCCTTACACTTGAGATTCACAAAGAAATATGGAGTAAGGGAGGAACTAGCAACGCACACAAGACTCAAAATCAGAGCAACAGCACGCACACAAGTCGCAACAAGAGCTCGCAACACCACTCAATGAGTTCACAACTCAACAAGAGCTCTAGATGCTATCACAATGAACCAAATGCGCGGAATCGATGTCTTGGTGCTTAGGAATGTTGTAGAAATGCTTGGTGTTCTCCTCCATGCGCCTAGGGGTCCCTTTTATAGCCCCAAGGCAGCTAGGAGCCGTTGAGAGCAAATCTGGAAGGCTGATCTTGCCTTCTGTCGACTGGTGCACCGGACAGTCCGGTGCACACCAGACACTGTCCGGTGCCCGATTTCTTTCCTTAAACGGCGCAGCCGACCGTTGGCCGCCAGAGAGCCGTTGGCGCACCGGACATGTCCGGTGCACACTGGACAGTCCGGTGCCCCCTTCTAGCCGTTGGCTCAGCCACGTGTCCCGCGCAGATCGCGCGGCCGACCGTTGGCCCGGCCGACCGTTGGCTCACCGGACAGTCCGGTGCACACCGGACAGTCCGGTGAATTATAGCCGTACGTCGCCGGTAAATTCCGAGAGCGGCCAGTTCGCCCGAGTCAGTCTGGCGCACCGGACACAGTCCGGTGCACCATCGGACAGTCCGGTGCTCCAGACCGAACATCCTTTTGGCTGTACACAGCCAACTTTTCTCTGACTCGATTTCTCCTGTTTCAAGCACTTAGACACAATACATTAGTCTTCAAAACAATGTACTAAGGCTTAGAAACATACCTTTATTCTTGATTTGCACTTTGTCCATCCATGGGTATAGATTCACATTTAAGCACTTGTGTTGGCACTCAATCACCAAAATACTTAGAAATGGCCCAAGGGCACATTTCCCTTTCAGTTGGGTAAGAGCACCGGCGTGCAGCCTCCCTACCGTGCCGGCTACCCGCCTATGGAGGTCATCGGCGGGGAGGGGGACCGAGGACATCTGCGAACCCTCCAAGTCGACCCCCAGCGCCATCTCCAAAAGCAGCAGCCGCCGCTCCGTCAAGGGGAGCACCCTCCGGCGATGGATGGCGGCAACCACCCCTGCGGCGGTGAGCCCTCCGTCTCGCAGCTCCTGCAAGGCCTCCAGAAGGGGCTGGAGATTCTTCTGTCTCTCGCGCGGGGCCCCATAGCGCTAGTTGCTGCCGGCGACGGTCACCACTCGTTGAGAAAACGACGGGAGCCTCCCATCGTCGTTCCGGAGGTAAAACCACCAGCGCTGCCACCCCTTGTTCGAAGACACAAGGATGGCGGGGATGTACTGTTGCGCATGCGCCTGCCTCAACTGGAGGATGCAGCCACCGGCCCGCACCGCCATGCAGACTCTCTTCTCCCCCATCGTCGAGGCAAAAGGCTCCACGGAGAAGAGATGGGTCCACAGATCCCAGTGGGGGTCAATCCCCAAAAATCCTTCGCAAACCGCCGCGAAGATGGCTGCTTGCGCGATAGAGTTGGGGTTGAGATTGTGCAGCTCCACCCCGTAGAAATGCAGAATCGCCCGCATGAAACGGCTTGCTGGCACTCCGAACCCCCGCTCATGGAACGAGACGAAACTCAGCACATACCCCGACGGCGGGGACAGGGCGGCTCCGCTCGGAGGGACCATCCACTCCGGTTGTGGGTCATCGGAGAGGGGACGAAGCAAGCCATCGGCAACAAGGGCCTCCAGATCGTCCGCCGTGATGGTGGAGAAAGGCCACGGGTCGCGCAGCGGAACGACGGTTACCCGGTCGGCCATCACCAAGCGAAGGGGGTGGTGGCGGAGCGGATGAGGTGCGCGGTTTTCTTTCTCTGGCTATTCCTTCAGGTTGCGGAAACCAAAGCGGGAGGCAAGCAGCAGAGTAAAAAACCACCACTGGTCCCTCTTCCGAATATATAAAGGCCCGGGCAAGACCCGTTCAACACTTCGCCCGAACCCGCCGCGAAATCCAAAACTCGAAGGCGAAACGCCTGTTCCTCGAACGGCTCGTGCAACGGCTGCCACGTGAACCACTCGTCCCGTCGCATTAACTCCGCGGCAGGGCAGGCGACACCTTTGGCAGGCGAAGCGGGCGACGCTTCACCTCCGCCATAATGACCGCGTCAAAAAAGGTGCGCCACGTCGTTCGATTTCGTATCCTTTTCCTCTTCCCCTTTCTCTCTCTTGCTACAGGGACCAGGAAAGGGGATACTCCGAAAGGGATCCTTCTCCGCGAAGGAAGCGGGCCCCAAGCCCCCTACTGATCAGAGGTTCGAAGGTTGGCCCCTCGGAAGGGTTCGACAGCCGCCTCAGAGCACTCGAGCTCCGAGCCCTCCTATTGATCAGGGGTTCGAAGGTGGCCCCTCGAAAGGGTTCGACAGCCGCCTCAGGCCACTCGGGCTCCGCGCCCACTACTGATCAGGGGTTCGAAGGCTGGCCCCCCGAAGGGTTCGACAGCCGCCTCAGAACACGCAGAGCGAGGGATGACTCTGGGTACGTCCGATACATGGTCGAGGCTCGGGCTACACTCCCGAGGTACCCTAGGACATTTCCGAGACCAGCAGGAGCGATTCTGTAATGGAATCCCATCAGAGGGAGGCATCGAGCCCTCGGACCCTATCAAACGGGACCGGGTCCGGCAAATCACCTGCAGGTACTTTTGGAGCACGCCTCTGGGCCTCTAGCCGACCCTTATCGAACGGGGCACGGGCGTCCACTCGGATCACCCGTTAGCAAATCACTGGAGACACCATGTTTGGCGCCCTCCGAGGGCAACATGGCGCTTTCCCCTCCTCCTCCTTGCGGAAAGGCGACGAAGGGGCGTATGAAAAAAGCCGAGTCAGTCCTTGACCGTCCTCTCACCCTGTGCGGAGGCTCAGGGGCTGCTCTCGCTAACCCGGCCCCGGCCAAACTGTTGACAACGTCAACATACCAGCCCGAGAACTCGGAACCTGACTATGCACCCGGGCTACGACCAGTTCGCATGAGGGAACAACCAGACCGGCCGAGGCATCACAAAAGGCATTAAGACCTCGAAGGAGACAAACCACTCCTCCGAGGCCTCGGGGGCTACACCCGGCGGGTGCGCTCGTGCGCACCCACCGGAACGAGATGCAACCGAGAAAGGCCGGTCCCCTTGCAAAAAAGTGCGACAAAGCCTCCAAGCGAGTACCAACACTCCCTTTGAGGCTCGGGGGCTACTATCGGGGACCATAATTAGGGGTACCCCCAAGACTCCTAAACTCGGCTAGTAACCACCATCAGCACAAAGCTGCAAAGGCCTGATGGGCGCAATTCAGGTCAAAGCCCCGTCCACTCAAGGGACACGATCTCGCCTCGCCCGAGCCCAGCCTCGGGCAGGAACAGTAGACCAAGGTGGATTCACGCTTCGTCCGAGGGCCTCCTCAAGCAACGGGCGCACCTTCGACTCGCCC
The DNA here is from genome assembly GCF_902167145.1 of Zea mays. Classification (NCBI taxonomy): domain Eukaryota; kingdom Viridiplantae; phylum Streptophyta; class Magnoliopsida; order Poales; family Poaceae; genus Zea; species Zea mays. Next base: position 15,783,823 of record NC_050099.1, read on the forward strand.
GAGGCCCAGCTCGGGCAGGCTTCACGGAGAAGCAACCTTGGCCAGATCGCCTCGCCAGCCGACCAGATCGCAGGAGCATTCAATGCAAGGATCGCCTGACACCTTATCCTGACGCGCGCTCCTCAGTAGACAAGGCCGAAGTGACCGCATTCACTTCGCCCCTCCACTGACTGACCTGACAGGAAAACAGTGTCGCCTGCGCTGCTCCGACTGTTGTGCCACCCGCCAGGGTGAGGCTGACAACAGCCAAGTCCAGCCTCGGGCGCCATAGGAAGCTCTGCCTCGCCCGACCCTAGGGCTCGGCCCCCGCCTCGACCTCGGAAGACGGTCTCCACCTCGCCCGACCCCAGGGCTCGGACTCAACCTTGACCTCAGACGACGGTCTCCGCCTCGCCCGACCCCAGGGCTCGGACTCAACCTCGACCTCAGACGACGGTCTCCGCCTCGCCCAACCCCCTGGCTCAAACTCAACCTCGACCTCGGAGGAGTCTCTCTGCCTCGCCCGACCCCAGGGCTCGGACTCAGCCCCGACCTCGAAGGAGTCACCACCTTGCCCGACCTTGGGCTCGGACCGACCACGTCGCAGGGGGGTACATCATTACCCTACCCCTAGCTAGCTCAGGCTACGGGGAACAAGACCGACGTCCCATCTGGCTCGTCCCGGTAAAACAAGTAATGATGGCACCCCGCGTGCTCCATGACGATGGCGGTTCTGAACCCCCTACGGAAGCAAGGAGACGTCAGCAAGGACCCGACAGCCCCAACAGCTGTGCTTCTACAGGGTTTAAGCGCTCCTCCGATGGCCACGACATCACATGAACAGGGCTCCAACACCTCTCCGACAGCCACGTAGGCATGTACATAGGGCTCTGGCTCTTCTCTGCTAGACACATTAGCACACTGCTACACCTCCCATTGTACACCTGGGCCCTCTCCTTACGACTATAAAAGAAAGGTCTAGGGCCCTCATACGAAAAGGTGGCCGCGCGGGAGAACGGGCTGACGGATAGGCGCTCACTCTCTCCCTCGCGAACGCTTGTAACCCCCTACTGCAAGCGCATCCGCCCTGGGCGCAGGACAACACGAGCCGCGATTCCCCTTTATTGTTCCCCCTTGTGTTCCGTCTCGCGCCGACCCATCTGGGCTGGGACACGCAGCGACAATTTACTCGTCGGTCCAGGGACCCCCCGGGGTCGAAACGCCGACACAACTAATAGATGATCTCATAAGTAACCTTAGGGAAACAGTAAAATATGTCAAGAGATCACCTAGTCGAATGTACAAGTTCATGGATGTTTGCAAAGAGTATCCTGTGAAAGTTGGAAAAGGGTTATCTCTTGATGTTAAAACAAGGTGGAGTTTTAACATATAGAATGCTAGATACTTGCATTGACTATAGGGCTGCTTTTGGTTACTATGCTGAAAAAGATCATAACTATTTGTGGGAGCCTTCACAGTCACAATGGGATATGTATGAAAATATTAAACCAATCTTAGAAACAATGGCTGGAGCAACCACAACATTTTCAGGATCAATTTATCCCACAACCAATGTTTTCTACCCTTATATAGTGAAAGTAAAGATTGCATTAATTGGAGCAAAGAATTCTGGTGATCCTTATATATGGAGTATGGCTACTGCCATGTTAGAAAAGTTTGATAAATATTGGTAAAAGAGGAACAATATCATGGTTATTGCTACAATCCTTGATCCTAGGTTTAAAATGAGATATATTAAATGGTGCTTTGGTTAGCTTTATGACTTGACTAGGTGTGAAAAAGAGTTTCATGAGATCAACAAAGAGTTGGAAGGGTTGTATAAGAAATATGATTTGTTGTATCGCCAAAAGATGGATAAGGGTAACCTAAGCACTCAATCAGCCTCTTCATCAATGGGTACAAATAGTTCACTGTCAGTTGTAGTTCCAGATGAATTTCAGAATTATTTGGAGTCTAGTGCAACAGAAGGTTCAAAATCAGAGTTGCTTATCTATTTAGATGAACCAAATGTGCCTTCAAGTGATAAGAATTTCAGCTTGCTTCGCTATTGGCAACAACATGTTCATAGGTTTCCAGTAGTCTCTAGTATGGCAAAGAGATTTTTGGTTGTCCTAGCAAGTAGTGTATCATCAGAATCCACATTTAGCACCGGAGGAAGAGTGGTTGATGATTATCGAAGTTCTTTGAAGCCTTCAACAGTTCAAGCACTAATTTGTGCATCTAGTTGGATAAGGGGCTCTCAACATGAGAAAAGTGCACCTATACTTGTGGTATGTGAAAGGGAAATGTGCCCTTGGGCCATTTCTAAGTATTTTGGTGATTGAGTGCCAACACAAGTGGTCATGTGTTAATCTATGCCAAATGATGGACAAAGTGCAAATCAAGAGTAAAGGTATGTTTCTAAGAATTAGTACATTGTTTTGGAGACTAATGTATTGTGTCTAAGTGCTAGAAATAGGAAAAGACCAATTTGGAAAAGACTTGGCTGAGCAGCCAAGACTCAGTGCAGTCTGGGTGCACCGGACTGTCCGGTGGTGCACCGGACAGTGTCCGGTGCGCCAGGCTGGCTCTGACAAACTGGCTGCTCTCAGGTTTCGTCAGCGGCGTACGGCTATAAATCACCGGACTGTCCGGTGAGCCAACAGTCGGCCGGGCCAACGGTCGGCCGCGTAATCCGCGCGCGACGCGTGGCAGAGCCAACGGTCAGAAGGGGGCACCGGACTGTCCGGTGTGCACCGGACAGTGTCCGGTGCGCCAACGGCTCTGAATCTCCAACGGTCGGCTTCGCTAAAGAAGGAAAGAAATACGCACCGGACAGTGTCCGGTGGTGCACCGGACTGTCCGGTGCGCCAGACGACAGAAGGCAAGAATTGCCTTCTTGGAATGCTCTCAACGGCTCCTAGCTGCCTTGGGGCTATAAAAGGGACCCCTAGGCGCATGGAGGAGAACACCAAGCATTCTCTAAGTATTCCTAAGCACCAAGACTCCAATTCCGCGCATTCAATTCTTTGTGATAGCAACTAAAGCTCCATTTGAGTAGAGAACTCTTTGGGTTGTGTTATGAGCTCGAGTTGTGACTTGTGTGCGTGTTGTGCTCTGATTTTGTGTCTTGTGTGCGTTGCTCATCCCAGCCTTACTTCTGTGCTTCTTTGTGAACATCAAATTGTGAGGGCGAGAGGCTCCAAGTTGTGGAGATTCCTCGTAAGCGGGATATAGTAAACAAAGCAAAACACCATGGTATTCAAGTGAGTCTTTGGACCGCTTGAGAGGGGTTGATTGCAACCCTCGTCCGTTGGGACGCCACAACGTGGAGTAGGCAAGTGTTGGACTTGGCCGAACCACGGGATAAACCACTATGCCTATCTGTGTTGATCTTCTTGTGGTTATCGTGTCTTGCAAGAACTCCTCTCTAGCTACTTGGCTTTATTGTGCTAACTCCTAATCAAGTTTTGTGGCATTAAGTTTCAAGTTTTTTACAGGATCACCTATTCACCCCCCTCTAGGTGCACTCAATTGGTATCAGAGCCGTTCTCTTCACGTAAGGGACTAATCGCCCGAAGAGATGGATCCTAAGGGCAAGGGGATGGTGGTCAATGATAAGGAGAAGGAGTCCTTCGTCAATGATCCAAAAGATGACAAGCCTACTGACTCGGGCTCGAGCCACAAAAGAAAAGACGGGAAGAAGAAGAAAACAAGGCACATCAAGGAGATCGTCTACTACGACGACAGCGACGAGTCCTCTTCTTCCCAAAAGGACGACGACAACTACGAGAAAAAGAAAACGGTCAATTCAAACTTTTCTTTTGATTATTCTCGTATTCCGCAAAGTACAAATGCTCATTTACTCTCCATTCCACTTGGTAAACCTCCTCACTTTGATGAAGAGGACTACGGATTTTGGAGTCACAAAATGCGTAGTCACTTGTTCTCTCTCCATCCAAGCATATGGGAGATAGTAGAGAGTGGAATGCAATTTGAAAGTACTGATAGCCCCATATTTATCAATGAGCAAATTCACAAAAATGCACAAGCTACTACTGTTCTTCTAGCATCATTGTGCAGAGATGAATACCATAAGGTGAGCGGCTTGGATAACGCCAAGCAGATCTGGGACACCCTCAAGATATCGCATGAGGGGAACGACGTCACCGTGCTCACCAAGATGGAGTTGGTGGAAGGCGAACTAGGAAGGTTCGCGATGATCAGAGGAGAGGAGCCAACCCAAACGTACAACCGGCTCAAGACCCTCGTCAACAAAATAAGGAGCTATGGAAGCACGCGATGGACGGACCACGACGTCGTCCGCCTAATGCTAAGGTCCTTCACTGTCCTTGATCCACATCTTGTAAACAATATTCGTGAGAATCCTAGGTACCCCAAGATGACGCCGGAGGAAATACTTAGGAAGTTTGTAAGCGGGCGGATGATGATCAAGGAGGCAGGATACGTTGATGATGCGTTGAATGGCCCAATCCACGAGCCTCAAACTGTTGCTCTCAAAGCAACAAGGAGCAAGGAAGTGATACCTAGCAAGGTGGCACAAGTTGAGGCGGCAGGGCTCAATGAGGAAGAGATGGCCCTCATCATCAAGTGTTTCAAGACGGCGCTAAGGGGTCGCAAGGAGCATCCCAACAAGAACAAGACGAAGGGGAAGCGCTCATGCTTCAAATGTGGTAAGATTGGTCATTTTATCGCTAATTGTCCCGATAATGATAGTGACCAGGAATAAGAGAAGAAGAGGGAAAAGAAGAAGGCCTACAAGAAGGCCAAGGGCGAGGCACACCTTGGCAAGGAGTGGGACTCGGATTGTTCGTCGTCCGACTCCAACAACGAAGGACTCACCGCCTCGGCCTTCAACAAGTCGTCCCTCTTCCCCAACGAGCATCACACATGCCTAATGGCAAAGGAGAAGAAGGTAAACACTCGAAAGTCTACTTATGCTTCTAGTGATGATGAATCTAGCGATGATGAAATAGACTACGCTAGTTTGTTCAAGGGCTTAGATAGAACTAAGATTGATAAGATCAATGAGTTGATTGATGCCTTGAATGATAAGAATAGATTATTAGAAAAGCAAGAGGATCTTTTGTATGAAGAACATGATAAGTTTGTAGAAGCACAAAATTCTCTTGCTTTAGAAATTAAAAGAAATGAAATGCTTTCATGTGAATTGTCTACATGCCATGAATCTATCTCTAGCCTAAAAAGTGTTAATGATGATTTGAGTGCTAAGTTAGAAATAGCTAGTAAAACAACCTCTCGTGAAGAACATGTTACGATTTGCAATAGGTGCAAAGATTTTAATGTTGATGCTTGTAGTGAACACCTAGTTTGCATTTCTAAACTAAATGATGAAGTGGCTAGTCTTAATGCTCAACTTAAGACTAGCAAAAATGATTTTGATAAACTAAAATTTGCAAGGGATGCTTACACGGTTGGTAGACACCCCTCAATTAAGGATGGGCTTGGCTTCAAGAGGGAAGCCAAGAACTTGACAAGTCATAAGGCTCCCATCTCCACCAAGGAGAAAGGGAAGGCCCCTATGGCAAATAGTATTCAAAAGAACCATGCTTTCTTATACCATGATAGGAGATATTCTAGGAATGTTCATCATGATAGAAATTGCAATGATGTTGTTTCACATGCTTATGATTCAAATGCAATGTTTGCTTCAAGTTCTTCTATTATGCATGATAGAAGTTTGGCTAGGAAAAATGTCATTCATCATGTGCCTAGGAGAAATGCTCATGTACCTAGGAAAACAAGTAATGAACCTTCTACACTTTATCATGCTTTAAATGCTTCCTTTGCTATTTGTAGAAAGGATAAGAAGGTGATTGCTAGGAAATTAGGGGCAAAATGCAAAGGAGATAAAACTTGCATTTGGGTCCCTAAGACCATTGTTACTAACCTTGTAGGACCCAACAAGAGTTGGGTACCTAAGACCCAAGCCTAAATTGTCGTGCAGGTTTATGCATCCGGGGAATCAAGCTGGATTATTGACAGCGGATGCACAAACCACATGACGGGGGAGAAGAAGATGTTCACCTCCTACGTCAAGAACAAAGATTCCCAAGACTCAATCATATTCGGTGACGGGAATCAAGGCAAGGTGAAAGGGTTAGGAAAGATTGCTATTTCATCCGAGCACTCCATTTCTAATGTGTTTTTAGTTGAGTCGCTTGGATATAACTTGTTGTCTGTTAGTCAACTTTGTAATATGGGATATAATTGCTTATTCACAAATGTAGATGTGTCCGTCTTTAGAAGGAGTGATGGTTCATTAGCTTTTAAGGGTGAATTAGACGGCAAACTCTACTTAGTTGATTTTGCTAAAGAGGAGGTCGGTCTAGATGCATGCTTAATTGCTAAGACTAGCATGGGCTGGCTGTGGCATCGCCGTTTAGCACATGTGGGGATGAAGAACCTTCACAAACTTCTAAAGGGAGAACACGTGATAGGTCTAACAAACGTAACCTTCGAAAAAGATAGACCTTGTGCAGCTTGTCAAGCAGGTAAACAGGTGGGAAGCTCTCATCATACCAAAAATGTGATGACCACATCAAGACCTTTGGAGCTGCTTCATATGGACCTCTTCGGACCTGTTGCCTATCTAAGCATAGGAGGAAGTAAGTATGGTCTTGTTATAGTTGATGATTTTTCCCGCTTCACTTGGGTATTCTTTTTGTAGGATAAATCTGAAACCCAAGGGACCCTCAAGCGCTTCCTAAGGAGAGCTCAAAATGAGTTTGAACTCAAGGTGAAGAAGATAAGAAGCGACAACGGGTCCGAGTTCAAGAACCTTCAAGTGGAGGAGTACCTTAAGGAGGAAGGAATCAAGCACGAGTTCTCCGCTCCCTACACACCACAGCAAAACGGTGTGATAGAGAGGAAGAACAGGACGCTCATAGACATGGCGAGGACAATGCTTGGAGAATTCAAGACACCCAAGCGATTTTGGTCGGAAGCCGTGAACACGGCTTGCCACGCCATAAACCGGGTGTACCTTCATCGCCTCCTCAAGAAGACTTCGTATGAGCTTCTAACCGGTAACAAACCCAATGTTTCGTACTTTCGTGTATTTGGGAGCAAATGTTATATTCTAGTGAAGAAAGGTAGAAATTCTAAGTTTGCTCCCAAAGTTGTAGAAGGGTTTTTGTTAGGTTATGACTCAAATACAAAGGCGTATAGGGTCTTCAACAAATCATCGGGTTTGGTTGAAGTCTCTAGCGACGTTGTATTTGATGAGACTAATGGCTCTCCAAGAGAGCAAGTTGTTGATCTTGATGATGTAGATGAAGAAGATATTCCAACGGCCGCAATACGCACCATGGCGATTGGAGAAGTGCGGCCACAGGAACAAAAGGAGCAAGATCAACCTTCTTCCTCAACAATGGTGCATCCCCCAACTCAAGACGATGAACAGGTTCATCAAGAGGAGGCGTGTGATCAAGGGGGAGCACAAGATGATCATATAATGGAGGAAGAAGCACAACCGGCACCTCCAACTCAAGTTCGAGCGACGATTCAAAGGAATCATCCCGTCGACCAAATTTTGGGTGATATTAGCAAGGGAGTAACTACTCGCTCTAGATTAGTTAATTTTTGTGAGCATTACTCTTTTGTCTCTTCTATTGAGACTTTCAGGGTAGAAGAGGCCTTGCTAGATCCGGACTGGGTGTTGGCCATGCAGGAAGAGCTCAACAACTTCAAGAGAAATGAAGTTTGGACACTGGTGCCTCGTCCCAAGCAAAACGTTGTGGGAATCAAGTGGGTGTTCCACAACAAACAAGACGAGCACGGGGTGGTGACAAGGAACAAGGCACGACTTGTGGCAAAAGGTTATGCCCAAGTCGCAAGTTTGGACTTTGAGGAGACTTTTGCTCCTGTGGCTAGGCTAGAGTCAATTCGCATATTTTTAGCCTATGCTGCTCACCATTCTTTCAGGTTGTTCCAAATGGATGTGAAGAGCACTTTTCTCAATGGACCAATCAAGGAGGAGGTGTACGTGGAGCAACCCCCTGGCTTCGAGGATGAACGGTACCCCGACCACGTGTGTAAGCTCTCTAAGGCGCTCTATGGACTTAAGCAAGCCCCAAGAGTATGGTATGAATGCCTTAGAGACTTTTTAATTGCTAATGCTTTCAAGGTTGGGAAAGCCGATCCAACTTTATTCACTAAGACTTGTGATGGTGATCTTTTTGTGTGCCAAATTTATGTCGATGACATAATATTTGGTTCTACTAACCAAAAGTCTTGTGAAGAATTTAGCAGGGTGATGACTCAGAAATTCGAGATGTCGATGATGGGCGAGTTGAACTACTTCCTTGGGTTCCAAGTGAAGCAACTCAAGGATGGCACCTTCATCTCACAAACGAAGTATACACAAGACTTGATCAAGAGGTTTGGGATGAAGGACGCCAAGCCCGCAAAGACTCCAATGGGAACCGACGGACACGTCAACCTCAACAAAGGAGGTAAGTCCGTTGATCAAAAGGCATACCGGTCTATGATAGGGTCTTTACTTTATTTATGTGCTAGTAGACCGGATATTATGCTTAGCGTATGCATGTGTGCTAGATTTCAATCCGACCCAAGGGAGTGTTACCTTGTGGCCGTTAAGCGAATTCTTAGATATTTAGTTGCTACGCCTTGCTTCGGGATCTGGTATCCAAAGGGGTCTACCTTTGACTTAATTGGATATTCAGACTCCGATTATGCTGGATGTAAGGTCGATAGGAAGAGTACATCGGGGATGTGCCAATTCTTAGGAAGGTCCCTGGTGTCGTGGAGTTCTAAGAAACAAACTTCCATTGCCCTATCCACCGCTGAGGCCGAGTATGTTGCCGCAGGATAGTGTTGCGCGCAACTACTTTGGATGAGGCAAACCCTCAGGGACTTTGGCTACAATCTGAGCAAAGTCCCACTCCTATGTGATAATGAGAGTGATATCTGCATGGCGGATAATCCTGTTGAACACAGCCGCACAAAGCACATAGACATCCGGCATCACTTTTTGAGAGACCACCAGCAAAAGGGAGATATCGAAGTGTTTTATGTTAGCACCGAGAACCAGCTAGTCGATATCTTTACCAAGCCTCTAGATGAGAAGACCTTTTGCAGGCTGCGTAGTGAGCTAAATGTCTTAGATTCGTGGAACTTGGATTGATTTATAGCATACATGTGTTTTATGCCTTGATCATGTTCCTTATGCATTTTGTTGTTTATGTATGGTGCTCAAGTTGTACAAGCACTCCCCGGACCTCATAAGTCCACTTGCGAGTGATGCACATATTTAGGGGGAGATGTGCTACAACTTGACCCTTTGAGACTAACCATGTGCTTGAGTGTTCTTAATTTAGTCTCAAAGGAGGATTGAAAGGGAAAAGGTGGACTTGGACCATGCAAGACTTCCACTGCACTCCGATGAGAGGGTAACTAATTCCAAGGTCATCTCCATGCTCTTATTGCCTTTTTCCTCTTAGTTGAAGATTTTGGTGAGGCAATGGTGTTTAAAGGGCCAAGATTGCTCCCGTTTTGGTGCTTGATGCCAAAGGGGGAGAAAATAAGGCCAAAGCAATAAATGGATCAGCTACCACTTGAGAATTTTGAAAATAGCAGAATAGAGCTTTTGGTTTGTCAAAAATCTCTTATTGTCTCTTTTGTCAAAAGTTGGCCTCTTGTGGGGAGAATGGTTGATTATGGGAAAAAGGGGGAGTTTTTGAAATCCTTGATCAATTTCTCTTGGAATATCTTTCTCTATGCTTCAACAAGTGTATTTGACTTAGAGATAGGAAATTGAGTTTAATTTGCAAAAACAAACCAAGTGGTGGCAAACAATGATCCAAATATGCCAAATTTGAATCAAAACAATTTTGTGTTCTCATTTGCATTGATGTTGCACTTCTTTTAGTTGCTTTTTTGTTGTGTTGGCATAAATCACCAAAAAGGGGGAGATTGAAAGGGAAATGTGCCCTTGGGCCATTTCTAAGTATTTTGGTGATTGAGTGCCAACACAAGTGGTCATGTGTTAATCTATGCCAAATGATGGACAAAGTGCAAATCAAGAGTAAAGGTATGTTTCTAAGACTTAGTACATTGTTTTAGAGACTAATGTATTGTGTCTAAGTGCTAGAAACAGGAAAAGACCAATTTGGAAAAGACTTGGCTGAGCAGCCAAGACTCAGTGCAGTCTGGGTGCACCGGACTGTCCGGTGGTGCACCGGACAGTGTCCGGTGCGCCAGGCTAGCTCTGGCGAACTGGCTGCTCTCGGGTTTCGTCGACGGTGTATGGCTATAAATCACCGGACTGTCCGGTGAGCCAACAGTCGGCCGGGCCAACGGTCGACCGCGTAATCCGCACGCGACGCGTGGAAGAGCCAACGGTCAGAAGGGGCACCGGACTGTCCGGTGTGCACCGGACAGTGTCCGGTGCGCCAACAACTCTGAATCTCCAACGGTCGGCTTCGCCAAAGAAGGAAAGAAATCCGCACCGGACAGTGTCCGGTGGTGCACCGGACTGTCCGGTGCGCCAGGCGACAGAAGGCAAGAATTGCCTTCCTGGAATGCTCTCAACGGCTCCTAGCTGCCTTGGGGCTATAAAAGGGACCCCTAGGCGCATGGAGGAGAACACCAAGCATTCTCTAAGTATTCCTAAGCACCAAGACTCCAATTCCGCGCATTCGATTCTTTGTGATAGCAACTAGAGCTCCATTTGAGTAGAGAACTCTTTGGGTTGTGTTGTGAGCTCGAGTTGTGACTTGTGTGCGTGTTGTGCTCTGATTTTGTGTCTTGTGTGCGTTGCTCATCCCAGCCTTACTTTCGTGCTTCTTTGTGAACATCAAATTGTAAGGGCGAGAGGCTCCAAGTTGTGGAGATTCCTCGTAAGCGGGATATAGTAAACAAAGCAAAACACTGTGGTATTCAAGTGGGTCTTTGGACCGCTTGAGAGGGGTTGATTGCAACCCTCGTCCGTTGGGATGCCACAACGTGGAGTATGCAAGTGTTGGACTTGGCCGAACCACGGGATAAACCACTATGCCTATCTGTGTTGATCTTCTTGTGGTTATCATGTCTTGCAAGAACTCCTCTCTAGCCACTTGGCTTTATTGTGCTAACTCCTAATCAAGTTTTGTGGCATTAAGTTTCAAGTTTTTTACAGGATCACCTATTCACCCCTCTAGGTGCACTCAATATGTAGCGCTATATTTCTTTTAACTTTTGTTTTATTTAATGCTGATGTGTCATATGTGGACTATTCAGGAGGGAGATGATGGTGATATCGAGTTTGTGGAGTTCCCTAAGGGTGTGGTGGCAAGCAATTAGTAAGTATAATAGCTACCAAAATCAATAGTGTTGTATTGATTTATAAACTATGTTAATTTATAAAGTTTTGTACAGGCCGAAGGAAGATGTGATAAACTGCTAATGGAGTAATGGGGAGAAGAAGTGGTGGTGGATGCTGACAGCCTTAGTGCCTTAACATGTTGTTTAGACTTTTGCCTTTTTGGTTGGATGCTGCTACCTGCTAGGTGCTAGCTTATGACTTTCAAGTTAGACATATTACATATAGTTAGGAACTTAGGAGCTGTAGCCTTTTGCCCTTTTGGTTGGATGCTGCTAGCAGGTGCATCCGTGCATGTATAAATTCTGGTTAGTGGTTACTGTTGTACTGCATTATTGGTTAGTTGGTTGTAAATTTTGGTGGTTAACTAGTTAGTTGCTAGTTGGTTGTAAATTCTGGTGGCAGGTGGCTACTTTTGTAAATTAAGCCATGAACTGATGAAATGATGCATGGTTAGTAGTGTTTAGTTGGTTGTAAATTCTGATGTTGTGATGTTTGTGTCAGCCTATCACCTGTGAACTATGATGAAAAGTATTGATATTGAAACTATGACAATAATTGTCTTATGGCTCGCGAGCCAAACGAGCTAGCTCGAGCTCGTTAACGAGCCGAGCCGAGCTGCTCTTCTGGCTCGTTTCCTTAACGATCCGAGCTGAGCTGGCTCGATATCCAGCCCTACTCATGAGACACGTCAGGAAAAAAAGACATATCCTTCTAGGACCCCTTTTATAGTGCTTTTGCATCAATAACTCCAATCCGAGGAAAAATAATTCCATCCTTATTTTTAGAATGGCTCCTAAAGAAGCACTCTATTTGATTGGAAACGCAGCCCGTTTTGATTTAAAGAGAGGGAAGGACATGAGAGAGTCAGGGAAGCTTATTTAATTGGAAACACATCCCCTTTTGATTGTAACCTTTTGATTTACAAGGGAACCTTTTGATTTACAAGGGAGGGAAGGACATGAGAGAGAGTCAGAGAAGCTTCTTTTGTGCTCCCGGCTTCCCTCAGTCTAGGAGGGGGGCAACTTATTTCTATTTTTCTATTTTTACAAAGAAGTCAATAGAGGAGCCACTCGTTTTGTAGATTTTTTGAATGGGCTGTTAGAGAAGCCTTTGAAACAGCCCTACCAAATGAGACCTAAAAATACACAAAAAATATGTATCCTAAAAATACTCACAAAAAATAGGAGTCTAGACTAATGTTATAAGCAATAAAAACCATTAGTTCTATTTCAAATTGTAAATAAATTACTTACCATTGCCGTTTTGAAAGCATCATAAAATAATCCATAAGTTTGCATCTAAATTATCCACATAAGCTATTAATATAATATATAAACTAAAGTTATCTATCCTAATTTGCTCACTTGGATAATTCTAATTACTCACAAAAAAAGATATATCTTAATTTCCAAACATGCACACTCAATTTTTTCCCATAAATCAGTTTCTAAGAACTAGAGATAAAAACCAGTTTCTTAGAAACTATGATGCTTCCAAATAGACCCTAAGTTACAAACAATCTTCCTACTCTAGACGGGCATAGCAATAATAGCAAAGGTAGTGTGATTCAAGGAACAAGAAGAAACCCATAAAATAGACAACATGGCTAGTAGGAGGACAACGAGCGAGTAAAAGAATCTCAAGTTACTTCTACTACTAAATATAACTCTATAAAAGATTATGGTAGTATAACTAAACCAAGAAATAACAATGTAGGATTTGATAACACTTTTGATTTAATCTAAACACCAACAAAAAGGGATGAGAAGGGCTAATAGAGATAATTCACAATTCGAGTCTAAGATTTAAGAGCTAGCACGAACACAATATGGTAGAATACATAGGGTGGACAGGGCCGTCTTCACCTACCAACTACCATAATATATCCCTAGAGTTAGCCACAAACACAAGAAAATTATAGTCCAAACAACACGTTATGTAACACCCTGAATTTAGGGGTATAAAATTTCTTCTCTAAATACCTACCAAATTCAGGTGTTACCCTTTGTCTCTCTCTAGACCCTCTCTCTCTCTCTTCCTTTTGAGTAGAATTAGGTTAATTAAGTGAGGGATTTATTATTTATTTTACCAAAACTTATGTGAGTCATGATTTTTGCATCATGCTGAGCCTAAAATATGAATTGAATTGATGCACATGTTTGAATTGGTTTGAATTTGAATTGAAAACCCTAGAGAAAATAAAAAGAAAAGCATTTAGAAAATCCCTGGAAAAATAAAAACTCAATTTAGCCCAGTCGGCCTAGCTCGGCCCAGCCAGGCCGCGCGTGCGCCTGCGCCTGACATGTGGACCCCACCTGCCAGCGACCGCCCGTGTCCGCGCACGCGCTCTCTCTCTCCCTCCCGCTGCCCGGCGGGTCTGACCTGTCGGCGCCAACCCGTCCGCGCTCATGGCCACTCTCGCTCGCTGCTCGATGGGACCTTCCTGTCAGCGCTGACCGCTGTTTGCCGCTCACCCTCGCTGGTCCACGGACCCCGCCTGTCAGCCACTCCCCTCTTCCCTAACCTCCCGCCCGCGCTCTCCGTCGTGTACTCGCCCACGACCACGCATTTTCCGGCCACGACCCTCGCGCTCGAGCCCTTTTCTGCAGCCCACGCCCACTCACTCACTCCCCTCGCCCAGTTGCGCCTTCAGCTGAACTCCCTCACTCTCTCGCTCTGCACATGCGCCCGTGGAACTCCGCCGAAGGTTCGCCGCTGTTCCGTGGCCGTCGTCGAGCGTCCGTCGCATCTGTTGCCTCGGTGAGCTCCGCCCCTTCGCCAGCAACGCGGGACACCTCCCGATTTGCCCCCATCCCCACTATTTCACCGGTCCGCGCTCATAGGTGTTCTCCCCGTGCAGCCGAAGTCCACCGCCGTTGACCCAAGGCATCCTTGCGTCCCCGTCGTTGCCTCGGTGCTCTAGAGTTTCCTCTTGCGGTGAGCAACCTCCATGTGCCCCTATTTCTCCGTTTGTTGCCTTGGTCTTCGCGCGATTGCCCGTCGGAGCAAATCCGCACCACCGTTGGGCCATTCCGCCGCGTTCTGCGCCCTTTGGTGCCCCCGCACCGGCGTTGTGCCCACAATTGAGTCCACCGTGTCGCCCTAAGTGCGCTCGAGTCTTTTCCCAATCCCCTAGTGCTTTGTCGTGGTTGTGCCCTCGCCTCCGGCGAGACCTCACCGTGGAAACGAGCGGCGCCGCCACACTTAAGACAGACCGCCCTGACCACGCTGGTCGTTGGATCCCGGACGTCCATCCAAGATCTGGTGGTTTAGGTTTAATTAGGACTGATCTAATCTTAACCGCCCGTTGTAGATCTGGCCGCTCAGATCTCCCCCTCACCCGTGCCCCTGCCACTAGGCTCGGTCTGTTAGTCCTACCTCAAGCCGCTAACGCCCCGAGCCCACCTATCAACGCTCGTCGCGCACCCGCACCCGCACGTCGCGCTCGGATCTGTTTTCGGTCGTTGATCTGAGATCTGATGGCCGAGAGAGCCCAATACCCCTTCGCGTGGTAAAATTATTAAAGAGACCCCCGGTTTGTTTGAAAACAACCCACTGTCTCTGGTTTTCGCGCGCAGGCCCCTGTAATCTTGCAGATTGAACCCTGGACTTTTTTTAATCACGTATTTAGGCCTAATTTTGTATTTTAAACTTCAAAACTTGTTTATTTCATATCTTTTGCACATGAACTCCAAATTGAGTGATTCAAATTGCAAAATGTTCATAGAATTATTCTTTGTTCAAATAAATTAGGATCATTCACTGTTTGTGCATTCTTATTTTATGCCTAGGCTATCGGTTAGTTTATGTGATAATTTATTTGTTTAATAAGATAAATAAAAAGGAAACCCTAGTGGTAAATGGATGTTTAATCTTGTGAGATTAATAATATGTAATGTGTGAATCTATCCCTGGTATAATTTTTGTGCCACATTAAAGTAGGTAGAACCTAATTATGTAACTCATGGAGATAGCCAACACTTAGAGAATAACAAACTACTAAATGTGATTAGTTCACCCTATAACTTAAGCTCTTTTTGAGTTTATACTTTTCCTTTTGAGATGTGTTCAATTGTTTGTACATGATTGGTGTGTTGTTCATTTGTCATTATCCAAATGTATTGAATGCATGATCGCTTTATTTTGACGACGAGCAGTTCGTGGTTCCTGAGTGTGTTGCCGAAGATCTTCTTGAGCAACAACCTGGTGAAGGCAAGTGTCCTCTGACCTATTATGTCCTACTTACTTTATAATTCACCATCCCGCATTACTTTATGGAAACCTAAGGATTGACTAGTCTGTATTTACCTTATCCTTGTTTACCTTTTTGGGTTATCATGGTTAGCTTATGCTATTGCTTTAACTTAATCAATGAACATGATGTGAATATCAACCGAGCTCACGGTTAAGAGCGACCTTGGGACCCTCTTTGATTAGAAGAACTTTGGATACTTTTTATGATGATGTTTAATAATGATGGTTACAATTATGATCTCTAGTATTTCCTCTTGGAGGGAATACATTTGGATAATAACTGGGTTCATTACTAAAATTTGGCTCTACCATTAGTAATAAATACTTGACCAACTAAAAACAACTGCTCAACCTTAACTCCACATACAGCTAGTCCACTTTAGTCAAATGGGACATTTGCTGAGTACGTTGATGTGTACTCGCTCTTGCTTTAAAAACCACCCCCACCTAGGTTGTCCCCATTGTATTCAGTGCTCAGGAGGAGATGCTGGCAACATGGAGGACTTTGAGGAGTTCCAGGACTACGACTAGTTTTAGTTATGTTAGTGGCAAACCCCTAGTCAGCTGCCTGTGAAGGCCTTATCTGCTATGTTTCGTATTCCGCACTTTGATAATGTTAATGACTATGTTATAGACTCTGTGGATGTCTTGGACATCTTGTAATAAAGTACCTTTCCGCTATTTACGTTGAGCAATGTGTGATTATGTCTAATTATGTAATCATTGTGTACGTGAGTTTTTGATCCTGACACGTACATAGTTCGCATCTGGTTTGCCTTCTAAAACCAGGTGTGACATAAGTGGTATCAAAGCCTTGCTGACTGTAAGACCCCTAACCTAGACTAGAATGGTCGCCCTAAGGACTATAGACCTCTACCCTTACCTTGACCTTTAGTGTCATTTCAAAAGTTGGTCATCTTGACCAATTCTATGTTATTACCTGTTGGGGACTTGTTCTCAATAGCTTCGAGTTAAGAACAAGGCAACATAAAAAGTGTTAAATGTCGAAGTCCTTCGTCCTTCTGAGACATTATTTCCTTTCGGATATAATGAATTCTGGACGAAGGTTGTGAAGGAAAAACCTTTGGAAGCACGATAAACGATAAACGATGAGGAAGAATTCATATACAAAATACGAAAAATAACATAAACAGTTAAACATTATTATCGACTTATTTCTTATTTGCATTACCGTATCAACAATAGCAAATTATAAATGTACCTTCGATCTGAAGGAAAACAAGAGTACAAGCATGATGCAAAAGCGAATGTCCAGTCAGCGTGAACAGTACGGGAGTACTGTTCATCTATTTATAGGCAAGGGACGCAGCCCATGTAAAATTACATTCATGCCCTTTACATTTGCTAATAACTCTATATTAATTCTTCGAGGTCTGATTTGCCTTTTCATCTTTAAGTCGGTTCCCCTTTTCTGTTGTCATGCCGAAGCTTTCCTGCGCACAGCTTCGTGATAACCTTGTCCTTCGTCATAATCACCTTTTGTCTCGCTCAGGCTTCGTCCTGACCATGCTCTGTATACTCATGATCCGAATCCGAAGATACCTGTTCACATATTTCACTTGGAAAACATTGTCAAATCATGTTTTTGAGGACCTTCAGAAGCCGAAGGCCCCCAACAGTAGCCCCTCGCAATATTAATTTGCAAGAATGATAAATTCAGATTGCGATATGGACGAAGGCTTTAAGCCGAAGGTCCGAAAAAACACCTTCCCTTTGCTAGAATAGCAATAGTCAATGACAAGTGGGGCCCTATCACTTGCAACGTATTGGGCGTATAAATAAGAACGCACCGCGAGCACATTTAGCACGCTTTATTGCCGTCTGCTCTTGCCTTTCTAATTTTTAGCTCTTTCCACACCAACGCTTGCCCGGCTTTTTTAAATTTTTAAGCTTCGTCTTTGAGAGCACTTTTCTTAGCATTTTCGAAGATGTCTGAAGACAAGAAAGTTGTCGCTGAGTCGAAGCTAAGCCTTTCCGAAGAGATGAATCTCGGCTTCCTTGAATCAATAGCAAAGACAAATACAAAGAAGATTACTAGGGAGATTTTAGAGGGTTTATCTGAAGACACTGGTGACAGTGACAGCTATGATGTAGAAAGTGGTGGTGAAGATTCCGAAGATCGACCTTGGCGACCAAGCCATGCAGTTTTTGGAAAATCAAGCATTAAAAAATGCCATCTTGCCAATATGAGGGGTAGATATTTTCGGGATTTATCTATTGTGAGGGCTGACGAAGGAGAGAAAACTTGTCCGACTCCCGAGGAGGATGAAGTCGTGATATTTCGAAGCTTCCTTAAAGCCGGACTTCGGTTTCCTTTGAGCAGTTTCGTGGTAGAAGTTTTGAAGATATTTGAAATCTATCTCCATCAAATCACTCCCGAAGCAATCATAAGGATGGGAATCTTCGTATGGGCCGTGAAGAGCCAAGGTTTGGAGCCAAATGCAAAAAGTTTCTGCAGTATGCATGAGCTATTATATGAGACAAAACCATGGGGTAAGGAGCAATATCACAACAATTTTGGCTGTTATAGCTTCGGTGCCCGCTCTGGGTCAAGCTGTCTCGTGCCAACTTTTCGGAAGAGATGGCCTGGGGACTAGATGAAGGAATGGTTCTATGTGAAGAACGACTTGAAAACGCGAGAAGATATTAAAGATATCATTATGCGCCCTATCTGGCAGCGCTTCGGCCTTAGGAAACCGAAGGTGGAAATTGACGAAGCAGTCGAAGAATGCCAGAGGGCCTTCGGAGTGGTTTGCTCTTTCATCGGGACAAGGGATTTGATCCAAGAACATATTGCCTTCAGAGTATGGCCACTTGCAGAGAAGTGGGAAATGTCGAAGGAAACCGTCAGCGAACCTATCGAATGTGGATTAGTTAGGTTAAAATTCACCTTCAAATATGGAGATGAGTTCGGCGAGCCAGATGATGACTGGTTGAAAAGTATTGAGGCCATAAGCGATGAGCTGCTTGGGCCATACTCGAAGGCAGAAGATACTGCACTGTCCGCAGCCTTCGGAGGCCGGAAGAAGAAAAGACTTAACCGAGTATTTGATGCCATTGGGTTCATCTATCCTGACTACCGTTACCCAATACGGGGTCAGAAAAGGAAAGATACGGCTTCTGCGAAGGAGGTTGCTTCAACCGCTCCTAGTGAGCCAGCGCCGAAGAGGAAAAAGATGAAGGTTCTTACGCACCGGCCACGCTATATTGAACCGACCATAGTGCCCGAGTTTGTCGGTGAATCCTCTTCGGCCCCCGAAGCCAAGGAGCCGACTCCCCTGCCGAATATTGAAGAGCCGGTCAAAATGCCGGAGATAGAGAAAATAGAAGAAACGAAGGCTAAAGAAACAAGGACATCTGAAATGTTAAGTCCTTCAGCAAAAGTTGAAGTACCAAAAAGCCAAAAGGGGCCAGCATTAACCCCCAAAAGAAAAAGGATGGTTAATGTACTGGATGTATTGGAGACAATAAAGTCTTCAAGCACCATTCCGAAGAAAATTGTCGAAACTCCCGAAGTGCAAATCGAAGCCTTTGGTGCCGAAGCTTTAAAGCACCAATCTGAAACTAAAGCTGGGCCTTCAGAGCCCGCCAAGGTGAAGTCCTTGGAAACCAAAGAAACAGAAGCATCAGAACAAATTTTGGCTGAAGAAACTGGCACTGCCGCCTCCGAAGCATTTTCCAAAGCTTTCGATTATATTTTACGACATGCTTCGGGGAAAGAGCTGACTGAAAAAGAAAAGCAAGAGGCTTAGTTTTATGCCCAAAAACTGAAATATCCAAAGGGGGCGTTGATATTCAACGACAGCGGAGAAGAAGATTTCTTGTATTGTCTCCCTGACAGCAAGGAAATCTCTGTCTGTCGGGAGATGAGCAAGAGCTTCGGACTCCCAACATTAGAAGACGGGCTCTCGGTGTTGTCAAAAAACAAGCTGGCCGACAGCTTGGCGTACAATAGCTTAAAGGTGCAAAAATGAGATCTTTGTATTATTTCTTGAAACCAAAATTTTTCATTTGCTTAAACGTATTGACACACATTTTTTTTGCAGGGCCTTATACTTAGCAATGCCCTCAGGGCACAAAAAGATGCCGAAGACGAAGGGTGTATTATGGCCCTGAGTAACCTTCGTTCCGAAGTAATTGAACTAAAGAACGAAGGTCTCGAAAAAGATAAAATATTACATTCATTGGTGAATAGAATAAAAGAAGACGAAGCTACTTTCAAAGCTCAAGCTGAGGCTAAGAAGCGTGAAATTGAGGATCTTCGGAAACAGCTAGCCAGAGCTAAAGAAGAACACACACTTGAAGAAACAAAACGAGAAATTAGTGAACAATGGGCAAATCATTTAAAAAACGTTGAAGAGCTTCGTGCATCCAAGAAAAGGTGCTATGACAAATCTATAGAATGTGTCAAGAAAATAAGAACCAGCTTCGCCAGCATTGGCGCATTCTCAAGTGAGGAAAACTTCATAAGGGGTGACCCCGAAGGCCCAATTGGATGGATCAGCCACGAAGCTGAAGCCTTTGAAGAAGTTTTGAATAGCCGCGGAGACATATGTGCCTTTTCGGGTGCCAGGGGGATTGCCACTATTTTGGAGAGGAAAGGCTGTGACCATGTGAAATCCTTGGCACAATCCGAAGCCGCCTTATCTTCTGAAGATATAAAAGACCCCTCGGCCGAAGCAAGCCTAGTTGGTGGAAAAATTTTCACCGACATCTGGGACAATGGTGGCCGGGAGATGGCCCAAGAAATTATACGAAAAAGTGAGAAAGGTATTCATGATGCTAGAAAAGTAGCAGAGGCCGCTGAGAAAAGTGCGGATCTCGAAGGGCAAATAGGTACTGACTAGTAGTTTTGGCTCTTTGTTGTAATTTTTTGATTTCGAACTTGTTTATGCTTTGTAACACAGCCATACTTTCTCCTCCCTCAGAACCTGCTGAGCCATCGGCGGACCCCCATGTGAAGGGGGACGACGAAATTAGAAAAATGGCTGAAGCTATCATGGATAAAGTTGTTGATCAACTACTAAACGAAGCTGCAGAAGTAGTTCTAAGGGAAGATTAGATGTTATTGTAAAAACATTTGGAATGTAATATTTGAACAACATGTGTAATATTCTGTAACTTTGAATGTAATATATAAGCTATTTATGGTTCAATTCTTTACGATGCATGAAATTTTACATATATACCGTTTTTGAGCCTTCGGCGAAAAAACACCTTCCCTTCTTTTCATGCTTCGTAAATAATATCCGTATTTTCATAAAAACATCCAATCTTCGTAAAAATCAGTATTCAATAGATCTTTTCATTTCAGAATTTGACGAAGGCATGCTTCTTCAATAATTATTTTCGTGCCTTGGCACTGTTTCTTCGAAACAATTTCCGAATATCAACATTGAAACCCCCTTCTTGCGTCATTGATGCAATATGATGTATGATGTTATGCTCATGCAAATGATGTGATGATATGATGTTATGCAAAATGATATTTGTCGAAGATCGACGTTTATTTTTTACTGCAATCCTCCCTTAGGAGCTTCTTCGTCTTTTACTTCAGCGGAATCAACGTTTATTTTTCGCTGTAAGCCTCCCTTAGGAGCTTCTTCGCCTTTTACTTTCAGCGGTATCAGCGTTTATTTTTCGCTGTAAGCTCTGCATTCCCTTCGGAACGACTTTTGAGAAGAGAACTTACGCTACGCTCCCTTAGGAACGACTTTTTGTTAGTTCGGAGATTCTCCTTGTAACCAAAAATTCTTATGCTTCGGGAACTCCGCTATTCTGTGGAGAAGGTATATTTTTATTGTGGCAAAAACGAAGCTATTACAAGAAATTGAAAACGACAAAAAGCACTTAGGATCTCAATAATTGTTCCTTATTAAAAAGAAAATGATACTAAATGTAAAAACTACTGCCGAGGTAGGATATTTGTTAGTAAATGTGCTTCGACCCTGGCACAGTACTATTGACTGTGCAAGCTTCAGACTCTTCTCTGAAGTCCCGTTGGAGATGTGTATGCTGACTCCCTTCTAGCTGTTGGCCTCGTTGCATTGGTGGTGGAGGTGGAGGCTGTTGCCAGGATGCCTGAGGTTGGCTTGCCGAAGCGACAGAAGCTGCAGGGTGGTTGCCTACATACTCTGGAATGTAAGGCGAATGGTACGAAGCAGTGTGCAAAACTTGCTTCGGCTGGCTCTGTTGGGCTGCAGCTTCTGCCATCTCCTTTTGTTTCTGGATGGTAACATGGCACATCCTGGTGGTATGGCCCTTGTCCTCACCACAGAATAGGCAATAAATCTTCCTGGGCTGATCCCCAAATCTTACTCCGAAGCCCCTGGCACCTCTGCCCCTTGGAGCTGGAGGCCGAGGATAGTTCTGCTGCTGCCCCGAAGCCTGGGAGGAATATTGCGGCCTCTGTTGCTGGCTTCCCCTGTCATCATTCTGAGTAGAATGAATCGATCTGACATGTCTGGGATGAGTTCTCCCTCCGAAGCCCCTGGCTATTTCGGAGAACCTGTAAGCTTCCTCCCTTCTCTGTCTAAAATCATTGTCAGCGCGGATGTATTCATCCATTTTCTGAAGCAGTTTCTCCAGAGTTTGAGGGGGCTTTCTGGCAAAGTATTGGGCTGAAGGTCCCGGGCGAAGCCCCTTAATCATGGCCTCAATGACAATTTCATTGGGCACTGTTGGCGCTTGTGCCCTCAGGCGTAAGAACCTTCGGACATACGCCTGAAGATATTCTTCGTGATCTTGGGTGCACTGGAATAAGGCTTGAGCGGTGACCAGCTTCGTTTGAAACCCTTGGAAACTGGTGACCAGCATATCCTTTAGCTTCTGCCATGATGTGATTGTTCCTGGCCGAAGGGAAGAGTACCGGGTTTGTGCAACATTCTTGACAGCCATGACGAAAGACTTCGCCATGACTGTAGTATTGCCACCATAGGAAGATATTGTTGCTTCGTAACTCATCAGAAATTGCTTCGGATCTGAGTGTCCGTCGTACATGGGGAGTTCAGGTGGCTTATAGGACGGAGGCCAAGGTGTAGCCTGTAGTTCTGCTGACAGAGGAGAAGCATCATCAAAAGCAAAATTTCCATGATGGAAATCCTCATACCAGTCATCCTCATTGACGAAGCCTTCCTAATGAAGCTCTCTGTGCTGAGGCCTTCGGTTCTGCTCATCTTGAGCAAGATGACGAACTTTTTCAGAGGCTTCGTCTATCTGCCTTTGCAGGTCAGCTAGCCTAGCCATCTTTTCCTTCTTTCTTTGTACCTGCTGATGGAGCATCTCCATATTTCTGATTTCTTGATCCAAGTCGTCCTCCTGAGGTGTTGGACTGGTGGCCTTTCTCTTCTGGCTTCGGGCCTACCGAAGAGAGAGAGTCTCCTGGTTGGGATCCAGCGGCTGCAGAGCGGCAGCCCCTGTTGCTGAAGCTTTCTTTGGCGGCATGACGAAGGTCTATGCTTGTCGAAGGTGTTCAAAAGTCAAAAGTGGAAGTGAGTTCACCGGAGGTGGGCGCCAATGTTGGGGACTTGTTCTCAACAGCTTCGAGTTAAGAACAAGGCAACATAAAAAGTGTTAAATGTCGAAGTCCTTCGTCCTTCTGAGACATTATTTCCTTTCGGATATAATGAATTCCGGACGAAGGTTGTGAAGGAAAAACCTTTGGAAGCACGATAAACGATAAACGATGAGGAAGAATTCATATACGAAATACGAAAAATAACATAAATAGTTAAACATTATTATCAACTTATTTCTTATTTGCATTACCGTATCAACAATAGCAAATTATAAATGTACCTTCGATCTGAAGGAAAACAAGAGTACAAGCGTGATGCAAAAGCGAATGTCCAGTCAGCGTGAACAGTATGGGAGTACTGTTCATCTATTTATAGGCAAGGGACGCAGCCCATGTAAAATTACATTCATGCCCTTTACATTTGCTAATAACTCTATAGTAATTCTTCGAGGTCTGATTTGCCTTTTCATCTTTAAGTCGGTTCCCCTTTTCTATTGTCATGTCGAAGCTTTCCTGCGCACAGCTTCGTGATAACCTTGTCCTTCGTCATAATCACCTTTCGTCTCGCTCAGGCTTCGTCCTGACCATGCTCTGTATACTCATGATCCGAATCCGAAGATACCTGTTCACATATTTCACTTGGAAAACATTGCCAAATCATGTTTTTGAGGACCTTCGGAAGCCAAAGGCCCCCAACATTACCCATCCTACAAAATTTTGTCTCACTTTGCTTTCTGTTTACCTGTTGGTCATATAGTTCTACTCTCACTCTTGTTTGGAATAGTATCACATTCTCATCCTCTGTCCTTCCTGGAAAAATGTCTGGACAGTGGCCGATCGGGCACCTTCATTCTAGCATCTGAAAACTTGCAGTTGGTCATTCCAGTGCTTCAAAGTTTAGGGAATCCTGTAATTGGTGATGGTTACATGGTTGATTCAATCCTAATTATTGGGAACAGTGTCACATATCAAGCCTTATCAAGTCTTATCAAGCGTTTGAAGAGTGACAATAGGGTTCTCAAAAAGGAGGTATCATGGGCCATGTCAAATATAGCAACGAGTAGTTTTGAGCATAAGAAACGAATATGTGCTAGTGAGGCGACTCTTTTGCTGATGCACCTACTCAGGACTACAAACTTTGACATCCACAGAGAAGCAACATACACCCTGGGCAACATGTGTGTTGTTCCAGCACGCAGTTCTAATCCCCTAAGTATAATCATGCCCCCAAATGAAGTTGTTCAATTGGCTACAAAATATCGCGAACAAGGGTCTCAAACTCTAAACCTCAAGGTTGGGAAGAACTTCAATTCAGATATAGAGGTTCTGGCAGCTATAAAGCTTGACCATCCAGATTGCTCATTTATTTTGGATGCAATGAGGAATACACATATTGTTCATTTAGTTTCATTGGCCTGGATACAAATACATTGTATGAGATGGTTTGTCCCTACTGTGATTCTGGGTTCGTGGCTGAATTGGATGATGCAAATGCTCTCATGAGCCACTTCGATGGGATGGACCCTGATTTCCATCGTGACCCAAGGTTCGGGATCATGGAGGCAATCTCTGTCGTGATGCAGCATGATATGGCAGGGATGAACAAGGAGGTTAATGTCACAGGAAGGCCAAACTCCTTTTCAGACCTGGAGATAGAGTTTGTGATCAAAAGTAGGGACAATCCACCCATGTCATTGGAGGCTTTGCTGGAGACTATCAGCTGTCTGCCAGTTCATAGTTTTTTGTCATGGTTTGGGATCCCGGTGGAATTGGTGCCATGTATCGGCTTGAGGGCAAGCCGATTTTTAAGAAGGGGGGAATGTTAGGGAATGTGAGCACAAAGCCCATGAGCAAAAAGCCCATGCCGACCCATGTTGCTAACGGAAAGACTACAAAGGAGCAACGCGGTCTCAAGAATGGGCATCGATTATTTCAGCGAACACAGACCTCCTTCCTTCAGATTCCAGAAGCCATCTCCTCTACTGTTCTTCTTCTTCCTCTGCGCAATGATCTTCTTCCTGCAGATCTCATCATGAATATCTAGCCCTCTTCGATTCCCTTGCTTCTCTACATATCCCAAACTCTATTTCACCCCATACTCGTATCAGCCACTATTGTTTCAGTTTTCCTGGTTGTTGCATTGGATTAGAAGGGGGTTGTTAACATGCACGTAAGTCAGTGATCCCCTTTTTGCCCTCTCGCCTTCCGGAGCGCCCACTGCGCCGTACAGTGACTGGTCAGTCTAGCCATCTGGAGAGACTGCATCGTCGCCTGCACAAGAGTGATTAGATGGACCATTTCCTAGATATATATATGATGAGGTTTGGACCCGTTCCTAGACATTCTCCAATAGAATCCGCGTGATTAGATGGATATACACGTACGAAAACAGGGATTCTCTCGTCTAAGTTAATACTATCGCGGACCGTCCAGACCGTCCCGCAGATTGTCGAGGGCGCGGACTGTCTGGGCTACATTGGCCGGACCTGAAAGTTCAGCCTTACAAGATGCCATATACGGTGTTCAACAATAATATGCTAATCTACAGCAAAAGTTGGACAGAGCACCTTGATCACATATAAGGCAAGTTTTTCAGTTGCTCGAAAACACCAGTTCAAGGTTCCTTGTGCCCGACTGGACACAGGCGTAGGAGAGTCGGCTTCTGTGCGTTGTAGCGTGGAGAGGGACCAGACGAGAGGATATGGAGAGAACAGAGGAAGGCCGGCTGCGTTCGGAGGCGTTGGTGGGGAGCTTCTGCTCGCCTGAGATTGTATGATTGTATCCTACTATGATCTCTCTGAATTCATTAAACTATACCCAAAAGCTGAAAGTACCAATTTCTAGTAGTCAATGCGGTATGCGACAGACTCCATGTCACTCGCAAATGGAGCTAGGATGGAGTTCTCATCTCCCTCCTTGAACGGTGGCTGAAACAGTGAAATGGTACCCGAAATAGAGACACAAGTGGAGGAAGCGGGCAACGCCAGTCTCCCGTGCATGCAGCAAACGTTTCGTCGTCGTCATTCATCAGTTTCTCTTCTAGGAAAGGAAAAGAAAAAGTAATGGCGAACCAAGAGATTTGGAATGTGTCCGCCTAATCCCGGTCTCATCCTCTCCATCGCAACTTGAGTCCGTTCACTCGTTGAGGCCAGCCGGGCGGCGGGCGGCGGCGACATGGCGCGGTCGAGCGCGGACGACATGGAGCTGAAGCGCGGGTGCGAGGCCGGGATCCTCGCCAAGGGGGACCGGGACAAGGTGGTGATGTGCATGCGCGTGGCCAAGAGCCGCGGCGGCGGCGGCGGCTGGGCCAAGGGCAAGCTCACCTCCCGCCACAACATGGCCAAGCCCCGCGTCCTCGCCGTCACCGGTCAGT
Organism: Zea mays; assembly: GCF_902167145.1. Lineage (NCBI taxonomy): Eukaryota > Viridiplantae > Streptophyta > Magnoliopsida > Poales > Poaceae > Zea > Zea mays. Next base: position 15,810,334 of record NC_050099.1, read on the forward strand.
CAGTGTCCCCCTCCCATCTTCCGATCCATGCCATGCTCACCCGCGCTCGCATGCTCCTGACCATCTCCTCCTCCTGCTTCACTCGTGCGTGGCTGTGGCGCAGCCAAGGCCAAAGGGCACAGGACCAAGACGTTCCTGCGGGTGCTCAAATACTCCAATGGCGGGGTCCTCGAGGTGACCTTCCAGCCGTCTCTCTCTTTCTTTGCTGGTCTTCCTCAGATCGCCAGAATGGAAAATTAATTGTAAAAGATGCGTTATTCTGATTGCCTATGCATGCATGCATGTATCACTCACTGTATCAGCCGGCAAAAGTGTACAAGATCAAGCATCTCCACAAGATAGAGGTCTCCCAAAACGACCCCAGCGGCTGCACCTTCGTCCTGGTATGCCACTTCCCCGTTCGATCTCCAGAATATAAATACCACGAAGAACAATGGATCCAGAACATATATATACTTGTGATGACAAATCGCCTGCTGTGCTTTCTGGAAATGAACTGTTGTTCAGGGGTTTGACAACCTGAGAAGCCAGAGTGTGGCGCCTCCACAATGGACCATGCGCAACAAAGACGACAGGTGACGCATCATCACCTCTTCACGATCAATTCCTACTCCCATCCTGCTCCTGCGTGTGCCATCAGTTCAAGATTGTATACAACTGTTATCTACTGCAGGAACCGCCTGCTGATGTGCATCCTCAACATGTGCAAAGAGCACTTGGGAAGCATCCCCAAAGTCGTCGGCATGGACGTCGTCGAGATGGCTATCTGGGCAAAGGTATCATGCCTCTTGCTTATAGTTTTGATGACATAACACTAACTCTCGCACATGTGGGCCATCTAACAAAACCCCTAGAGTTGCATGGGTATTGGAGGGGACCGAGAGGCATATAATTTCTTGCTATTTATTATGTGATTGTCTTATTATTATTTTGGATGTTACATGACTGTGCACTATATTTTGGCAAAGTGTCACTTCTACCGAGTATTGCAAAAGGGAATACTTAGTCACTTTTTTTATAAAAAAATACTATAAATAAAAATAGCTAAATAATTTTATATGAAACTCACAAAAGGTTTTAAATCTCACATCTCTAAGCACTTTGCAACCACGACATGCATGGTCATGGATCCTATCAATCCGATATTAACGATGTCAGGTTCTGACGCTATCGTTGCGGGTGACACCAAGACTTCATCCTTATGGACGCAGTAGGTCGTTTAGTTGGCACCATAGGGAATGCCACCATCCACCCTCGATGCCATCACAAAGGCCATGTTTGACGTTGTGCAGGAGTTGATCGATCTCAAAGTGCAGCAAGTCGTCGTCCTCTCGCAACTGACCACCGAGGGGAGCCATCAAACGACATCATCGACGGGCACCACACCCCAGGGCTTTCCCTATGGGATGTTAGGGTATAGCTCAATGACACTTCCAACAAACTCCGGCACCACTGCCATACCCCCACCACCACGATGTCTGCCACCCCATCCCACTGCCCATCCATCCCCATCCACCTCATCAAGTTTCCACTATCACTATCATTGTTGTCCAAATCTTTAGCGCTCAGTGTTCCTACAATTCCTAGTCCCAGCACCACCAATGGACCTTAGTACAACCACCGAGTTAGGCCTTCCTTGATTTAGCAAACTTGATTTCACCTCCTATGATGGACTCAAGGATTCTTTGAACTGGCTCACCCAATGTGAGCAACTCTTTTGAGGGCAACACATGCTTCCATCTGATCATGTCTGTCTCGTATCGTACTATGTATGGGGTGTCGCTCAGACATGGTACTGTGCCCTTGAACAGGATGAGGGCATGCCTTCCTAAGAACGCTTCATGGAGCTTTCATCCTGTGTTTTAGTTTGGCCATTCGTACAATCTGTCTATCCAAATTGGCATGGCTCCCTTTCACCTCCATAGCACAAGATCTCTATGATTGTTTTAGTGCCCTCGTTTATCACACACTTCGGCTGGATACAACTCAAAAGGTTTACTTGTTTGTTAGAGCCACCCATACCACATCCGCATGGACATACATCTACGTGCCCCTCAAGATCTACAGACGACCATGCATTTGGCTTAGGCATATGAGCGTCCTATAGAGGCGACCTTGCGGACCTCGAGCCAATGCACGATGTGTCCTCCACAGCGAGGATGTCCTGTCGGGCCATTGCCATAGGAGTCATTGTGCCAGGAGACGATGCACCTTTCTATTTACATTCATGGCCAAAAGCTCCTCACCCTCCATGACACTGGCTCAACCGATAACTTTCTCAACGTTGGGGTTATATGTTCACATCGGGTTGGCAACATGTGATTACAACCTATGAGTCATAGTTGCCAATGCAGACCGTGTAGCCTACATCGATGTGGCTTGCAACATGGCCATGCACATTAGTAGGGAAGACTTCCTTATCCGTTGTTTTAGCATCAACCTCAGCAGTTTTGTCCTTGTCTTAGGCATCAACTACCTTTGTACCCTTGGCTTCATTTTATGGGAGTTTGAGGGTCTACATGTCCTTTTGATGAGGTGATCAACACGTATTCAAGAAGGGGACAGGCTCTCCTCACGATGACATCGGGAGCCAACTCTCCAGGCCTTGTCTGTGGACTTTCTACGGCCCCTACTAGACCGCCTCCTCGAGCATTATAGGGTAATTTCGACAAGCCTCGTGGTCTACCCCCAACATGTCCCTACAACCATCAAAACCACTTCTTACCATGCATGGTGACAGTAGTTGTCCACCCCTATCGCCACTCACAACTTTAGAAGAACGAGCTTGAGAAGCAGTGTGCTACCATGCTGGAATAGTAATAATTGCCTAAATGGGGTGAATACGCCACACCTAAAATTTAATCACTTAAAACAAAACTTGATCCCAAATTAGTCGGATAGAGCAAGAAGTAAAATAGTCAGAGTTAGGGAGATGAGTTCTTATTGCAAAGTGTTTCTCAATGTATATGCGGAATAAACTTGGGAGCAACACAAGATGATTGGATGGAAATCAATACAAGAGAACCTATGGAGAAAGAGCTCGTAATCAATCAAACACAAAAGACACGATGATTTATTTACCAGAGTTAGGTTTCCAAACGAAACCTACGTCTCCATTGAGGCAACCCAAGGGACTTGGTCTCTTTCAACCCTCTCAAGTGATTTTGAAGATCAAACTTGAGTCCTCTGACTTTTCTCGATCAAGAGGTCATGTCTCCGTAAGGTACTTCACACGTCGAAGCCTCTTGATAGCCTTTACAATGGATGGGATTCAAAGCTCCAAGCTCAAGAGCACACTATCATATCACACACACACTTCTCTAATGCACACTCACATGGCGCTATCATAAAATCACACTAGAATGACTATCACTTGCTTAATTCTCTCTATTGTGGCACTTGGGAGGCTTTTGATCTCTTGAGAGTGTTGCTCTAGCTGGTAGGAGTTATTGTTCATCTCTTGTGTATTGAATGGGTTGGTTGGGATGTATTTATAGCCCTCAACCGCCAAAATAGTCGTTGGGAACAAACCTTAAAAACTACACTTTCTGCGGGTGCACCGAATCGCCTATAGTATAGCTCCGATGCACACCATACCTCTGACACACCTCCTGGATCAGTGACTATTATGATAGAAAGTTGTCTTGTAAGGTGGCACCGGTCTGGTCCGGTGTGCCACCGGACCTGCCACGTGTGACGCCACGTCATCTAATCGTTGGATCCTGAAGCCGACCGTTGAACTCTGATAGGTCTGATGCTCACTGGACCAAGTCTGGTGTGCCATGGTCTTCAGCTCTACAAAACAACCTCTTTGTGTAAGTGGTCTAGTGCACCACTGGATTGGTCAGTCGCAACATCCCACATAAGCCTAGAATAAATCTTCTCTGTGTAAACAGTACGGTGACCCACAGGACTGGTGCGACACAAATTGGACACGATCTATTGTGCCATAGTGCAACACACTTAAGTCCTTTTTGGGATTTACTTTTTTGTCTTCATTCGACTATCTTCATGAGCATTCCTATGACTTAGACAAACATATATAGAGGCTGTTCAACTAGTCTAAGTCATAGTTTTTCATGTTTTTAGATTCTCTTACTCAGATTCTTATTGTAGCTCAAACTTAGCTCCAATGCACCTTTTCCAAAGTTTGAACTTTCCAATCCTACTAAGGTTCTCAAATACATTCCTAAGGGAATTTAGAACTTATCCAAACACATGGACTACTTATAGTTCATCTTTTCCAAATAATGCCCTTACTAGCCTTGGTTTGAGTTATTGTTTGCATTGCATACTTCAATTTCATTCGTATGAACTTGCATTCGTTCACTTAGCAAACTAGTTAGTCCATAACGTTGTGATGATCATCAAGTACCAAAACTAATATGGAAATAGTTTATATCTCATTTCCCTTTTAATCTCCCCATTTTTGGTGATTGATGCCAACACAGCCAAATCAAATATGAAATGTCTAACTCAATAACTTGTTTGCTATTTATCATAACTTCATAAGATGCAAATTGAAATTCAGAATTAAGTTGGATATGAGTTTGTAGCAAAGTTAACATGTTGGACCATATTAGCCACCACTTGCTTTCGATTTTGCAAATAAACTCCTTTTCTTCAAAATTTTGAAAATTTTCTACCCCTATGTCAATATATCTCAAAACTTTTGTTTTGGTCAATCAAAAAAAATATTTTGAAAATGCTCCATTTTTAAAACTTTTTGCAAATGTGTTGGCCAAAAATGTTTTCTCTCTCTTTGGCATAAAGGAATTCTCCCCTCGTTGAATTCTACCCTTTTGATAAATTTTCATAAGATAGTATCCTCTTAGTTGTTAAGAGGGGTTTTATACCAAATGAAACCAACTGATAAATTTTTAAAAACTCAGGTAAAAAACATAGCGATGTTGTCCATTTGCTTTGGCAGAATAATTTCTCTCTTTTG